>NC_060085.1:41565000-42165000 GCF_922984935.1 Meles meles
AGGGGATAGAAAATTGTGTCAAATTAGTCTCAGTCTTAGAGAAAAAGCAATTCAATCAGATAAACCTACATTGTTTGTGATACAATCTCCAAACAATGGTTAGAAGGTGTTAAAACAAAAATATAATGGTTAGGAAATAGGATGTATGTGCTAGATTGTAGTACTTGTTTAAATACTTACTGTTCCTCCTTCTAGACCCATTCCTCTGAGAGCACTCTCAACAGCCTGCCCCTCCTAGACGAGACTCATGACCCGAGGTTGGTATCAACTTTGGCCATGAGATTTGCTTTGACCAAAGAAATGCAAGTAGACATGACCTGTGGTATTCTGGAGCAGTAGCTCTGAATTATTGGCTAGTTCTGCAATCACGCTCCCTGTCCTGCTCTAAGACAGAAACTGCCTCAGAGAAGAGGTGCTTATTCAGCTGGGCTCACAAATGAAGAATGCATGGAGGAGAGTTGATGTGGACTGCTATTCTCGTGTCACTTGAGTGAGAAATGAGCCTTCATGTTTCTAAACCATTAAGATGTAGGGGCTACTTGTTACTGCAGCATAGTCTAGTGGGAACTATTGAAAGCAATGTGTTCGTGCTGTTCCACCCTCTCTTGTTTTGTCATCAGCAGTTTTAAATAAATATTGGCAGGAAAGGTTGGTTATGCTAGTTATGCTAGTCTTGACCTCTCGCCATGAAATGTACAAATTAGTAGCTGGAAAAGAGGAGCACTTTTTCACACATTCAGCATTAAAAAAAAAACCATTCATTTACTAGTTGAAATGAGTGCATCCCATCTGATGGATGGTGGATTAGGGGCTACGGTGACATACTTGGACAGACCGAAATAATATTTTACATTAGCTATGGTGTGCTTTGTTGTCCAGCTGTGGTTTTGATCCTGCTATTTTGTTAGCTTTGTTTTTTGATAAACTGAAATGTTTTTTTTTTTTAATTTTCTCTTTATCAGCTTTCAATTATGCATTCTTTTAGAATTCTTTTACTGGTTTTGAGTATGCATGTTTGATTTGTAACAATTTGCCTTAAATTAGTACTTGTGTCATTTCCCCAATGATGCAAGAAATTTAAGAGCAATTTATTACTTTTATCCTTCTCGTGACCTTTGTACTATAGATGCCATTTTCTTTTACATACCATGCCTTCTTTTGAAAACTCAGTTCTTAGACTGGTTGCTTCTTTGAAAATAGTGAGTCTTCTTTGTCTGTGTGCCTTCATCATTTTTTTGTTTTGTTTTGGTTTCAAAAGCTTGATACTGAACTATATGTCCCAGCGTAATTTTCTTTATCCTGCATGGGAGTCACTGAGCTTATGGAATGTATGAATTGATTTCTTTAGCATAAGGTCAGTATAAACACTTTGTAATTGTCTCTGAGACTAACACTTCCATGAAAACCATATGCCTAACTCAAACATTGATAATTATAAAAGAAAAAAGATGAAGTGAGATTTAATCAAAAGTTGAAAACTTCCACTCTTCAAAGGACATCTTGAAAACATGAAAACATGAAAAGGGAAACCACAGGCTGGGATAAAATATTCCCAATACATATATCTGACAAAAGATTTGTATCTAGGATGTATAACGAATTCCCACAATTCCACAACAAAACAACAAAGAACCCACTTAAAAAAAAAAAAAAAACAAGAAGAGAATTCGAGTGTATAAATGAATAATAAGCACATTAAAAAGTATTCTATATAATTATTCATCATTGGAAATCCAACTTAAAACCCAAAGAGACACTATAATGTGCTTATCAGAATGGCAAGAATTAAAAGTCTAACATCATCAAATACTATAATATGGCGCCACTTGACCTTTCATATGTGTTGGTGGGAGTGTACGGTACTACCCCCACCTTGCAAACAGGTTTGGTAGTTTCCTATAGGTGTAAATTTAGTACTTGAGGAGGTTATGTGATTAATGATAAAGGGGCATCAAAAATCAAATGTAATTCTTTTAACATGGTTCCTCCCATTTATTTATTCACCTGTCCATGGATATCTGTGTTACTTTCTTTTGGGGACCATTATGCATGAAGCTGATATGAACATGCATTTACAAGGTTTAAGTCAACATATGATGAGGGTATTGAGAAACAAAAACTTCACAGATGGCAGGGAGCAGGGAGTGTAATCAGATCACATTGATGAGCAATATTTCTAAAAATTGAACAAGTTAAGAAATTGTGGGAATATCTAAAACACTGACTAATGTTCTGTTTTTTTAAGGCTGAGTTTTGCCCTAACCTTGGAGAAAAACCCAGAATGCAGTTTTCCCCTTCTCGTTGCAAATGCCAACTTCTAGAGAGATACTCAAGATACTTAACAACTGGCGTGGCCCAGACACTAGCCAGTGAGAACTGATGCCTGTCCTGGAGGCACTCTACTGTACTTGGTGTTAACTCAGAAATTGCTGGATTAGAAAGGGGTTCAAACACTCTAAGAGATCCTGAGAAAGGGGCCAATGGTGGTAGTTCAACTAACCAGCATGAAAATAATTTTGTATTTAAACAAATAATACAGTATAACAATATATGTTGTATTTAACAAGTGGTACCAGCATTTTCTAGCTTGGTGTCAGCCCTGGTCATCTCCTTCTAGAATACTTGGAGGTTATGAGAACAGACATTTATCCAAGGTTTATCCTGAGGTTTACTCTCAGTTCTTTACCAAGACTCTGTGTTTTTCATTCTCACTGGGTACCACTGACTGAAGACTGTATTTATAGCCAATATGACCTTCCATCATTTATAGCTAGGAAATAACCTAAAAACTGACCATTAGATATTACTATCTTTTAAGGGGCTTCACCAACCATCATGGCTTCCATTGCATGCTCTCACCAGCTGCTGTGTTGTCCATCCACCATCTTTACCCATTACCTGGGCACCATGCCCTAAATGTTCTTCTGTTTGTATTAACTCCCCAATTCTTGCTTTTTTGAGCGGAAAAGTCTAATCCTCTTTGTTTTACCATTCCACCTTCCCATCTATGTTTGTCAATCATCATTAATACTTTTATTCACTCAAGCCACAGTTGAGTTTCTTTTATAAACTTGGCACTGTGGAAGAATAAGCAAAACTGTACTAGGTCCCTACCTGATGAAATTTATAGATTTATTAGGGAAACATGTTTAAGAAACAATTACACTAGAAATGCCAAATTGAAATTATGCAAAATAAGGGAGAAAGAGAGGAAGAAAAACATAATAGGGGGATGAGAACTGCTGGGGAGGGGTAAGGATTCTTTTTTTTTTTAAAATATTTTATTTATTTGACAGAGAGAAATCACAACTAGGCAGAGAGGTAGGCAGAGAGAGATGAGGAAGCAGGCTCCCTGCGGAGCAGAGAGCCTGATGTGGGGCTCGATCCCAGGACTCTGGGATCATGACCTGAGTCGAAGGCAGAGGCTTTAAGCCACTGAGCCACCCAGGCGCCCCGGGGTAAGGATTCTTGGAGGAAGTGATCATCATGCTGAGATCTGAAGAATGAGTGGGAGGTGGTCTTAGCGGGAAAGCAAGCTTACTGACACTCTTCACTAAGCACCCGTGGAGGCTGCTAATGGAGCGAGTTGAAATCTCTCTTTGTACACATAGATAAGATACTCTAATATATGAGACCAGTTTCTAAGATAAGCTGGTCTTTTTTGGACTCTAAACTCTAGTGAGGTACTCCTGGATTGTTGATTATTGCTACTTCTGGTTTCATGGTTCTCTTGTTGGAGTTAAAGACTTATTGATGAGACAAAGATGCTCATCCTTGAGCAACACAAGTTGGCTCTATAGCACGGGGACATTATTGTCAAAAGACACTTAAAATTTAAGAACAGTTCTCTTCTATATTCCACTGTGTGACTGGTGCTCCATTTTCCCTATTCCCCAACCGTCCCTATCACTCAACACTTGGAAACAACTTAATTCCTTAGGGTTTCAATTAAAAAAGAGAGAGAGAGAAAGACTATTATTTAAGGGAAAGGAGTTGAAAATTCCTTAGTAGGCTAAAATTATCTATTAAAGAACATGTAGTCCTATCTTTGAATTCTTTTTTAAAAGGCAATGTATGTATAGGTTAGAGAAAAACAGTCCCAAAAAATGTTGCTGGAAGTTTGGGAATTCCTAACACATTTGGGGTTTCTGGAGAGTATGAAAACAGAGGAAATGAGTTGACCATTTGTGATGATGTCAGTGGGTCAGTGGTTCATCTATGTAATTAATTTTAAGGTGATATTTCTAATTACTTTACAGATCAACCAGGTCATCCTTGTAGAGGTGACCTGGACTGATTGCGCAGAGGAAGCCCTTGTTCACTTTTAGAGGTTCTTAAAGTTTTAATTGCTTCCAGTCAGGTACCCTGGGCCTGGACTTATTTTTCTTTGCACCATGTTTTACTTTGGGTGCTTTTGAGATGCCAGCGATTAAACCTCTGTGGTACCCCACAGCAAGACTGGCCATGATGCCGGATAACCATATAGCAAGAGCCTAATATGTAACCAGATTTCATTAAGATAAAATTGAAAACAGATCTTACACTTAAATATTGTGGAAATAAACAAAGACCACCCAAATGAGAACAAGCAGAGGTTATTTATTCAGAACTGGCTATAACAGGGGAGTCAGCCACCACTGCTGTGTTTTGGCAGACTCAAAGGCAGACAGAGGTATAGGAAGGAAAGCTTCATAATGGAAAAAGGGGAAAGTTTTAAGTGTGCCCTGGCTGGAGGCTGGTTAGCCAGTCTAACTTGAAGTGGAGCATCCCAGGTTATTGGTTGGGGGAGCAGGTTTGGCTTTTTCTGATTGATCCTAACTTTTAAGCTGGGGTAAATGTTAGGGAAATTGCCAGTCATAACAAAGAGTGATGATTATAATTAAATTCTGACCACTTTGGGCCAACGTTAAAAGGGCTTTGCTTGGCTTTCTGGGGTGTTCTTAGAGACAGCAGTCTGATTACTCCAAGCCTGACTTATATATAGCCAGCTAATTTCCTGGGCTGGTTACTGTGGTTGGTTTCCTGGGCTGGTTGCTGCAGACTGTGCATGAGATGATGATGATGATGATATATGGCCTAGCCATTTTATGTTTGCATCTTTAGTCTCTTAGTATATTTATGAAGTATACATCTGAGACACTTCAAATGTCTTGTGTTTTCTTTACATTAGAGTTTGTTATACTTCTGGCTTTTGCAAGTTCCCCAAGTTCCTTCTTATCACATGATTTAGGCTATGTTAAGAAGTTGGAGGAGAATATTTACAGTATGAAACTTTGTTTACCCTTTGTTTGCAGAGGCAGGCAGAGCCAATTAAACTGTAATAGGATACAATACAATGGGAAAGATTGTATTGAACCTCAGCTGGGTACTGGATAAATCAGCCATTTTCAGGGAGCCAGGGATGAGAAGGAAGAGAAAGAAGGTTCAAGAATCCAACTTTGATAAAGATCTGAGATGAAGCACAAGGAAAAAAAAAATCAATGGTTACATTAATTTATTATCATTAAATATGCTTTCACTTCATGCTAAGCATTATGTTAAACATCTTTCTTCCACTATCTTGTATATTCCTTATTTAAATCCTATGAAGTCTTTCCCCTTATACAGATGGTAAAAATTATCCTTCTCTACAGATGGAGAAATTAAGGCTCAGAAAAAAATCAAGGGTTTTGCCCAAGTCGCTCAGTAATGAAGAGTTCAGCTGTTACCAGAGACCAGCATGCTGATTCTTGAGTTAGATTCAGGCTTGAACCTTTTTCCCTGCTCTTGAGCTACTACTCCAGGTGGCCCAGCCTACACTCTCAAGCTGCACCAGTCTCTTGACCAGCAGGCAGCCTTCTTGGGTGACTTAACAGCCAAGTGGCTTAAATTGTGAGTATTAAATGATAAAGCCATCTTCCCCCAAATTTCTTCTCCCTTGAGCAGGGAGAACAAAGAAATCTCAAGTCCATTGCCTAACTCAAGTAAGAAATTCCAGTCTCTCCCTCATTCCATCCATTTCTTCTCTCTATGAGAGGATGTCTCCAAGTCTTCCTTCTCATTTGCTTGGGAAGGGGATGTGAAGGAAATCCTAGGGAGAACATGAGAGGGGATCAGGCTGTTGGAGAAAGTCTTTGGCATCTGAATTGGACTTTCTCTGCTCTCCCTTTCTGTTATGACTTTGTTAAATTATTATTTGCTAAATGGAACACAGGGTGCCAGATGGTGATATTTCCCCAACAGAGCACAAAAGAAATTCAAATAGACAAGTCTACCCTCATAAGGAGAAGGAAATACACAGTACTTCTGGCAAAAGTACATGGCACGCCTTGAGATGCTACGTGGCGAAGTCAAGACAGAGCAGGTAGAGGATGATGGGGGAGTGAGAGAGAGAGAGAGACAGAAAGACAAGAAGAGGGTAGGAGGAGATTAAGGAGGTCTAAGGAGGAATTCAGCAGATGTCTTTATTAGGATCCACGGGTAGAATGCTTTGGGGTTCCCAGGCAGGTGCTGGATTGGTCAATTCAAATTAGAAGAAAAGGTTTTTTGGTAAAGCCCATGAAGACTTATCTAAGGACTATATAAGGCATATAGGTGCTGGCAAGTAGGGAAAACTTTTGATCACAAGGGTGGTTATCAGGAAGGAACTTCCATTCACTTGTCACTCTGAAGGCTGCTTTCTAGGACATGAACTTGCATGAGGGGTCTAGTGAAAGTTTAAGGTCTCTGCAGGCCACTTGAGTGGATGCTAAGGCAGCAACACCATGGAGTAGTTTAGCCTAACTTGACATTTGCCCTCTTTAGTCATGGGAAATAGTAGTTGGAGTTGATTGATTGTGGTCAGGACTTTTTAGGTAACTCCTGGAAAGCCTGGGGTGTTGGCTCCAACAGTTGATAGCTCATTTTAGACTGTGGATGACTTAGTGCTGGTTTATATATATATATATATATATATATATATACACACACACATATATATATGATATATACATATTCAATATATATATTGAATATAATGAAGTTGAACAGATAGAGGTATATAGAGATGGCAGGGAGGATTGGTACCCTCTTTAAAATTTGGAAGACTTAGTAATGACGTGATACCTGGACCAAGTCTTATGAAGCGTACTTATGCAGCAAAGCAGCTTGGAGAAAAGTATGTGCAGTGTAAGGAAAGGGATGTGAAGACATGGAGGCCTGCATGAGCAGAGGGACTGCCCAGGTGGGGGACTATAGGCAGAGTGGCATGAATAGAGTAAAAAACATACCATGGGTGGTAACAGTGGACTAGAGGTCCTTAAACCTTCCCTACTTCAATCAGGATTATTTGCGAAGAGGAGGGATGTAGAGGGTGCAGAAAAGATCAAACGGTCCCAAGCATTGTCAAATGAAGCTGCAGAGAAATTAGCAGCAAAAATGCAAGCTTCTCAATAGCCATCAGCTCTTTACCTAAACTAGCAAATGTTTTAAGGGACACGAAGTCTAGAGTAAATGCTTTGTAACTACCTCTGACTCCTGTGACCCTCCACCTTGAAAACCACAAGTTCATCTCAAAATTGGATAATTAAAAAGAAAAACAGGTAAACTTAGTAAGTATAAGGCAAACCTTAAATAAAAACTTATTTTAGGTGCTTCGTCAAAATCAATGATCATTATCTTCCTTGCGGCTTAAGAGACTCACAAACATAGAAAGATTTCATACAGACTTTTTTTGTCTTTGAAAACTCAGATTTTTTTTTTCTGTGATTGGACTATAAGTGAAGACAATAACTGCACCTGGTCTGTTCACTACTGCCTAGTTAACCAGTACCAAAGATAATGCTTGGAGTATTGGCAATTTGGGGAAAAAGAAATACATGAAATATGTAAGTTATATAAATACAGTTATAAGATATATACTTATAAATAAAGTTTTTAAATGTCAGAATAGTTCGTAATGTTTGTCAATATAAAATCTTTAGTGAAACTTGGGGGCACCTGGGTAACTCAGTCAGTTAAGCATCTGCCTTTGCTCAAGTCATGATCCCAGGGTCCTGGGATCGAGACGGGCACTGGGTTCCCTGCTCAGCGGAGAGCCTGCTTCTCTCTCTCCCTCTGCTGCTCCCCCTGCATGTGCTCATGCTCTTAGTGAAATAAATAAAATCTTTAAAAAAAAAATAAAATTTTTAGTGAAACTGTAAAAATGAGAATTCATCAGGGAGGGCTCAATTCTATCTTGTTTAATTCATTAAAATAATGAAGAAATGAAATAATTTCACAATGTTGACAGTGGAACACTGGCACTCTTTTTATTTATTCATACCTCTATGTTTGAACTCTCTCACTCTAACATCATTTAAACATAACTAAGAACGCTCAGAACTTAAAGAAAATGAAACATGGAATGTTTCCAGAGATTTTTCTTTTTTTAAAATTTTTGATGTTGGAAGGGAATGGTATGACTTAGGGCATTTCTAGTCATTTTCAGTGCCGTCATAAACTCAGACCACTACCTGTTCAGTAGAGCTAATCATATAAGTAAACTTGGCTACAAAAAGGAAAAGTAGTATTTCTGTTTCTACTTGATCTAAAAAGTAAACAAAACTTGTGAAATCCTCAGCTGAAAAGAAAAAAAAAAATCTACTCAAAGAAACCCCTTGAAAATTTAGGGGTTGTTTACTTATGTATTGTTCATTATAAATATATGTTTGTGTATTTGTGTGTGTGTGTAATTCCTGAATCTCGTTGCCTTTTCCTTCGAGATCTTTGTTATGAAAGGAGATTTCTTAGTACTGAATGGGTGACATTTCTGCACGGCTTATCTGTCAATAGCCAATGCTTTCTTTGCTCAGAAATGGTTAGGTATTACAAGCAAAGAAGACTGCTTACTGGGTGTCATAAAATGCATTTTCAGATGTGCTATTTCCAGATGCCTTGGCTTAACCAGACTGCGTGGGATTGTTCAGCATGATGGACGGCACTCTGTAACATCTGCTGGCTGCAATGATTATCTGAAGTTACCGTCAAAGCCAAACCCCATACCAAAAAATGAGTAACTTGTATTCATGAAAGTGGTTTTATTTCTGCACAAATGGCCAACAAGCTGTTACGTTAAAGGGTTTTGTGTATAAACTCATCAAGGGGAAAAGGTCACTTAAAAGAAAGAAAAAAAAAACCCACCAACTTAGAAATATGAGGGAAGAGCCAGAACTGAAATATACGATAAATCAAGCAGCTTTTGAATTTATGTTCCATTCTAATGTCTTCTACTGTGCTGCTTGTATCAATAGGGTTTCCAAAATTTAAATTATTACCTCTCAAAGTTTTAAGTAAAACATAGCTAGATTACCTGTTTTAAATGAGCAGAGAGAAATTTTATCACTCGTGATCTCTCAGTGATTGAGATTTAAGATTTTAGGATTTAAACAAGGAAATCAGACTCGATTATGCAGCGTTTATCACACTTCTCAGCAAAAATAGACTACAGGCACTTAACTTTTTCTTTCCTCTTCTTTTTTTCTGCCTAGGAAGAAAATTTTACAGTGAAAATTTATGGGCGAAGACATAAAGCTGCAACCTAAGCAGATGGCCTGGTAGTTTGACCTTGACTTTTCATTTTAAATCAAACTCAGATCAGTTGGATTCCAAAAAATATCAAATTGCAATTTTTTCCTGCTCTTTATCCTGAGCCACACAGCATTCTTCAATGCTATCATTTCCTTGGGACACAAGGACAAGTATATATGTATTGCTATTTCCTTCCCGAATTGAGAACAAAAAGGACAGCATTCTTAGTATGGAAAGACCAATACAATATGTCACCAGAAATCCATTAGAGAGCTACTTTCTACCTCATTGGGCCAGTCAAGCACTTCTTTCTTCTCATTAACAAAAAAACAGTTGAACAATAAACACGGAGAAGAGAACCAGTGGTTCCTCATCAAACCAAACCAAACATCATCAAACCAAAGGTATCCTGTATCAAAACCAACAATGTGACCTTTAATTGATATCTTCAATTGATGATACCACATGAAGTAGAGATGGAGGACAATAACCCTTCTCAATCACTGCAGAAAGATACAGAATTACAAATAAGAAATTTGCTACAGGACCTTGAAAGATGCCTAGAAATTGAGAAGTCCTAGAATTTACTCTTCACATGTACTTCTTAAAAGATATACAATGTGGATACTTCTTGATCCAGCAACCTATTTTTTTTTTTTTTAAGTAGGCTCTATGCCCAAGAGGAGCCCAACATGGGCCCTGAAATCACAACCTGAGATAGAGACCTGAGCTGAGACTGAGTCCGACGCTTAACTCACTGAACCATCTAGGCACCTCCAGCAACATAATTCTTGATGGTATTAACAGTAATTTTTTAAATAAATGTGCAAAGCTATCCATTCAAATATCACTTTCATAGCATTGATCATGATACTGAAATATGTGGACCAACCTAAATATCTACTAACAGAAGATAGGTCAAGTAAATTATTGTACAGCCATCCAACAGAATATCATAGTTATAAAAAATAATACAGAACTTTTAAAAATATTCATTATAAACAAAGTACATAAAAACTAGTGACCAAATAAAATGCATGAAAAAAGAAAACTGTGAATTCATTTTTTAAAAATATTTATCCTCTGTGCAAAACCATGGGGAGAATGGATTTTAACTTTAAATAGGTCAGAGGAGAAACAGACTAGGTACCTAGAACAAATCTGTGTAGGATTTGATATCCATGTAGAATGGAAGGAGTCTTGGCCAGCCATTCACACCAAACACAGAAATCAATCCTAGATTGATTGTGGATCTAAATGCAAAAGATAAAACAATTACGCTTTTAAAAAAATAAGATAGGGGCGCCTGGGTGGCTCAGTGGGTTGAGCTGCTGCCTTCGGCTCAGGTCATGATCTCGGGGTCCTAGGATCGAGTCCCGCATCGGGCTCTCTGCTCAGCGGCGAGCCTGCTTCCCTCTCTCTCTCTCAGCCTGCCTCTCTATCAAATAAATAAATAAAATCTTTAAAAAAAAAATAAGATAGAATATCTTATTCTATCTTATAGATAAATAAGAATAAATAAAATAATAAATAAATAAATAAAAAATAAGATAGAATATCTTCTGGCCTGGGGTAGATAAAGATTTCTTGGACAAAACACAAGAAGCACTTTTATAAAAGAAAAAAAAAAAAGGCAATCTGCATTACATTTAAAGAAATTTATCCAAAGTATTTATCAAAAAAATACCATTGAGAGGGTGAAAATGCAACCCATTAAGTGGGGGGAGATATTCACAGATCATAAATAAGAGAAAGGACTTAGGAACCAGGGCATACAAAGGCACTCAATAGATCAGTAAGGGAAAAAACAGATTCCCTAATAGAAAAATCAGATGAAACACTTGAACAGGCAATTGGAAGGAAAAAAAAAAGAGGGAGAGATCAAAACATAAGGAATGGTACGAGTTTCAACAGTTATCAAGGAAATTTAATGAATCCCTAACAAGATATTATTTCACAACACCAGAATGCTAAACAAAACAAACAAACAAACAAAAATGTAATACTGAATATTAGTAAGGATAGGGAACAACTGGAACTTTCATGAACTGCCAGAAAGTACTTTCAAAACTGTCAGTATTTATTAACACTAAATATAGCCTATCCCATGAGGCAATGATGCATTTTAAGTCTGCAACCAAAACAAATACATAAACTTGTGCCTCCGAAGGCTTGCAGTCAGTGTTCACAGTGGCACCATTCACAGTCTCAAACCGGAAGGGACCCAAATGCCCATTCATAGGATAACGAATAAATACTGCCATAGCTATACAATGAATCCAAGAAAGTAATGGAAATAAATAAATGTAATGACATAGCAACACATGATGTTGAGAAAAGAAGACGGACACAGAAGAACACAAATTGTAGGAGTCTGTGGAACAAGAGCTGAGAAACAGGTAGAAAATATCTGAAGAGGATTTGAGAAACAGGTGGAAAAAACAGGTGGAAAACAGGTCACTGGTTACCTGTTGAAGGACAGTATCTGCTTGAACAAGCTTGAGCAGACATTCTAGTGCTGACAATACCTGATTTCTTCATCGAAAGCTGGTTACATGGATGTATTCACTTTGTTAAAAAACAAAACTGAGCCCTATACTTACGCCATGTGTGCTTTTCTGGTGTGTAACCTATACTCCTATAAAATACTTAACCTCAAAAAGTATGCTTTTAAAATTTAAAATTTAAAAGAATTAAAATTTAAAATTTTAATTTAAAATTAAAATTTAAAAGAATTAAAATTTAAATTTAAAATTTTAAAATGTGTAAAGCATTAGAACGTTGCACTGAAATACTGCTTAAGAATGGTTAATACTCAAGTATTAACTGAAATACTGTGAAGTATTATTAGTCCCGAAATAGCAAAAATACAGCTTACATGTTAGAATACATTAATTTAAAGAAAGCAATGTAGCTCTTAAAAAAAAAAAAACCTGAGAAATGTTTCTAACTACTCTATATTCTTCTTACTGAGGAGCAGGTCTGCAATGAGATCTAATATATGTTCTCATTCTTGCCTTTTGTCAATTGGAAGCTTATTTGAATATTTTTCAGCTTTCCACTTCATGGGTTTTTTTTCCCCCATAGATCTCTTTCTTTTCAAGGAAATATTTGACATTTAAGATGATTTCATAAGTTGGGAAATATCAAATGACAAAGCATTACCAGAGTTATATAGAGAGATTAATGTCTCTCACCACATCCTGGATTTCTTACATTTCTAGATTTCTCTGCAGTTTTTAAGGGTGATGTCCTATATCCCATAGGCAATGCCTGAAATCAGATACTCTGCTCAAAGATCAGCTGCATTAATTATTGGCTTGTGTCAGTATTCCCATGGGCATCAGAGGAGGCTTTATGGTTTATCACATCAGGGGGCCAAATACTGAGGCACTCTGAGAATGCAATTTTGCAACAGATAATTCCAGCCAGTTGAGAGGGCCAATGACCTCGATTATGACCTATAAGAACAAAACTGCAGACGGCGAGCCGCGGTTTGCCAAAATGAATAAATAATATTGTATTTCCAAAAGTGGCCAGTCAAATTTAGCCTTTGGAGAAAATGATGGTACTGATGGAGAGACATTTTAAGTCATTTCTTCTTCTTTTGGGAAGATTTTCAGCTGTGAGCAATCAGGAAAGAAGGTGGTCATTCAAACTAACATGTTTTGGTGTTGTTAATTAGAATAATCTAGCAAGGTTTAATGATCCATGAGGAGAATTTTGTATTTCAGGAGTCTGTTGGTCTGGCAAGCATTTTAAGTACAGACTCCTTCTTGACAGGAATTATTATATAAGAGGAAAAAGTAAACCTTCAAGTAAACACAGACTCATCTAAAGTTGTTACTTTTTTAAGGTCAGCAAGTAGTTTCTTCACTTAGCTAGTGTTTCATGTTCCTCTGATACAAAGGATTATTAACATGCACAGGGACATGTAACATACACGTCTTCAGAGTCTTCAAAATCTAGATATGTGGTCATGCTGTGAGGTTAGTTATAATAGCTATATTTATTTATTTTCAGTGTAACAGAAATGTTTATGCACAACACCCAACGCTCCATGCAATAGGTGCTCTCCGTAATACCCACCACCTGGCTCCCCCAACCTCCCAACCCCTGCCCCTTCAAAACCCTCAGATTGTTTTTCGGAGTCCCTAGTCTCTCATGGTTCATCTCCCCTTCCAATTTCCCTCAACTCCCTTCTCCCTTCCATCTCCCATGTCCTCCATGTTATTTGTTATGCTCCACAAATAAGTGAAACCATATGATACTTGACTCTCTCTGCTTGACTTATTTCGCTCAGCATAATCTCTTCCAGTCCCATCCATGTTGTTACAAAAGTTGGGTATTCATCCTTTCTGATGGAGGCATAATACTCCATCGTGTATATGGACCACATCTTCCTTATCCATTCGTCCATTGAAGGGCATCTTGGTTCTTTCCACAGTTTGGAGACCGTGGCCATACAATAGCTATTTTTAAAATCAACTACTATGGTCCAGGTTCTTTATTTTTTTAAAGATTATATTGATTTATTTGACAGAGAAAGAGAGACAGAGAGAGTACATGTGCACAAGCAGGGTTCTGAGAAGCAGAGAAAGAGGGAGAAACAGGCTCTTGGCTGAGCAGAGAACCTGATGTGGGGCTCAAACCCAGAACCCTGGGATCATGACCTGAGCCAAAGGCAGAAGCTTAACCAACTGAGCCACCCAGATGCCCCAGTCCAGGTCCTATATACAGATTTCATTTAATTCTCCAACAACCCACAAACTAATGACAATAGCAGGAACAGCTTTAAAATGATTACTCCACATTACTGAGTGCTTATGCTATGCCGGGCATTGCAATGAAGATATAATTTACTACACTCTAATGGTGTGACATCTATTTTCTAGAGGAGAATGTATTGGGATCCCATCATTAATGTGTTTAATGGCCACGAATTAAACTGCAGTCCCTCAGCAAAATAAGAAGAAAGAGAAGCCAAGAGAAGGAGTGGGGAGATGATGACTCTCCAAAGGCGGGTGACTTTGCTCTGCATGGACAGAAGGATATTGTGTCCAGCAGTCGGGTAAAAAGGAAGACGCAGACTTGCCATTTCTTCCCCCAGTCGGTTTTTTTGTTCTCAGTAGCTGAGAATCACACTGGGGTGAAGAGAAGTCATGTATGTAGAGGTTCATTTTTTCCGCCTCACACATATGACCACTGAAAGCAGAAATTCTTAATCTACAACTCAAGAAGCAGAAATATTTCAATGCCCGGCAACTGAAACAATTTTCATTTTGGGAATAATTTGAAATACCATTGAATCTTGCTGTTTCTTCCTTTAAAACCTCCCTATTCATCACTACTTCTCCTCCAACGCACCCCTACTCTCCTAACACAAGGATGCTACTCCACTCCCTGTACTAGTTTTAGGGCCTAAGTGTAGAAAGTTACCCAGTGGTGGCATTTAGACTCTCACGGGTGACCAACTTCAAACCCTGTGTGTACCACACACGACATCTCTAATAAGAGGTCCTAGTGGCACCAGAGCTGAAGGCAGTATGAGGCCAGTGGTTCTCCAAGTAACGCACACCCTCAGTACTTGCTAGAGGGGCATATGCCTTGTCACATCACGTGTGTAACAGGGAGAGGAGCTTCCTGGAGCGTTCAGGTGAAGCTCGTGTATGGGATAAAATGACGGCATTGTGAGGAACATGGAATTGCAGACACAAAAATAAAGTTCACTGACCTAAGGAATGCAAACATGTAATTCTGAATATGCCCCTTTAAAACTATCATGCAAGGCACTCCACAGAAACCCTCATTTTTCCTCCATACCTCCAGGGGGCGATGTCCGCGCAGAATCTGTTATGCAGTGGGCTTTTCCAAATAAAACCGAAACGGATTTTCTTTCTATTCTTCTAGTGATACTCTAAGTTTATGACACTGTCATTAAGCAATGGTGCTAAGGAAAAAAGTCCTTCTGAATTTGATAAACCTGTCTTCCCGTCAGTAAGTGTGAACCCAGGCATTAATGGAACGAGAGACAGTTCTCTGCTTTTCACCTGCTAGGTATTGTAATGCACTGGGAGGTCTTGAAAGGTGAACAGATTGCGGTTTAGAGTCAGGCAGCGTGGGCTGGAGTTTCTGTACCCTCTAGTAGCCCTCTAGTAGCTGTGTGACTTGAGGTTACTGAACCGCTCTCTGACCCTTTTGGCTCCATCATTCCAACCTCTGCCTAGGTCTTGAATGCATTTCCATGTATCTAAGTAAGGATATTTGTCACTGGGGCCTACTGGAAGAGTCCAGAACGCCCGTATCTTGAGACCTTACTTTAATTTTATCTGCAAAGATAAATCTTTTGTTTTGTTTTGTTTTGTTTTGTTTTTTTCATAAGTAAGGTCACACACACAGGTTCTGAATATTAGGACATGAACATATACTTTAGGGAGCCAGTTTTCAACTCAATATGTGGTTCATATCTGTAATAGGGCCTTTAAAAAAAGTTTCACATGCATGGTCTCATTTAAACTTTTAATCAAGGAATAGGAGTACATGAACACCAGTAATCCACTAAAGACTATGAAACAGTTATAAGAGATTTGGAAAGAAGGGAGGATAGGGAGGGAGACTTGGCTTCATCTTTGGAGACATGGAGACAAACTTCATAGAACAAGTAAAAGCCTACATAGAACTTGAAGGAAGGGTGAAATTTTGAACCTTAGATTTCTTCTCTATTTTAAAATGATAATTCACATTGTAGCCTTGCTCTGAGCATTCAAAGATAGAATCCATGTAAAGCAATTAATTCATAGCCTCTTAAATAGTTAGCATTTAATACCCATTTATAATTATTAAATGTTGTTGCTTTTTAAAGACCTGCCAAATAAATCATCCAAATCGCTAATAACATTCCTTTCGCTGTGCTGAATGTTGAGCCAAATAGACTCTAAAATGCTTTCCCCTATTTTTCTTTCACACACAGATTTTCATGATTCCTTCTGAAAGGTGTCAATCATTTCATGAGATAAACACAGAAGATAACATTTATGCTAGAATGTTCTGCCACCTGCAGGTAATCGAGGGCTGCTACAGTTTTCGCAAAACAAGCTGCATCTGCTAATATTAATTAAATGGCTTTTGAAGCAGGGGCCCTTGTTCTGAATCTAGGAGGCCTCCATAAATATTTTCTTGTTAGTATATTATTGCCAGTGGATGCTAGTCAAAAAACACTCTTGTAAGTAAGACATTAAAAATATCTGCGCTTTAGCCCCGTGCTAATTTTTGAATTTCAGAAGAGGCACGGACTCAGCTCTTAATAGACTGATCCTCTAAGTCAGTGGTTTTCATAGTATTATTTCTGGATCAGCAGCAGTACCCGGGGCCTTGTTAGAAATGCAGTACCCCAGCCTTGTGCATTAGAAATTCTGGGGCTGGGGTTCAGAAATCTGTTTTGACAGGCTTGCCAGCTGGTTCTGATGCACAAAGTTCTAGAACCAGGCATCTGCATGTGGAGGTGGGGTATTTATAGAGGGTGGAATGAGGGATAAAGGGAAGCCGGGGAGCCTATAGGGAGGAAGGGAGGAGGCAGTTAAGAAAAGCCTGACCCAGCTGCATGGCTTCATAAATGGGCAAATGGAAAATACTTCTTTCTGATAAAAATAGATCTCATGTATTAGCAACATTAGGACTGGCGTACTTTTTTGTCTAGCTAGAATTTTATTTCTCCTATCAAGACTTCAAAGGAAATGTTGGCTTCTATTGTGTTCTATTTTCTCTGACATTAAACTCATTTATGAGATTACACTACATCTCTTCAATAACTGAAATTTCATTCACACACATAGCTAAAACCCAATCTGCAAATCCTTCAGAGCTAAAAAGACAGACTATTCCACTTTGCCTCATTTAAAGTCCATAAAAAAGAGTAAATGTAAGTAAATCACTATTATCAAATACATGAAAGTACACAAGAACGGCAGACTACTCTTATTTGCAAGTGTGGATTTGAAATCACGGCACGTCCTCTTACCTTGGGAGGAGGTAGGGGAGCCTTTCAAGCGGGTGCTGGAAGCAACATGGTTCTCAAGCTTGGCTGAGCGTTGGAATAGCTATTGCAGGAAGGGATCACGGGAAAGTGCTTAGCATAACGCTTGCCCTATGAAAGGGGTTTGCTCCCCATTGGTCAGGACTGTTGCTGCGGGTAAGATAGTCCTCTCTTCAGTGGCTGCAAGCCAGCCTGCCCATTAACATCACCTGGAAAACATCGGCACCCAGTCTGGCTTGAGGCGTTCTACTGTACTCGGTCTGGAGCAGGACCTGAACATTTTCTCAAGCTCTCTTGTGTGGAGCCAAGGTGGAGAATAGAACAGCTGCACTATTGATTGGAAGATGAGTGCATTTAGAATTTTCTTCATAATGTTTCCACAGTCTCATCAGAGAGACAGACAAAACCAGAATGGACTATGATAATGGTAGCCCGAGACTTAAACGTTGAGCCTTGCGCTGGATATCACATCTCTTTATGACGTCATATGTATTCATTTATTTAAAGATTTTTATTTATTTGAGAAAGAGAGTGAAAGCAAGAGAGATCACAGAGAGAGAAGGAGGAGACTTGTGGCTGAGTGGAGAGCCCCATGTGGGGCTGATCCCAGGACCCTGAGACCATGATCTGAGCTGAAGGCAGAGGCTTAACCAACTAAGCCACCCAGGCACAGCCCCCACCCCATCCTTTTTTGAACATCCCATGAAAATACTGCAGTGGAGGTCTGCTTTCTGCCTTGTATTGCTAACTTACCTAATTAACAACCCAGGTGTACATACTGTGTATCGTATTTTAGATGTTATATCTCTATGATGTTCTATTCTAGATTATCACAGCTCTTGTTGATGATGCCAAAAGGTGGGTACTCTTACTATCACTGATACAAAAAAATACTTTCTAGGATGCCGAAGAATCTCTTGTTTCACAGGAATTGGAGATAAGTCCAGGACGGCTTGAATGGGTGCAGGAATCACAGACAGAGGAAGCATCTCTGTATAATTGAGACTGAGGCATACAGTGCGCAGGAGGAGATGGAGACAGAAGAAACCGGAAGTGGACTTTGAAGAGCAGAGGTGGGGGGTGGGGTCAGCTTCAGCAAGGTTGGTGGGGGAACACGTTTTTAGAAGATACACATACAAGTTCAAGTGAAATAGGTGTTGAATAGAAAGTATAAACTTATAAAATGCATGGTGTCACCATATTTCTTGCAGAAACCAGTTGGGGACCTACTTGATGTGGAGCTTAGTCAACTGCCATAGGTGAGGCGGCACTGGCTGTGGGTGACAGACTCTCTGGAGAGCTGTGGCAGCTTAGCGTGAGCAAGTTCAACCCACACTGCCCAGGGCTAAGTGCTAGCGCATGGTGGGACTGATTTCCAGGCTTCAATTCTTACCCACTTCACTCCCGCAGGTAGATGATGGCGGCGCTGTGTTCAGATGTTGTGGGTGAACATCTGCTCCGGGACCAATCAGGGAAAAATGAAGAAGAAGGTATCTGAGAGAGGACGATGACTGACCCTGGACAAGACAGGGTGGGGGACAACAGTTTGCTTGGAGATCGTAATTGGACAAAATGCAGGTCTGAGAGGTACAAGGCAATAGACAATAGAAAGCAATTGTGTGTAGTTGCAAGTTAGAACTTACGTCAGAGAATGTTGAGAAATCAGGGGGAAAAGGGTGGTTTGAATCAAATTTTAGAATTCTACATTTTTTGCAGCTTGGACTTAATTTGCAGAACAGTGGGGAGCCACTATGTTTCTGAGTAGGGAAATGAGTGCATTTTAAGAATGTGTCTAGCACCGGCACCTGGGTGACTCAGTTGGTGAAGCCTCTTGCCTTTGGCTCAGGTCATGATTCCAGGCTCCTGGGATCAAGACCCACAGCCGGGGGCGCCTGGGTGGCTCAGCGGGTTAAGGCCTCCGCCTTCGGCTCAGGTCATGATCCCAGGGTCCTGGGATCGAGCCCTGCATCGGGCTCTCTGCTTGGCTGGGAGCCTGCTTCCTCCTCTCTCTCTCTCTGCCTGCCTCTCTGCCTACTTGTAATCTCTATCTGTCAAATAAATAAATCTTTAAAAAAAAAAAAAAAGACCCACAGCGGGCTCCTTGCTCAGTGGGAAGCCTGCTTCTCCCTCTCTCTCTGCCTGCTGTACTCCCTGCTTGTGCATGCTCTCCCTCTCTCTTTCACTGTCAAATGAATGAATAAATAAATAAATAAGAATCTTTAAAAGGAAAGAATGTGTCCAGCAGCAGTGAGTTTTCTTACTAAAATTTCAACCATGAATTTTTTTTTTAATTTATTTATTTGGCAAGGTGGGGGTGGGGGAGGGGCAGAGGGAAAGGGAGAAGCAGACTCCCTGCTGAGTAGGGAGCCTGACCTGGGGATGGACCCCAGGACCCTGGGATCATGACCTGGCGGAAAGCTGAGGCTTAACTAAGTGAGCCACCCAGGTGTCCTGCAACAGTGAAAGTTTTAAACTGAAAGAGACTTTAGAGCTCATTTGTCAATTAGTTTCAAGCTAGTGTTCCAGGGGTCAGACAGCATCCAAAGGTGTATTTTGTTTGGTTTGGTCCCCATGGTGTGTCTTAACCTTTTCTTTTCTTTCAGCTTTCAGCTGGAACATGTAGTATCTGATTTGTAGCTTTTTCTCCTTGTATGTCAATTAGACTCTGTGCAATGGTCAGGTGGAATTCGGAGACAAGAAGAACCCTTTGCTAAATACACTTCAAGCAAAGTCCTGACCAAAAAAGAAGCGTTCCTGGGTATGTCTTACCCTATCCCAGGTTATATTTCAAAGGGTCTTTTTTTTTTTTTCTTTTTAACAGCCCCAAGTCTTGTGTAACTGTGGTCAGTGAGAACTCCCACTCTGAATAACGTGCATGCCAGCTGAGAACCAACCATCTTAAAAACCGGAGGATCTGAGTCTTGGAAATTGGCGATGTGTTATCTGAGCCAGATTTCAGCCAGATAGAACTCTCCATTCTTTGTCTGTAATGCACCTTTAACAGGAAGAGATGCCCCTTGCCACTTTGTAATTATGCCAATTGATTAATACTGGCCAAGTTCTTGTTTCCCCAAGAAAGGACTGCCTTTCCCACAACAATTTCTTAAGTTTTCAGTGATGTAAAGCATAGAAGATGTGGCATAAATATGATGAAATGCAGTGTTCGGGCTCCCTTCTTTCTTGAGCCTTCGCCACACCTTGTCCTCTTCCTGTTTATAAGTAAACCACAGACTAATTGGACAAAATTTGCATATAACCCTTCATTTCAGAGCGCAGAGTACTTTGAAGGGGGAAAAATAATCATCCACATTTTTTAAATTGGAAGCACTTTCTTAATGATTTTTCCATGGTCAGGGGTTGAAAACCCACAACTCAGTTATTCGTGTGGAAAAAAGTAAAGAAAAAAAAATAAGGTTAAAAAAATTTTTTTTTATTTATTCATTTGAAAGAGAGAGAGTAGGAGCACAAGGCGGGGAGGGGCAGAGGGAGAGGGATGGGCAGACCCCTCTGCTGAGTAGGGGGTCCTAAGAAGAGTTGAAGTGGCTGATCCCAGGACCAGGGGATCATGCCCTGAGTCCAAGGCTAGAAGCTTAATGACTGAGCCACACAGGCATCCCTAAATTTCTCAATCTGGGTGCTGTTGTCTTTTGGGGGCAGATATTTCCAGTGTTGGGACTGTCCTGTGCCTTGTAAGACATATAGCAGCATAGTGTTCTTTATTCCCTGGATGCCAGGAGCACCTGGCAAATCCTGACCCAAATCCTGACAACCAGAAATATCTTGTCATCGCCAAATGTACCCGGGGCAGCAAAATCTCCCCCAGTTGAGAACCACTGCTGGATATCAATCTTAATTTTGGTTTCCTATTTGTCACCTCACGCTCTCAAGGAAGCACAGTTAATAGAAGTACAAAATGTGGTGATAGGTGAATTACAGCAATTAAATGACACAGATTTTAATCTTTTTAAACCAGAACTTTAAAACCACTAAAATGAGGTTTTCAAAAGTTGTAAACTGATGAGAAAATGTATTAAACTTATAGTCATCCTAAATATTCATAGGAGCTGAAAGGGAAAAGCAAGGGTAAGGAAAATATTTTGAAACTTGGAAATTATGTCTCTAAAGGAATTAATGGTTATTTTTCACGTTACTGTGGTATTAATATAGCACATGTGAGTAACAACACATCCTTTCTGCCTCGCCTAGAATAATTACAATAGAATGTCTAAACATTAAATCTAGAAAAGGTTTCTAAGCATGATATAGGAACTGGTAACTAATAAGATGCAAAAAGGGAACATAAAAATGACAAAGACTATGTATATTTTTTCTTTTACAATGACTGGTTTTTTGGGTTTTTTTTTTTTTTGAATAAGCAGAAAGAAATTCATCTCTAAGTTTTCCCATGGTTGTTAAAAAAAGGCACAGAAAGAAATAGTTTAGGTTCTTGTTTGCTTTGTTTCATCATGTTTTAATACATAGGAGTTGTATTTTGGACATAATTTTATATAGTAGCTATCTACACATTTAGGCTAGGGAGCTGTAAAAGTTAATGATTCTGGAATCAAGGCACTGTCACAAGGACAGAAACTTAGAAAACGCTTTGTCTAGCCGTTCTTAACCCCATTGTGGATTTCACATACGTAAGGAATTTCTAAAAATATATAGGTGTCCAAGCCCTATGGACAGTTATTTTGATTTAATTAGTATGGGAGAAGGTGTCACTATTATTTCTAAACACTCTTTAGGTGACATTACTGTTAGGAGCCACTGGTCTAACCCATGGGTTGCAAATGTAAATCACAACAGAGACCAGGAAATTAATGCAAATTAATTAGTGGTCCCAGTCTAAGAGAACAGGGCCCAGTGGGGACTGAGTTAGACTGGAGACTCTCTATTCTAAAAATATTATTTTGCACAGTTTGTAGCCATATGGAAATGCTGTCCTCATTTTTATTAGAAACCAGACATTAGGTATTTTAGAGAAAGTTCTCCAACTTTTTGGAATACCAGAAAGAGGCCAAACGAAACATATCTGTGGGCTGCCTGTTTGCAACTCTAAAGCCAGTCAGCTTTATTGACTTCACCCACGGTGAAGCTGAGAATCAGAAATTAAACAGAATCAGAAATCGCACTGATCAAATTCATGGCAGAGCCTGACTCCCGTTGTAGTGTTTTGTGGTTTGTCCAATGATCCTACATTGCGATGCTACAGCTGTTCATGATGATGAGAACATTTATTAAGTGCCTGAAGTGTGCCAGGTGCTGTGCTAAGTGAAACCCACGTCCATCTTCTTAAAATCTCTTAGGGATTTTATGAAACAAGGATGAATAGTATCCTCCTTGTACAGAGAAGGGAATCCAGTCTGAGAGACATTGACCACAGAGGTCCAGGAGAGCCCAGCACTGCATTCAAGTTCACCTGACTGCAAAGTCTCCTCTGTTAACTCTTTGCACCCTGTTTTCTGGAATGTTTCTTTCCATGTTGTGAAAGGAGTCCCTCTCGAGTGCATTTGGAAGGTAGGCACCCAGCTCTAGTCCTTGGGGCATACATCATGGTCTCTCCCTGCTGTGCTCTTCCTGTGCGGTGCCCATCTTTCGTGTCTATTATCAACGTTGACCCTGCTTGAGGCCTGATGTCAGCTTTTCACCAGGTAGGTTGGAAGCTTAGGAAAAACGACAGCCCTAATGAAATGCACTCGAAGTGAGACCTTGTCAGGCTTGCTGCGGTTATGCACGATTTGCCTGTTTTAGAAGAAGTGGACTAAATTGAACACTGGCCCCCCTGTCCCTCCCTGGACTGTCAGCCAAACTGTGTAGAAAGACAAAAGCTTCCACTGAAAGGCACCATTAAGACAGACCTGCTTCACAATCGGCGGGGGAAAAAAAGGTGTTTAAGAAGAACGTGGGAGAAAAATGAAGATGGTTTACCATTGAAAGCCAGTCAGAATCAATGAGCATATTTGCATACTGACTCAATGCTTACTTCCCTCTCTCTTCTTTCTGACCTCAATCCAACATTATTCCAAAGACTGGCAGTACCAAAGTGTACAAATACCCTTCAGACTTCCTCCAAATTTTCGATGAGGACTAAAATATTCATCATCCTCACTTCTAGGTATGAGTTCAAATTATAAGCAGAAACTGAGAGTTCATTCATTTAATATCCTGTCCCTGCTCCACTTAGCTCAGTGCTAAGGAACTGGCACTTAAGGGCATGACATGATCTGACCCCAAGGAACATAGGGTGAATTGGCAGTATATATATTGAGTGGTAAAGCTATAGTAGTCACACTTACTGCTCTGAGTTCAGGATTGCTATCTTAAGTTTTAAGTTGTTTTTATTTCACCGGAAATACAGTTTGGTTGTAGAAAAATACCCAAAAATGAGATAGAAAGCTGAGAAAGTCTCCATAACTCCTCCATTCCTAAATATCCACCATTACAAATCTGGCATTTCTCTTACATACTTGTATGTATATTCATACATATATATGTGCATATGTATGTATATACATACATACAATATGTAAGAGAAATGCCAGATTGAGATACATATATATTACTAAATAAGTAAATAAATATTTATTGACTACATGGACAGTTGAAAAGTGAAGCTATGCTATGTGAGTTTCCTGAACTGAATAGTTTCATAGATACATTTCTTCCTCAAAAATGGTTCCTTGAAATTTCAGCTTTCCCATTCATTATTGCTTCATCACTCACAAAATGGCATCTTCCCAATGGCAGACTCTTGGTATTTTTCTTGCCTGTTCCTGGAGAAATTAAATAATGTAAATTTTAACAGACTATGGAAATATTTGCTTCTTACCATACTTCCAATTTTGTAATTTTCAATACGGAAGAGGTTCATAAGCAAGGCCTCAGATTACTGGTCTTAAAATTCTCTTTCTTGAGTACTTTGTGGATATGTCCCTGAAGCAATTATCTCTGATGAAAACATGAGTGCTGAGGTGCAGAACAAAAAGAAAAAGAGGGAGGACAAAAGAAGGGACACCTAGTAATGTCACTGTGTCTAATAGAGAAAAGCTAAGGATGAAAAACTATAGGAGTTTTTTGTTTTTGAAAGCCAGTTTAGAGTTCAGACTGGTGTATATCAGAGATCTTTTGGTAGCCAATGGGAGCAAAATCTTGGCCTACTACAATGGTGGGTCCCACTGGAAATGGTCTCAAAGTTCTCTGCTTCTGAAGAAATTCTAGCATATGTATTTGTCTGACTCTTGTCACACCTTGACAAGGAATTAACGGAAGGAAGTGGTAATTTTACATGCAGGCAGTTTGACCCAGAGTTTGCACTCTCAAAATGAGTTGATTGAATGGATTGAAGTGTTAGGTTTTTAAATACATTTTTTGTTTATTATTGATAGGGTAGTAGTATTTTAAGATTTGTAGATGAGAAAACTAAAGCTTAAAGGGATTAATTACTCTAGAACATAAGTCTAGTGAATTAGGTATCAAATGTAAATCTGAATTTATATCTGATTTCATTTTTCATTCGAGAGCTTTCAGATGTGGTTTACAGAAATGAAATATTAGCTTAGCATTTATAGAGTTTGTGGTTTAACCTTAATTAGTAATAATAATAATAATGATAATAATAATAATTTAATCCTCACCACTGCACAACTTTTCATTTCCCATTTTAAAATTAAGGAACAGACAGCTGAGGACATTAAGAGGCCAAAGGTCTCACAGGTGGCAAAAGGGAGAGACAAATACAGATCCAAAGAGGTCTGACCTTGGTATCCAGATTGGCCCAAGCTCTTAATCCACACATTTTTTGCTGCTTTTCTTCTTTTGTGTTCTGCCTGCTTTTCCACTGAGCTTGGGGCTTATACTCTAATTCCTGAGTATCAGGAATTGGTGCTGTTGCACCAAGAAAGTTAATAAAAGGTAAAACTCAGCTGCCACTGCTTACAAGCAGTTCTAGAATATAAATTAAGAGAGAGTCTTTCAAAAACTTCAACAGATCTACTTCTTTTTCTTTTAAGCTTTTCATCTGGGTACTCCTTTGATAAATGCAACTTCGGGTGGGGATGTTTGCCAAGAGTCTTAGTTGGGAATAAGAGAGGTTAAGGTTCTTGAAAGGCGAACAGTGAAGGCTGGAAACAGAATATTTATAAGTCATATACAACAGATACCCCAGAGAATCTGAAATATGCCAATCCATATCAACTGAAATCATGGCATCTTTAGTATTAATACCTCTTAAATCTTCAGGATGGACTGTTGGTTGAGAAAAGCTGTATGCGTATTTGACCCACTGCTATAAGGCAAATGCCACCATGGCAGAGTGTAGTAGTGATTCGGGATGGGGAAGGGAAGGATAGAGAACAATATTTATAAGGGGCCCAGGCTGGATGCTTTAAGGTGGGTCTTGCTTGGTGGGAAATGGTTGGAATTAAACATAAGCTATGATATATTTGCTGTCATAAGTAGGCACTGAGAGTCACAGATCTTAAATTAAGCTTTAATAAATTAATTAAATCTTGATAAATAGTCTATTTTATGTGGTAGGACTGCCATGCTCCTTCCAGGAGCAGGTAGGTATTTATTTTTGCTTGTTCTCAGTATTGTTTAACATATGCTTGGGAATATATGCCAGATCCCAGAATTGTTTCATCAGGGACAGGAAATTAGGCTACTTTCAGCTTTCAGACAAAAAAATATCAGTAATGTTCAAAAGTAGGCCAAGGCTATATTAACCTGTATGAGCCGCAGTCCTCCTTACAGAGTCAATGTACGCAAGAGTCCTTTCTTCAATAAGTACCTGCTGATTAGGCAGGCCCCAATGTGCCTTTTCTTTTCCCAAGAGCTCTGATGAGATATAGTGTTCTTCCAGCTCTTCAGCATTCCTTCCTCTTTTACGATGTAAGCACTTTTAAGCTACAAGAGATAGCAAAGCTGAAAGGGACCCTCTTCCCCTCCCATAAACACTCATTCTCAAACTTGGGTCTGCATGACAATCATTCAGAGAACCTCTTTAACATTAAAATCTGGGATCCCACCAAGATACAATTGTGGAGTAGGGCTGAAAACTCCAAATTTTAAGACTCCTTCCCTGTTCCCAAACCACCATCATCAAATCATGCTTGTATAGAGGTCCTAGGACCATGCTTTGAGAAACATTGGAAACTTTGAGATTTCCTGGTTAGTATAGCACCTGCAATTGCCACCGGCCATTGGTACATGATCTCTCTTAAACCTGGAGTTTCTTGTTGGTGCATTGACATCTCTGGGCATTTAAACACAGCCATGTGATTTCAACATAGCCATGTGATGAGGAATTAACTGTGTTTACCTTACTTCTCTGGTAGACTTTATATAAAAAAAATCTATGTCCCAGAATCTACATGATTTGTTTAAAAGGCAATTCATTCTTTTCATTCTACTAATTATTTTACGCCTGTCAACTCACCTCTGATGTTTCGGTGGAAGATTATCACGAGGGTGATGTTTAACAGGATTTTTTTTCATTTGTGTATTTGAAGGAATACAGTTTTCCTTTGTCTAAATAAATGTATTTATAGATTATTTTTAAAACATGATACTACAGAGAAATATAAAGAGGCATATAAAAAATGCCTAAAATTCTACCTTTTATGAGCCTAACATTTGTGTCTAAGACTTTGAGACCTTTTCTCTTCAAACACTGTATTTTTTTAATAAAACTTAAATTATACTAGAATACCTTTTTTTTACTTCTTTAAAAAACTAACTGTGCCATGAATGTTGTTTATATTAATAAATTTAGTTGAATACGTAGAAAGTTCTCACTTTTTATTATGAGAAATATGCTCAGGGAACATATTCTTATACACACTCTTGTACACTTATTTTGGCATAGCTGTCCTAATAACTGCTTATATTAAATTACTACAAGTAGAATTAGTGGGCCACACTTAAGATTTCAACACATGCTATCCAATTGTCCTCAGGGAAAGCTTACAATTGTCTTTTTCATGCAGTCTCAATACTCCCTACTCAGAGAAGCCTTCTGTGATGACATCATCTTAAATGAAAATCTGTCTCTTCCATCCCAATGCTCTTGATCCTATTATATTGTTCATAGCACTGATCACTACTTGATATATTGTGTATTTCTTTGTTTGTATTATATTCTCTCTTCCCCAGTAGACTATATGCCCACCAGTGGAGGAATTCTTCTTCGGTTCACTGTTTTATCTCTGGCTCTCAGAACAATGTCTAGCAGATAGTAGGTGCTCTATAAATAAATGTGGACTGAATTCATGATCTGTTTCTAACACGAGATATTATCTTTTTTACTGGTCTTTGTAAAGAGCCATATTCCTATTAAATAGGAATATAAAGTACAGTCCTATGAAGGCAACTTAGCCAATTAGTGTGTTCAGCTGTACCTGCTCCCCATCTGTTCAGCCAGCTCTTCTTCAAAAGGCCCAGATTTGCTTACTTCAACTATGAAAATATTACTGCTGTCAAAATGACAACATTTTTATCCTACCCATGTAGTAGACATACTTTGGATCTGGGGTTGGCAAACTTTTTCTGTGAAGAGGAGATAATATATATTTTACACTTTGTCTGGTGTGTGATCTTTGTCATAAGACTCCACTCTGTGGTTGTATCATGAGAAGAGCCAGAGACAATGGATAAACAAATGAGTGTGACTGTGTTGTTACATAACTTGATTAAAAAAAACAGGTGTCAGTGCAAAAAGAATGAATACTGTTACGCTGAAAAAATAAATAAAATGGAAAAAAAAAAAAAAAAAACAGGTGTCAGACCAGGCTGGGCTCACAAGCCCCTGCTTTATCAGTTTTCATTGATTCAATGTTATATAGTATCTAGAACAGCTCTGTCCAATAAAAATGTCATGTGAACCATATATGCAATTTAAATTTCCAACAGGCACATTATAAAAAGTAAAAAGTAACAGGTGAAATCAGTTTTAATAATATATTTTATGTAGCCAAAAATATCAAAATATTGATTTAACATGTAAATATTATTAATGAGATGATTTGCATTTTTATATGAAGTTTTGGGAATCAGGTGTGTATTTTACACTTACAGCACATCTCAGTTGAGTCTGGACACACTTCAAGAGCTCAGTGGTCATATGTGGTTGGTGGCCATTGTATCAAACAGTACAGATCTGGAGCAGATTTTCTTAACCTTGGCACGACTGACACGTTGTACAGGGACATACATGACTGTGGGAGACTGCAACAGTTTGTGACAGGATATTCAGCAGATATCCTTCACCTCTACACACTAGATTCCAGTAGTGCCTGTTCAACAGTGGCAATAAAAACCATCTCCAACCATCTCCAGACATTACTAAATGTTCTCTCAAGAGCAAAAGTACCCCAACTGAAAACCACAGATTTAGAATATTCTAAAGCTAGGTCAATGAATTCCCTGGAACTGAAAAGGATAGTACCTATGTGCCTACATTTGTGGGGTCGTAGGGGAAGGGAGGAAGGAGAGGGTTTCTTTCTTTCTATAGCTTTCTAAATGATATTGCCTCCTTGAAACAGTAGTTCTGATTTATACTCAAAACTCTGCTTGACTGCTTACATCTATCTGCAAACACAGCCTCGGGGTGGGGATGGGTTTCACTCTGATGACAAGGGCTATGAAGGTAAAGTATAATTAGCTTCTCCGTTTCCTCTAGATGCTATAAAATACTGGAAAGAACTGGTCACATTATTGGAATATGAACTATCCCTAGTGGATGTGGGTATCCAAACAGGAGATCCTCAACCATCGGCCTTAGTTCTGAGGTGATTATTTTCTCTGTAACATATACCTCTTCTCCAAGTCTGTGGGGCAGGGGGAGGGGGACTCACATGTTTTTTCATGCAATTAAAATTCATATGCTTCGAATCTGAACCGACTGAGGATTTTGTGGGTGGTGTTACTAAGAGACTGTCTAACTCCCTTCCCTAATTGAAATACTTGCCTCAATCCCAGCTTGTTTTTAATGCCTGAACTCACTTCCGTGTTGTTTTGCATAGCAACACTGCTCACCCACTCTCTCAGAGAAGGCTGAAGGGTCACTTGGTCCACGTGTCACAGTCAGGACAGAGACTTGGGATGTTATATAATTTTAGACTTTTGATGCTATCATATCATCCTTCCATGAATTTATACTTATTTTTAGGGAGGTGTACTGACAGGATTTCCAGAGTGTGGGGTTCTTCATACATCTTTACATTTATGAGTATATACGAGATTTCTTTTTATAGTTTGCTTGGAGACAAACATAATTGGGTGGAGACAAATTTTTTAAAGCATCATGTGTAATCACCTTACAAATTTTTTAAAGCATCACATGTAATCATCTTACAAATAATACACTTTTATTGCATTTGTGTTAAAATTAACAGGACAAGAGATTCCAATTTTGGAAACATTAATGACTTAGGCCATAAATCTGCTAAGTTGCTCTAGACACTTCTTATGTTTTACTATACCAAGATGCTCAAGTTATTATATAGGCGCCTTAGACCTCTCTTGATGTCTGAGAGGCTTTTCCACTTGCTCAGACCCAGTGGGAAGTGAGGACACTGATACTTGCTGGAAAGGAAGACCGGAGGGAGGTGGAAGAAGCCTGTAGGAGATCAGAAAGAACACAGACAGGACCTAGACATATCCCGAGGAAGTTGAGGCAAAGACGTTAAAAATAAGAAAACAAATAAATGACCTAGAGCTTGGGGAGGAGACCCAAGTCAGACCTTTGTCCGGGGAACCCATGGCCATCAGCTTCCTCTTGAAACACCCACTTCGGCAAGAAGCAAATGGTCTGTATCCCCATGCGAGGACCTGCTCCTTCTAGGAAGGGTGACTCCTTTCAGCCAAAGGGGGTGTCATAGAGAAATGAGGAGGGGAGGCATTCAGCCTGGGGAGTCTAAAAACCCTTCCCAATCTCTTCCTGCTAAGTCAATTAAAATCAAAATTGAGCACCTGTGGCTCTCAGCCTTTTCCAAGCTTGTGAGACATCTTCGTATTAAAGGCAAACCAACAACCTCCTTCACTGGCATCTCAGGACAGTTCAGCATAAAATGAAGTCGAATCTAAAGCCATTTTGGTTTGATTCGTAACTATGAGGCCCTCAAAAGGTTTGGGCTCATTTGTTCGACTTGCCAATAGAAGACGCTTTGAATTTTACTCAACTAAAAACACCCTCAAGTTTTGCCACTGGAGGGCACCAGTCGACAATATTACTCTCCCACCATTTTCCTTGTCTTATTTTTTCCTCCCTAAGTTGAGCAAGAACTCTAAATAAAGTCCTGTTTCACAGATTAAATTGGAGCTGCTTTATCCTTCCATAATTCAGAATTTCAAAGAGCAATTTCTTAGAATAATTGGAAATCACGACATTTCATACTCATTTCTGGAATCAATATTTTTAGCCCAGTTGATGTTAACCTAGGAAGGTCCGTCTCAGAAGAAATGACAGGGAAATATTTACTTATCCTCAGTCAGCAATTATTGTTTATCCTATGGCTAGCTCTGCATGATCTAACCACTGAAAGTGTTCAGATTATTAACATTTAAAGAAAGACCAAATCCAATATAAATATTGAAGTTCACTTGAAAAGTGTTATTTTCAATTTGTTTCAGAAATACTTTGAGAGATGTTGAGCTAGATATCTGAATAAACATCACCCCCCCCCATTCAATTTTAGCACCTTAGCTGTATCATTCATATCATAATATTCTTACAGGAATAATCAACATTCAGTACTCTGTCTCTGCAGCAGATCCCATGGTTCTCTCTTACCACCAGAGGCTACTGAGGCTAACAGATCTGAACCAAGGGAAAAAAGGACTTTTGTGGGGAAAGCTGTCTTTCAGAATCCTACTTCGAACCAAAAGAATCTGTTCTCTTGAGACTGTCTGCTGAAGAGAAGGTAGGCTGAACAACTGACTTTTGAAGTCAAGTTAGAAAGATTTGGTTTTTTCCCCCTCTTTTATTTTGCACCCCACCCCATTTTCTCAGACACCTTTCTCTTTTGCTCTGCTTCTTATTTCTGTTTTCTAGGCTTCCAGCTATGGCTCCTTTTCTCTACTCGTCCCCTCTAAACGCGTTTAAAACTTGGACAGACTAAAATTGTACACTGGGATCGTTTTATTCTTATGAGTTTGCCAACATTTGAGTATTAACCGGCAAAGGTGGCTGAAGACAGGGAATTGGGTGTTATTAGCAGAGGCTGTTTGCAAAGCTTCTGTTGATAACATTGGCTCTTCTATTACTCAGTTTCCTCCTATGTGAGAAATTTCTCTGGCTCTACACTCAAGAACTTTGTCTTCAAAGGAAAAAAACATTCTATCATCTCTCAAATACCTCACAGGGATGTTTTGACATTAAGTGAATTATGTTAAATAATCACTGCCAGCATAGGGCCAGGCACAGAGATGCTCAATCAATAGAAGTAGCTTTTCTACCTTCCTACGTCTGTTTCCTTTTTCTCTTAGAGCCTAGAGCCAGATTTTATATCAATCAGAGCAACTGTGTTGACCAGTTAGGTAACTTATTTGCTTTCCTCAAGCTTGCTATTTTACTCAATATTTCTATCTCAATTCATTTTTTTTTTTAAAGATGTGAGACTAAATTAAAAAAATCATCTAAATGATTTGGGACAGAAATGAGTATCTGAAGGAGTGTGCGTAGTTCCTCCTGGGAAGTTATATTCCTGAATAACCCCCAACATTAGAGATGTTTAATCAGAGTCTTAAAAGAATTAATATTCTTTTAAGGGGCTCTATGTTTTTAAGTTAGGGTAGAGACAGTATATTTTGTTTGAAAATATGTAAGTTCATAGTAGCATGGACCTGAGTTCAAATACTTGCTGTGACACTTACAAGTTAGGTAAACTTGGGTAGGAGAGAATTAAGAATTTTCTCTCAGCTATAAAATGGGTATTAATAATTCTTAACCACTGGTGTTGGTATATATTAATTAAGATAATGAAAATAAATGTGTTCAATATCATTATGTTTGTTGCTATTGTTGCTCAACTAGATGGTTTCCTAAGGACCCTTCTGATCTAAAGATTTTATAACTTAGGTTGCATGAAGTAGTAGGTTTCTGTCTGTGATGAGTCACACAGTTCTTCTGTTTCCCCCCACCACTCCTCTCTCTGGCCATCTATACGCTCTACACCCTCTTACACTAGTACTTGAGTTCGCACCATTCCTATGCATTGCAATCTACCCCCTTTCCCCATGTCTAACTGATCCTTTGACCAACTCATATCATGTTTCTATGAAGTGTCCTTGAAACAGAGCAAGGGGATCTGATCTCTTCCTCCTCCAAATACTTATTGTTCTTAACTCTTTCCTTCTAAGCTTCCTTGGTTCCCTAGAAGCCAGCTTGGTTATTTCACTGGCTGTTGCGCATGACTCCAGTGAAGCACTTGTCATAAGACTGACCTCCTTACAGGTAAATAGAGTTTCTGTGTATCAGATGTCTAACTTGATGTTTAGCACAGAGTAATCCCTCAATAAATACTAATCAAATGAGTTAGGAAACCATTTATTTGGTATTGGTACTACATTTTTGTATATTGTATGTCCTGATAAGGACTTAGAAGTTCTTTGAAGTCAAGAACCTACACAGAACACTGATGTTAAAAAAACAAATCTGGGGAAGAGAAAGAAAGCAGACATTATGTGCTACATGTAGACGAACATACACTACCACCTCTGAAGTTCACTTGTTAAAAGAATTGATCCTGAATCTGATCAAAACTTTAGATCCAACCATAATTTATAGAAAATGTGAGGAATAGAGGAACATGTTAATCACACCATGAGGTTGTATCCAGCAAAATCCAGATTGTGTGGTGTTCTACCATAGCAATCCGCAAACTACAGGCTGTCCCTTGCCTGTTTTTGTACATCCTCAAGCTTAGGATGATTTTACATTTTTTAAAACTTAAAAAAAAAAAGAAAAATGAAACAAAGAAGAAAAAGTGATACAGATGTCTCCTCTAGGGGACTATTGACATGTTCTTTCCAAAAATAAATTGCAAAAAGAAAACCAAGCGAGATTAACAGAGACTGAAGTTATAGATGAACTCATAATGAATTGATTTCTAATTTAAACAAACAACAAAACAAAAAAAGAAACATTCATAGCAACTATGATATAATTGATATTTAATGATTTATATTAGTGATTTAATGGTATTTTATTGATAATGATATTTAATGGTATTTTATTGATTAGGGTGTGATAATGTTTTTTTAAAAAAACATTCTTATTTTTTTGATCTACATCTTGAAATTTTTATGGATGATGCTGTGTGGGGATTTGCCATTTAGTAATAAGTGGAGGAGGAAGTGAGTGGGGTTCTGGATGGAGTGAGATTGTACATGATTGGTGATTGCTGTAATTGGATGACTGATTCATGAGGGTTATTATACTCTTGTACTTTTCAATATATTTGAAATTTTTTTACAGTAAAAAGTTAAAAAAAAAACCCAATAAACTGGATTTCTATTTGGGGTGGATTCCCATCAAAAGAACTTTCTTACTGTACTTAGCTTTTTTTATTTTTCTGACTGCAGGTTCCTTATCTGTAAAATGGAAATGAAAATGATGCCTACTCCATAGGGTTATGGTAACCAGAATATGAGTTACTGCATATACAGAGCTTAATTAATGCCTTACATATAACGAAGCATTCAATCATTGCTGGCGCGTGTTATTGTTACTGTTCCTGTTAGTTTCTCATTATGTGCTGGTATTGGTGGGTACTTGCTGACGAGATGGCAGAGGACTCCATGACAATGGACCACTGTACTGGTTTATAGGGAATGATGGGCACAGAGAAGAACAGGAACAGAGGGGGATGGTTGGGACTGCGGAGTCCCCAGTAAACTTTCTGCTGCAATGGCTACTCTGGACAGAGTTGTGCCAGACATTGGCACTGGTGCGATGTGGGACAGGCTGTCTGGCTGGGCCCCGAGCTTTTCACATGGCAATATCATCTTAGAGCTTGAAGGTCAGGGAGTGAGCAGTACAATCCAACACTTAAACCCAACCTTAAAGCTATTTCTAAAGCTCTGCTTTACAATAATTTTCTGTCACTGATGAGAGGTGTTTTGCTAGAATAAACACTGCCTAATAGAGGCTTAAGAGGAAAAACAACTTTAAAAGCATTGATTTATTAAATCCTCATTGAATATCACCATGTCATGGTGGCAATATACCACAGTGATTTATGGCAACCCTATCTGTAGTGCTGATTTTGAAGAGATAAAGAGCTTGCCCCGGAATGAAAATCCAACATTGCTGCCTTCATTGAAAAAGTCTTGCTATTGGGGGGAAAGGGAAAAAGCATCCAAAGTAAACAATATGCTTAGTGACAAAGTTAATTTGCATTCTGGCACAAGTTTCGAATGTTTGCAGTCTGGTAACTAGCGCATGCTTCACATTTCAGAGTCACACTCATTTAGGGATAGTGGTACTTAATGGGGCAGGGGAGTTTTGTCTCCAGGGGTCATCTGGCAATGTCTGGAGACATTCTGGGGTGTCAGGGATGCTCCTGGCATTTCGCAGGTAGAAACTAGGGATTCTACTATCCCTTCAGTGTACAGAACAGCTCCCACAACAAAACATTATCTGGACCAAAATGACAAGAGTGCCACGGTTTAGAAACTCTTTTAAAAGCATGACTTTCGAGTCACACAGAAGTGGGAATCAAACTCCTGCTTTGCCACTTATTCCAAGTGTGACAGTGAACAAAGGATTTTGCTCTGCATAAGCACCTGCTTTTTCTACAAAGTATGGAATGGGCAGTGCTCTTGTGCAAATGAAGTCAGCGAATGCAGACTCTTTTTTTTTTTTCCTTTTTTTAAAAAAGATTTCATTTATTTATGTGAGGGAGAACGTAAGAGGGGAGGAGGTCAGAGGGAGAAGTAGACTCCCCACGGAGCTGGGAGCCCGATGCAGGACTCAATCCCAAGACTCTGGGATCATGACCTGAGCTGAAAGCAGTGTCTTAACAACTGAACCACCATGGCACCCTGCAGACAGACTCTTTACCACAGACCTACAGAGAAGGAAGTGCTCTTGTAGAGCAGATATTATTATCAGATTTTAGATACAGTTGTTCTGCTGGTGACCCATGAATTATCCAAGGATTCACTAAATTAAGAGCCAAGATACCATTTTGTTTTGTTTTTGTTTTTTTCCTCTCTCTCTCTTCTCCCCTTCCTTCTTTCCTTTCCTTGTTGGATAACAAATTGCAGTAAGGTCTTTGCAATCATTTACATTGAGGACCTGTATGATGTAAATGCATCTTGTTGAAGATGAATGCAAAACAAAATAAAACAAAATCCTGCATTTGATTCTTTAAGAGATAAACTTAATTGTCAGAAAGAGCCACTCCATAGACAGAGCTGGGAAATTCGTTTGAAATTCCTCTTTTGTCCCTTAGGATGAAGTATGATGCATGCCCGGGAGCTTAATGGTTTACAAGTTGGGACTCCCACTGTGTCTTTTTTTTGCTGGTGATTTTATGATTCTCCTACACACAACATGATGGATTCTTGAGTATCCAGAGCTTTGAATCTATACTTTTTTTTTCTTTTCCAGCTTGAATGAAACCCTTCAGGCAGAGCTGTGAAGATGTGGTTCTTAAATAAAATATTTTTCTACTGTGCTAATAATTCACACATTCTCCACATTTCTCTTCTATACTCAGGGTCAGTGGGATACATCCATTTTTCTTAATTCTATCTGGCCTGTTTTTCTCTGGCTTCCCACAGCTTTTTATGAAAGCACAGCATGGCTTATTCCAGGTGCTGGTATGCGGGGAGGGTGCAGAATTATAGAGGGGGAGGGAAAAATTATTCTTTTCCCATTACCCCATTAACAATGACATTTTACTGATTTGAAAACTCTTTGTAAGGGACCTAATGTGAAATATTGCATCACAAATCCACATAGGAGACATAATTCAAATAATAGAAGCAATAACACACTTTCATCCTGCTTCTAAGTTTTAATGAAACGTACTTTACTGAGAGCCCGTATATTCCCCAGCCCCCCACCCCTCAGCCAGAGAAGCCATTTGCTGGCTGGATTGCTAAATCTCTACAGAGTTGACATTCTTCTTTGAAACAACTGGATATTTGGATTTCTGGGTCAGGCAGAAAGACTGCAATGTCAGAAGTGAAAACGTACAAATTTCAAGTGTGAGCATGTGATTTCATTTTATGTACATATGGCACCGTGGTCTACTGGTACCAGCGGGGTGGTCAGGTCAGCAACAACAGTGATGCCTATTCAAACCTTCTGCTTTCTATAAGATCTTTGGACAATACGATGTGGCCCACCTAATATTACGCTTTAAAGCACAAAAATTGTATTTAAGTAAAAGAGTAATTAAACAGTACAAAGTTGGCACATTTTTAAAAAAATGTACTTTGGAGACTCCAGTCATACAAGAATTTCCAAACATGATTCTAATGCTTATTTTTCTTAGCATATATGTTGTTTCTTAAAAATGTGACCTTAAGACCACAGGAAGTTGGAAGAATTGGGTACTCTTCCTTCTGTATTCTGATTTATTATGGTTAAGTGATTTCATTTAGTTTTGAGGGTCTATGCTTCTGAATCTTTTATAGGGAGGACACGTCACCCTTTCTTCTTATGTTTCTTCTTGGTTATCTCAAATAGGAAATACTTCTTTCCCTTTGTTCCTGTCTTGTTTTGTTGGTGAGTCTGGACAGAGGTCACTACTCATGTCTTGCCTGGAGTTTGATTCATTCTGTCTCAAGATGTCCCAAGTGTTGCATGCTGTCTTCTCCACTCTGACCACTGTGTTGGATCCTCACCAGGAAAGGGCTCACCCCTACCTCCAGCTGCCATGTCTGTGATGGGTTGGGCCAGTCTATTCCAGAGGCCTATTATAGGAATGCCCATTTTGGCTTTGAATCCAAATTACCTTTTCCACTCCAGCTTCATCATTCATAAAAATAATCACATAGGGGCGCCTGGGTGGCTCAGTGGGTTAAGCCTCTGCCTTCAGCTCAGGTCATGACCTCAGGGTCCTGGGATTGAGCCCCGCATCAGGCTCTCCACTTAACAGGGAGCCTGCTTCCCCCATCTCTCTGCCTGCCTCTCTGCCTACTTGTGATCTCTCTCTCTGTCAAATAAATAAATAAAATCTTTTAAAAAATCACATAAACATCATTTCTGGGTCAGTTTCCCAACTGAGTCAGAATTTGGAAGGGAGTAGTAATGAGTGGTTAACTTTCTTAACACCAAATATCTTTTTAAAGATCTTAGTACAATTTATCTCTTGGGCCATAGATGGCCAAGTCTTGCCATATAGTTAAAAATGAATACTCGTCGGGGCGCCTGGGTGGCTCAGTGGGTTAAAGCCTCTGCCTTCAGCTCAGGTCATGATCCCAGTGTCCTGGGATCAAGCCCAGTATCGGGCTCTCTTCGCAGGGAGCCTACTTCCTCCTCTCTCTCTGCCTGCCTCTCTGTCTACTTGTGATCTCTGTCAAATAAATTAAAAATATATTTAAAAAAAAGAATCCTTGTCATTCCTCATCATTTATTATATTTATCTATAAGGACTTATGAAGACCCGGGCAATATATTACATTACTGAGGATAACATATATGTGTCATGGATCAAGCCATCAAAAAACACCAATCTCCTAAGGGAATTAAAATATATATGCTGGTAGAAAGATTGCAAAATTTTAAAAGAAGTTAATTAAGAGAGACATACATAAAATGCCATGGGGACATTAGGAAATGGGCCCTTACTTCCATCTGGGAAGGGCAAGAACTCAGTTATTTATTTATTTATTTATTATTTATTTATTTATTTACTTGAGAGAGAAAGAGAAAGCATGCTCAAGAGTAAGGAAGGGCAGAGGGAGAGGCAGAGGGAGGGAGAGAGTCTTAAGCAGACTCGCTGCTGAGCATGAACTCTGATGTGGGGTTTGATCTTAGGACCCAAGGTAAACCAAAATCAAGAGTCTGATGCTTAACCAACTGAGCCATCCAGGCACCCCTTTAAAAAATTTTTATTTATTTATTTTAGAGAGAGTGAAACAAGGTGCAAGAAGTCTTTTAGAGAAAGAGGGGATTTATTTATTTCTCTTATTTATACTCTAAATGATGGGTAAAATTTAAACATGCAGATAAAGGAATAATGATTTAAAAGGGGAACAAAAGGCTTTCTGGGTAGGGGGAACAGTGAGCATGCATGTGTAAAAGAAGGAAACATGACTTATTAGGGGAATATTCATTTAGTATAACTTGAGGAGATGCAGCTGGAAAGATCAACAAAGTGTGGAACAGGAGGTACGAGCTGACAAGCAGCTCTATTCCAGAATTCAGAGGAGGAGGTGGAATAGTTCTAGAAGCTAGAGAACAGACATGAAATTCCTTCAGTGTCTGGTCCTTTAGCAAATCTCAGGATTTTACTAATTTGTTCATTAAAATGTTTTGCAGCACCTCATCAAAAAAATAACTCAAGGGTGGGAAGGAAGTTTAGATAATTTCTGGGCACACAGAATTTCTCCTTGACTCTGGTTATCAAGTCCTAATACTCAGAATAGGGTGGTTTTTGCTGCAGTAATACCAACTCCCAAATCTCAGTGGTTTAGGAAAAAAAAAAGGTTTACTTCTTACTCACACCCACTATCCACTGCAGGTGAACAGAGAGGTTCTGCTTAGTTGGGGCATTTCAGAGAAGTGAATATTGGCAATTAAGTGTTTCAGTGTAGAAGTAAGAGGCCATCTTGGCTCACATTTCTTTGGCCAAAGAAAACCCCTGGATGTGCTTAACTTGAAGAAGGCAGGAAAATGTAATCCCTTCCTGTGTCAAAACAATGGAGAATGGCTCTAACGTCTGCCTCAGTCTCTTTGGGTGGTTATCATAGGAATACATCCTCAGTTTTGTGCCATTATGCATAACCCTCTAAAATATTCCCCAAGATTATTTTGCTTATTGAGTGCTTAATCTGCGCTTGGTCCTGCACTGGCCTTTGTATATGAATTTGTATATGGCCTTTGTATATGAATTCTTACAAAAATTCTCTGATGTTGGTTTTAGCGTCTTACTAGCTGTGCCATTCCTGGCTTTTGTGTTCTTCCTCCCAGGATGCAAAATGCTTCCTCAGGATGGTTGGTCATTAGATGCTGTGTCGGGAGATTCTGAAAGGTTACTGGATGACCCAGGGAGGATGGACACTGGACCTCCCACTGCTGTTGCTTCAACCACTTTGGTAGCAGCATCTACAGCATCTGCAGACTCATGAATCCTTATGTTTACTGAACAGTCTCCACAGGCCAGACATGGTGCTCTGCACCTGTGAGGCAGACGCTATTATTTTGCCTATTTTACAACTGAGACACTGAGGTTCAGGGAGATTGCATTACAGCCCAAGGGCACAGCTAGTAAGTGGCCGAAGTGGGGCTTCGACCTGAGTCCAGCTTACACCCCAACTGATATTCTTAATAACCATGTTATACTGCGAGAGTGTCTAGATGGGAAGGAAAAACAGATGAGGATTTGGGTTATAATCATGAGATTTAGGATGAATGGAAATAATCGTGGAAAACATTAGAGAAATGAATGCCAATCTAGAATATGAGAATTGAGAGTGGGAAAAAGAGATTTAAAATGTTTTATGGGCATGAAATTTGAAACACTAGGAAATTAATAGAGTGTAAGAGGAAGAGAGGAAATGAAAATGAGAATGGATGTGACACATATACCTGGGGAAAAAATGAAAGGAAGATGTGGCTTATGGGTACAAGTGGGGGAATACATTCAGTGTTGGATTTATTGAACTCTGTACACAAACGGGATATTTGTGTAAAAATAAACATGCATTCAGCATGTGAAAAACACAGACCTGCAATAGTTATTCTAGATATATAATAAATAAACTCAGTTTCATATATGTTTAAAAATGCATGGGTTTGAAAGATACAGATTTGGGCTTCATTGATTTATTCATTAAAATATGTATTTAGGATCGTCTGAAACATGTGATAAGCAAAGTAGAGGGGTAGAAGAATTCAGAAAAATAAACAGGCTCATCAAAGGAATAGTAAAAGACCGGATTTGAGGAAATGCCGAAATTAAGGGACACAGAAGGGAGGAAGAGAAATTTGAAAAGGAGTGGTTGTTAAGGAGGGAAAAAAACTAGAATGAAAAATTTCCAGAATTCAATGTATGTGAAAGATTTTAGGAAGAAAATCACGAGTACTCAGTAGGGCCATATACCACAGAGATGTCAAGAATGTATTCGCAGATGTGTTGGGGAGGAATGAAAGACGGGCAAATGTAAAGGAAGTACATAGGCATATTCTTTTGAGAAGCATGGCAGGAGGGAGAAAGCAAGAAGATGGTCTTAGAGAGGTCATGGAGAGACAGGAGGGTGTTTAGGGTAAGTTTACAAAAGGGGCTAGTGAAGAGAGAGAGAATCTAGAAGTAAGGAGTGGAGCTGGGGGAGGTGGGTATTTTGTTGGACCGTGTTAAATGGGGAAAAATGGGGTGAAGGCCAAAGACAATGCCTTGTGTGACTTTTTCCAGCAATCTTTTCAGCCAAAGAGAACCAGCAGCAAATACTGGAAAGGACTCAGAATTAGAGATGAGTTATCATGCCTTATAAGGGGAACAAAGTGGTGAGGGACTCCAGAGATATATTTTTTTCCTAAGGCTGCCTTAACAAAGTACCACGAACATATGTGGTAAAACAATGTAAATTTATTCTCTCTCAGTGCTGGGCCTGAAGTGTGAAATCCAAGTGTTTGCAGAGCCATGCTCTCTCTGAAGACTTTAGGTGAGGATCCCTCCTTGCCTCGCTCTTCTGGTGGCCACCCACAATATTTAGCATTCCTTGTTTTGTGGCAGCAAGACTAAAATATCTGCCTCTGTGTTCACATGGCTTTTCCCCTATATGTCTTTTGGTATCTCTGTATTTCTCTCTTCTTATAAGGACATCAGCCATTGGATTTATGTTCAACCCTCATCCAACAAGGTCTCATTTTTACTTGATTACATCTGCAAAGATCCTATTTCACAGTCTTTAAGGTCACAGTCTGAGACTTCATGTGCACAGGAATTTTAGAGGGACATGACTCAACCCAGTACAGGTAGTAAGAGCATCCTTGAAATGACGATTGCAGGATACAGACTGAAGAGTCAAGAAGTTACAAAGGCAATGATGAAAAACAACAACACAGTGGGGTTAAAGGACCAACAAGGAGTCTGAGGTTAAGAGAAAGAGAAGCAGGAGGATTAGGGTTTCCCTATTGAAGATATTTCAGGATTGGAGACTCTGGAGGTTAAGAGTCAAAGGTAAAGAGTAGGAGGACTAAAGTTCTTCATGGATTCCTGTAGTCTCCTTATCCTACTCAATAGAAAGATAACATGCAATGACCAAAGCTTCACAAAGCAGAAACAAATCAGAATGTTCCCTTTTGTGCTAACCACCACTCTCATATAGCATATACCTATTTATTCATTCATGCCACAAACATTTACAGAGTGCTTACCATTTATCATACATTATTCTAGGTTCTGAGCGTATAGCAGTGGAACAACCAAAAAATAAAAGTTTAAAAAGCAAATAACTTTGTTCCTGCCCTTATAAAGATTGCATTCTGTTGGGGGGTGGGGGAGACAATAAGCAAAGGTCTAAATATACAAACAGTGACTATGTCTCATGTTCTCTCATAGAGGAAATACACCTCAGACCTAATGCTTAGCAATTTCCTTAATCTTGTATATGTGAATAAGCTCTTGTCTTTGTAAAGCAGTAGATTTTGAGAAATCTTTGTGCAATTCTTTTCTATGTCTAGAGAGAGTTAAAATATGACTGGTGTCACAGTGAATAAAGTGGTAAAGGAATCCTTCAGAAACACGCATACAGGGAATGGTGGCAGAGTAAGAGAAAGCAGGACAAAATCTTAGTAATTTTCGGAGGAGGAGTCAAGATGGCGGAGAAGTAGCAGCCTGAGACTACATCAGGTAGCAGGAGATCAGCTCGATAGCTTATCCAAACATTGCAAACACCTACAAATCCAACGGGAGAGCGAAGAGAAGAAGAACAGCAACTCTAGAAACAGAAAATCAACCACTTTCTGAAAGGTAGGACTGGCGGAGAAGTGAATCTAAAACGACGGGAAGATAGACCGCGGGGGGAGGGGCCGGCTCCCGGCAAGCGGCAGAGGAACGGAGCACAAAATCAGGACTTTTAAAAGTCTGTTCCACTGAGGGACATTGCTCCAGGGGCTAAACCGGGGTGAAGCCCACGCGGGGCCAGCGTGGCCCCAGGCCCCACAGGGTCACAGAAGGATCGGGGGTGTCGGAGTGTCGGAGAGCTCGCAGCTATTAGAACGGAGAAGCCGGCTGCCAAGACAGAGCCGAGGACTGAACTCTCAGCTCGGGGTTACCTTGAACTGGTCGCGGGCTGGGTGAGCTCCGAGCGCGGCTAGAGGCTGGGGATACGGGAGTGATTGGGTGCTGTCCTCTGGGGGCGCACTGAGGAGTGGGGCCCCAGGCTCTCGGCTCCTCCGGGCCGGAGACTGGGAGGCCGCCATTTTCATTCCTGTCCTCCGGAACTCTACGGAAAGCGTTCAGGGAACAGAAGCTCCCAAAAGCGAACCCGAGCCGATTACTTAGTCCGGCCGCCGGTAAGGGCGGTGCAATCCCGCCTTGGGCAAAGACACTTGAGAGTCACTACAACAGGCCCCTCCCCCAGAAGATCAACAAAATATCCAGCCAGGACGAAGTTCATCTATCAAGGAGAAAGCAGATTCAATTCCTAAGACAGCAGAGCAATTCCAGAGGAGGAGAAAGCAAAGCACGGAACTCATGGCTTTCTCCCCATGATTCTTTAGTCTTGCGGCTACTTCAATTTTTTTTTCTTTTTTCAATTTTTTTTTCTTTTTTCAATTTTTTTTTCTTTTTTCTTTTTTCTTCTTCTGCTAAATTTTTTAAAACTTTTACCCTTTTCTTTTTTAACATTTTTTGACTAGTTCATCTAAATATATATATTTTTTCTTTCTTTTTTGTATTTTTTTATTTGTTTTATTTTTTAAATTTTTTTCTTTCTTTTTTTTTTTTCTTTTTTTTTCAGAAGCTGTTTTATCCCCTTTCTCCCCCCCACAATTTGGGGTCTCTTCTCATTTGGTTACAGCGCATTTTTCCGGGGTCTTTGCCACCCTTTTAGTAGTTTATTTGCTCCTTCATATCCTCTTATCTGGACAAAATGACAAGGCGGAAAAAATCACCACAAACAAAAGAACAAGAGACAGTACCGAAGGCTAGGGACCTAATCAACACAGACATGGGTAATATGTCAGATCAAGAGTTCAGAATGACGATTCTGAACATTCTAGCCGGGCTCGAAAAAGGCATGGAAGATATTAGAGAAACCCTCTCTGGAGATATTAAAGCCCTTTCTGGAGAAATTAAAGAACTAAAATCTAACCAAGTTGAAATCAAAAAAGCTATTAATGAGGTGCAATCAAAAATGGAGGCTCTCACTGCTAGGATAAATGAGGCAGAAGAAAGAATTAGTGATATAGAAGACCAAATGACAGAGAATAAGGAAGCCGAGCAAAAGAGGGACAAACAGCTACTGGACCATGAGGGGAGAATTCGAGAGATAAGTGACACCATAAGACGAAACAACATTAGAATAATTGGGATTCCAGAAGAAGAAGAAACAGAGAGTGGAGCAGAAGGTCTATTGGAGAGAATCATTGGAGAGAATTTCCCTAATATGGCAAAGGGAACAAGCATCAAAATCCAGGAGATGCAGAGAACCCCCCTCAAAGTCAACAAGAATAGGTCCACACCCCGTCACCTAATAGTAAAATTGACAAGTCTTAGTGACAAAGAGAAAATCCTGAAAGCAGCCCGAGAAAAGAAGTCTGTAACATACAATGGTAAAAATATTAGATTGGCGGCAGACTTATCCACAGAGACCTGGCAGGCCAGAAAGAGCTGGCATGATATATTCAGAGCACTCAACGAGAAAAACATGCAGCCAAGAATACTCTATCCAGCTAGGCTATCATTGAAAATAGAAGGAGAGATCAAAAGCTTCCAGGACAAACAAAAACTGAAAGAATTTGCAAACACCAAACCAGCTCTCCAGGAAATATTGAAAGGGGTCCTCTAAGCAAAGAGAGAGCCTAAAAGTAGTAGATCAGAAAGGTACAGAGACAATATACAGTAACAGTCACCTTACAGGCTAATAATGGCACTAAATTCATATCTCTCAATAGTTACCCTGAATGTTAATGGGCTAAATGCCCCAATCAAAAGACACAGGGTATCAGAATGGATAAAAAAACAAAACCCATCAGTATGTTGCCTACAAGAAACTCATTTTAGACGCGAAGACACCTCCAGATTTAAAGTGAGGGGGTGGAAAACAATTTACCATGCTAATGGGCATCAGAAGAAAGCTGGAGTGGCAATCCTTATATCAGATCAATTAGATTTTAAGCCAAAGACTATAATAAGAGATGAGGAAGGACACTATATCCTACTCAAAGGGTCTGTCCAACAAGAAGATCTAACCATTTTAAATATCTATGCCCCTAACGTGGGAGCAGCCAACTATATCAACCAATTAATAACAAAATCAAAGAAACACATCAATAATAATACAATAATAGTAGGGGACTTGAACACTCCCCTCACTGAAATGGACAGATCATCCAAGCAAAAGATCAACAAGGAAATAAAGGCCTTAAATGACACACTAGACCAGATGGACATCACAGATATATTCAGAACATTTCATCCCAAAGCAACAGAATACACATTCTTCTCTAGTGCACATGGAACCTTCTCCAGAATAGATCACATCCTGGGTCACAAATCAGGTCTCAACCGGTATCAAAAGATTAGGATCATTCCCTGCATATTTTCAGACCACAATGCTCTGAAGCTAGAACTCAATCACAAGAGGAAAGCTGGAAAGAACCCAAATACATGGAGACTAAACAGCATTCTTCTAAAGAATGAATGGGTTAACCAGGAAATTAAAGAAGAATTGAAAAAATTCATGGAAACAAATGATAATGAAAACACAACAGTTCAAAATCTGTGGGACACAGCAAAGGCAGTCCTGAGAGGAAAATATATAGCGGTACAAGCCTTTCTCAAGAAACAAGAAAGGTCTCAAGTACACAACCTAACCCTACACGTAAAGGAGCTGGAGAAAGAACAAGAAAGAAACCCTAAACCCAGCAGGAGAAGAGAAATCATAAAGATCAGAGCAGAAATCAATGAAATAGAAACCAAAAAAACAATAGAAAAAATCAATGAAACTAGGAGCTGGTTCTTTGAAAGAATCAATAGGATTGATAAACCCCTGGCCAGACTCATCAAAAAGAAAAGAGAAAGGACCCAAATCAATAAAATCATGAATGAAAGAGGAGAGATCACAACTAACACCAAAGAAATACAGACAATTATAAGAACATACTATGAGCAACTTTACGCCAACAAATTGGACAATCTGGAAGAAATGGATGCATTCCTAGAGACATATAAACTACCACAACTGAACCAGGAAGAAATAGAAAACCTGAACAGGCCCATAACCAGTAAGGAGATTGAAACAGTCATCAAAAATCTCCAAACAAACAAAAGCCCAGGGCCAGACGGCTTCCCAGGGGAATTCTACCAAACATTTAAAGAAGAACTAATTCCTATTCTCCTGAAACTGTTCCAAAAAATAGAAATGGAAAGAAAACTTCCAAACTCATTTTATGAGGCCAGCATCACCTTGATCCCAAAACCAGACAAGGATCCCACCAAAAAAGAGAACTACAGACCAATATCCTTGATGAACACAGACGCAAAAATTCTCGCCAAAATACTAGCCAATAGGATTCAACAGTACATTAAAAGGATTATTCACCACGATCAAGTGGGATTTATTCCAGGGCTGCAGGGTTGGTTCAACATCCGCAAATCAATCAATGTGATAGAACACATTAATAAAAGAAAGAACAAGAACCATATGATACTCTCAATAGATGCTGAAAAAGCATTTGACAAAGTACAGCATCCCTTCCTGATCAAAACTCTTCAAAGTGTAGGGATAGAGGGCACATACCTCAATATTATCAAAGCCATCTATGAAAAACCCACCGCAAATATCATTCTCAATGGAGAAAAACTGAAAGCTTTTCCGTTAAGGTCAGGAACACGGCAGGGATGTCCATTATCACCACTGCTATTCAACATAGTACTAGAAGTCCTAGCCTCAGCAATCAGACAACAAAAAGAAATTAAAGGCATCCAAATTGGTAAAGAAGAAGTCAAACTATCACTCTTCGCAGATGATATGATACTATATGTGGAAAACCCAAAAGACTCCACTCCAAAACTGCTAGAACTTGTTCAGGAATTCAGTAAAGTGTCAGGATATAAAATCAATGCACAGAAATCAGTTGCATTTCTGTACACCAACAACAAGACTGAAGAAAGAGAAATTAAGGAGTCAATCCCATTTACAATTGTACCCAAAACTATAAGATACCTAGGAATAAACCTCACCAAAGAGACTAAGAATCTATACACAGAAAATTATAAAGTACTCATGAAAGAAATTGAGGAAGACACAAAAAAATGGAAAAATGTTCCATGCTCCTGGATTGGAAGAATAAATATTGTGAAAATGTCTATGCTACCTAAAGCAATCTACACATTTAATGCAATCCCTATCAAAATACCATCCATTTTTTTCAAAGAAATGGAACAAATAATCCTAAAATTTATATGGAAGCAGAAAAGACCTCGAATAGCCAAAGGAATATTGAAGAACAAAGCCAAAGTTGGTGGCATCACAATTCCGGACTTCAAGCTCTATTACAAAGCTGTCATCATCAAGACAGCATGGTACTGGCACAAAAACAGACACATAGATCAGTGGAACAGAATAGAGAGCCCAGAAATCGACCCTCAACTCTATGGTCAACTAATCTTCGACAAAGCAGGAAAGAATGTCCAATGGAAAAAAGACAGCCTCTTCAATAAATGGTGCTGGGAAAATTGGACAGCCACATGCAGAAAAATGAAATTGGACCACTTCCTTACACCACACACAAAAATAGACTCCAAATGGATGAAGGACCTCAATGTGAGAAAGGAATCCATCAAAATCCTTGAGGAGAACGCAGGCAGCAACCTCTTCGACCTCAGCCGTAGCAACATCTTCCTAGGAACAACGGCAAAGGCAAGGGAAGCAAGGGCAAAAATGAACTGTTGGGATTTCATCAAGATCAAAAGCTTTTGCACAGCAAAGGAAACAGTTAACAAAACCAAAAGACAACTGACAGAATGGGAGAAGATATTTGCAAACGACATATCAGATAAAGGGCTAGTATCCAAAATCTATAAGGAACTTAGCAAACTCAACACCCAAAGAACAAACAATCCAATCAAGAAATGGGAAGAGGACATGAACAGACATTTCTGCAAAGAAGACATCCAGATGGCCAACAGACACATGAAAAAGTGCTCCACGTCACTCGCCATCAGGGAAATACAAATCAAAACCACAATGAGATATCACCTCACACCAGTCAGAATGGCTAAAATGAACAAGTCAGGAAATGACAGATGCTGGAGAGGATGTGGAGAAAGGGGAACCCTCCTCCACTGTTGGTGGGAATGCAAGCTGGTGCAACCACTCTGGAAAACAGCATGGAGGTTCCTCAAAATGTTGAAAATAGAACTACCCTATGACCCAGCAATTGCACTACTGGGTATTTACCCTAAAGATACAAACATAGTGATCCGAAGGGGCACGTGTACCCGAATGTTTATAGCAGCAATGTCTACAATAGCCAGACTATGGAAAGAACCTAGATGTCCATCAACAGATGAATGGATAAAGAAGATGTGGTATATATACACAATGGAATACTATGCAGCCATCAAAAGAAATGAAATCTTGCCATTTGCGACGACGTGGATGGAACTAGAGCGTATCATGCTTAGTGAAATAAGTCAATCGGAGAAAGACAACTATCATATGATCTCCCTGATATGAGGACATGGAGAAGCAACATGGGGGGGTAGGAGATAGGAGAAGAATAAATGAAACAAGATGGGATTGGGAGGGAGACAAACCATAAATGACTCTTAATCTCACAAAACAAACTGGGGGTTGCTGCGGGGAGGTGGGATTGGGGGAGGGGGAGCGGGCTATGGACATTGGGGAGGGGAAGCGAACCATAAGAGACTATGGACTCTGAAAAACAACCTGAGGGTTTTGAAGGGTCAGGGGTGGGAGGTTGGGGCAACCTGAGGGTTTTGAAGGGTCAGGGGTGGGAGGTTGGGGGAACAGGTGGTGGGTAATGGAGAGGGCACGTTTTGCATGGAGCACTGGGTGTTGTGCAAAAAGAATGAATACTGTTACGCTGAAAAAATAAATAAAATGGGAAAAAAAATTAAAAAAAAAAAATCTTAGTAATTTTCTTAGGATCATATGGGTGTGGTATGGTTTACTTTAATCCTTTGCCTCCTAGGTCCACTTTCTTTGCCAGGAATCAGAGCATTAAAATAGCAACAGTAGTATTTGAATATAATGAATAATTGATTTTTCTTTTTGGCCAACTGGCATTGGCCAATGGACCCTTGCTGTGTTTGTTGGGAAGCTTTCCTTCTGTGAATACTGGGGGACGGCAGCTAATGACTCACACCACAGATATCGGGCACACCCTTTGCAGAGAGCGCACTGGCATGTGATGTAGCCTCAAAGAGAGGCAACCAGGCATGGTTTGATGTTTTTTTCAGGATCAAGTCCTGAGAGCAGAAGTCTCAGTGATACAAGCGCACTGTTCTAGTCAGTGGTGGTACCAGTTCTCCCCTCTGACCCATCTCCAGTGTGGCTCTGGGTGTTGCCCTGGTTGCTTAATCTCAAGTCTCATTCCTTCATGCTCTCAATAATTTTCTAACTTCTTGTGTGTTAACCTTTTAGAATATTTTTTCTCTGCTTTAATCTGTTCACTATCAGCCTCATTTCCTTATAGCTACGGAAAGTAACTGACATATTGAGTTTCTAGGGATATTTTTAAATTATTTTGTTTTTAGTGTTTCATTTGTTCAAAGACTTGTTGAGCACTTATTACCTGCTAGGTACTTTGATGAAAATTTGGAATGTAATGGTAAATAAGGCAGGTCTTATCCCAGCTCTTGGAAAATTTATAGTTTAGGGTAAAAGGCAAACAAGGAAGGGGGTAATTTCAATAAGATGAACTACATAACTTGATTGGGTAAGAGAACACAAAAGAGAGTCTGCTGGTTTTCATCCTAATCCATACTTGCTGATTGAGAGGGAGGGGAGGTCATTTAGATGCTTGGGTTAGAGAAAGCAGAGTCCATATCCTGAAGAAAAGAAATTTTAAGAACTAGGTGGTGGGGAAATGGCTCAACCTCACAAGGAAATGGAGTGGACTACGAGCCATCCTGGAAGCCCATACGACCAGTACCTCACATGGAGTCCAGACCAGCCGATTTCAGAATGTTGACTAATTCCACATCCCTTTTCTGGTGGGGCAGAAGATCCTAGTATGCTGTCAGAGGGGGGTCTTATCAATGGCACTCAGTCTGCTAGTAGGCTGTTTTCACCCTAACATTTATGTTTAACAGATACTGCTACTGTTGTTAGTAATGTGGGTTTACGTGGATTGAACATTAACCACATGCCAGGGAGAAATGTGTGTGATTTCACTTAATCATCCAAGGAGTTTGAGATAGGTTCTATTAGACTTCTACAACTTCCCACCTTCATCTTCTTTTATATTCCTGGCCCCTGCAAGATGACATTTCCCAGCCTCCCTTGCAGTTAAGTGAGGTCATGTGATGACATCCAGTCTAATGGAATGTGAGAGGAAGTAATCTGAGCTGTCAAGCCTATAGCTATAAGACCACGGGCAAGCTTCCTTGATGTTCTTGATGTTCTGTATCCCTTTCAACAAACCAGAACCCACAGAAACCCAGCCTGTGCCCTATACGTAAAAACAAAATTCTAGGGACTAGCAGAGCAACACGAATGAAGTCGTCTGAGTGAGTGTACTGGATCGGGCCACCCAGCCATCTGGCATGTTTCCTTCAGACTCTGATGTAGAGAAGATATAAACTCCTTTAGCCGTTAAGTAAGCCACTGGGTCAATGGCCAGGTCTTCGTGAGAATAGCCTCAACTCTGGCTGCATTAACGTCCTGCCTGCGTTCTGGTTCTGACAGGTGTCGCCACTGCTCTGCCATGAACGAGCACATTGGGAGATGGACTCACGCTCCTCAGTTCCCACACAATGACGCTCACACAAGTCCGATCTGCTTGACTGCAGATTTCCTGCTCTCCAGCACTCTGCTCTCCTTGCCTTAGGACTGGCCAGCTCACCCAGACTAAGTCTTACCGCACAGGCTATCTTGTGAAATCCCGAGGAGGCCGGAGACACAGGTTCTCTACACTATCGCTCACCTGGAGACTACCTCTAGTTTGGAAGTTAGGCTCCAGCCACCAGGCTAAGGGAAAGGAAAAGACGACTGAAAGTGATCCTGTGAGAAACGGGAGAGGGCTCATTAATAAGAACACGCACCATTTGTTGAGCAGAACAAACAAACAGATTTTTGGCAAAGAGATTTATTTCAGAGAAGAAAGGCAGTGCCTGCGGTGGTGGGACGGGGCCGACTGCTGACACACAGATGTAAGAACAAGATGCCTGCGCCAGCTGTGCGCTAAAGAAAGTTACCACGACTATCAATTTTCTATTTTTGTTTCAGTAATTTATCAGTTAGAATTATCACACTGTGAGAGCCGTGTCATGGAGACTGCAGTTGGGAAGATGCAAGAACCCGTTTTAGCAAAAGTTCTTAATACACACACAGGCTCAGATATGTGAAGGGAAACCATACAAAGGAAACAAAAAGTCAGCGCAGGGTGTTTTGTGCATCCGTGGGCCCCCATTACTGGGGCTCCGAATTATTTCTGTTCATGAAGAACAGGTGTTTGAAATAAAATCAAGGGGAAAACCGCTATGAATTCAGCCCCTCTAAAGACAGTGCAAGAATTTCTAAAATTACTCTTCTTAGACAAATTGTTCCCACAAGCCCAGATGATTTTTTTATCTTGAGGGTGCACAGGGGATACTAAATCTTCCTGCCCACATAAACTCGCTTTCAGATGAGTTGGAGATTCCATTTATCATACATGCAGGGCTTGAGATGCTCATGCCACATTAAAGGTTAAAGCTGAGAAAGTCGTGGAGACACCGCCTTGGGCTAGTGTGGGAAGACATTGTCCAAAGACACTGGGGGGGCTTTCCTATTTGGCGATACACAAAGATGAGTAAGCTTATTATTGGCTTAAGTAAAAAAACCTAGAATTCAAGTGAAAATGTTAAAACTCATTTGTGTAAATGGAGCCTTTCAAGGTGAAACGATTATAGGATTTAAGGGTTAAGTAGCTCCAAGGAGATGTGTGTGTGTGTGTGTGTGTGTGTGTGTGTTTAAATTTATTTTTATATATACATTCATTTTTTTATAGATAAGGTTTTTGTTAGATAGGTACAGGTGATTTAGATGATTTCAAATTTGCAGAAACATTTTTCAATGGCTTCTGGTCCAAAATATAATTTAATAAATATATATTTCTCAGTGCCAGATGCCAATGGCTGGCACCTGCTCAGGCTGATATCAAGTTTACTTTGCGGAATGGAGTTTTCTTTGGAGCTGAGGGAATTCTCCCTGCAAGAAAATCTTTCCCTGTTCTTCATAAATATGCCAAGAGTGTTTTCTGCTGGACCAAGGAAATCAGAGTGAGTCAGACCTCAAGGAAGAAAGCCAAGTTCATTCATTAGCAACTTCATAAACACTTTAAATGGCAAATTTAGAGCCGACATTTTGTCACAAAAGATTTTGGAAATGTGTTCTTTTCCCACAATTAGAGCTGGTGTCATTGGTCTTAGCCTTCAGCTGATCAGATGAGAGAATGTAATCAACTCCTCAAACCTGGCCTTAGTCAAATCTAGACAACATAAATTATGGGATAAAGACATCATCTTAGATTACCTTTCAGAAATTGACAATCAAGACCGGGAAGATTAGAATTTTATCTACCAAATTAGTTGCATTCATCTCTTAAACTGAGGCTGCCAATGTGTCAGAAATCAAACTGATCACAGCCAAGAGATATTGAAAGAAGTAAAACCCGAGGGGGAATGAAAATGCATCAGCCAAAGGAAGCAAGTACAAATAATAATGGAAACAGACATCTTTTAGTTAATTTCTAGTAGGGAATTGCTTCTTTGCCAGGGTGCTCAGTACGTGCACATTTGTGTCAAGTCTGTACAGCTTAAAGATTCTGAATTCAGGGCTACTAAATCCTCAGTGCTTTTTGTATGGACAAAATGGCATTTTAACGCGGGGTCAGAATCTCTAAGTGATGGTGTCTTTCTTACTTCCACTCAAGGAAGGCACTGGAGATGGTTGCAATTTTTATCCTTACATCAAGAAGTACACAGGAAAGAACGTTTAGAACTCAAGAAAATGGATGAGAGAATGGTTTACCACTGACTCTCACAACCCAGCTAGCCAAACCCAGGAGAGTGCAAGCTATCTTTCGATATTTTAAAGGTTTATTTATTTATCTGAGAGAGAGAAAGAGCAATGAAATAGCAAGAGAAGCAAAAAGAAAGAAGGAGAGAAAGGATCCTCAAGCAGACTCCTGACCTCGTGGGGAGGACTCCATCCCAGGACCCTGAGATCATGACCCACGCTGAAACGAAGTCAGCTGCTTAACTGACTGAACCATCCAGGCTTTATCTTAACAACTTTTATCTTTCAAATGTTAACTTTAGTTCTTACACATGAAGCTAATTTTGAAAGAAAGAGGCACTATATCACTGTAAGTGTATCATGATAAAATTATGGTAAAATTATGCTTATTTCTAGTCATAAGGACCAATGAGTTGCATTCCCTTTCTTGTCCCTCTTGTCCAAACTAGCCACTTCTCTGTAGCCACTTCACTGACTAGAGATAGGCAGAGCCTGGCCACAAATTGTAATGACTGTGGTGAACTCTACTAGCTACACTTGTGGGTGCGCTAGAGTAAGGTTTTGGTTACTCTGGCCCATTTCCTAGAGGACGCCCAAAGATGTAGCAAAAAGAAAGCATGGGGAGCAGAAGGAGGGCAAGAGGCTTTATAAAAGAATGAGCCTATAGGTGAGTAAGTGGGAAATTTATGACTTGTTATATTAGTGTGCTAGGGCTTCTATGACCAAGTACCATCAATAAGGTGAATTAAACAACAGAAAATTATTGTATAATTCTTGAGTCTAGAAGTCCAAGGTTAAGGTTCTGTCAGGATTTTATCCTTCTAAAGTCTCTGAGGGAAGATCTGTTCCAGGTATCTCTCCTGGTTTGTAGATGCCTATGTTCTCCCTTTCTCTTAACACTCTTTCCCCTTATGTAAATCTCTGTATCCAAATGTCCCTTTATTTGTGAGAATACCAGTTATATTGGATTAGAACTCCTTTCCCCATTGACCCCATGTTAAATTGATTACCTCTGTAAAAATTCTATTTTTGAGTAAGCTCACTGTCTGAGGTGCTGGGGTTAAGACATCCACATACGAATTTTGGGGGTTGCAATTCAACTCATACATTTATTATATACATAACTAATTGTTTGGATTATTTCCCTTCCTACACAACGTCAAGTCCTCAGAACAATTCTGCAAAACGGATACCATTACTTCATTTTGTCTTTATTGAAGTCTCAGAGGAAAAAGGAAATACCTCCAAATCACCAAGCTAGTAAGTGAAGGAGGAAGAATTTGAAGCCATGTCTTATTGATTCTAAGACCCTAGCCTCTCCACTCACTGATACTGTTCAAGCAGTGTTCAATGAGTACCACTGAATGTCAGATGCTACAATGGGCACCAAGGAATTCAGAGATCATGAAAATTCCTCTTACCTTTGAGAACCACATATTCACAGTAGGAAACCTTTTATTCCAGGAAAGCTCAAGGACTAATCCCCCATAAATTATGTGGTTGTAAAGCATGAATGTAATGAACACATGGCATTTTTGGTGGACCAAGAAGTTTGTTTGTCATATCTTCTCCATTTGTTAAGAAGTGGTTAAAAGAGTAGAACCCCACTGGAACACAAACACATTTCAGTGCAGATTACACAACTGGCAAAAATGACAGGCACATGTTTATAAGACCTCTAAAGTGGGAATGCCAGGACAAAGATGAACATGTAGTCTGATGAGCTTATCCAAAATTTTTTGATAAAATCTAGAATTAATCTATTTTTAATTTCAGTAGCTAGGAATGTTTTGTGTTTATGGTATAGAATTTTTTAATATATTGCTTTAGTGTTTATGGCCTCAAACATTCAGTCAAAGCTCTGGGGAACTCTTTCTCTCCTTCCATTTTTATTTCCAGCTGCCAAAGCTGTGGAGGCTGAGTGAGGATTGTTTTTATGAATAGATGCAATGAATTAGAAACAATGACTTGAGAACAATGACTTATATCTACTGACTTTTTCATCCTTTTCTTTCATGGAATAAACCACTGTGTATGGTATCACACTTATTCTTTCATGTTATTAAATTTCTTGTCAAAATCTTCCTTAAACCACAGAGACGAAGATGAATTCTCCCTCTGCGTCTGAGCAGTAAAATTTACTTCTCTGACACACTGCAAGTTGATTTAGAGCTAATCTGTCTGCTTTTTATTGGCTCCGTGTAAAACATTGCTTTTCTTGGTTTCTTTTCTTTCACTCTTCATTGTCTCATAGAAATATGTAACTTCCATTGATACCATAAGAAATTAGTCTCTCTGAGAAAAGCCCAGGAAGATTTTTATTAAAAAAAAAAAGAGAGAAACATGCATTACTAATATGTTTTTAGATTTCCCCCATGTAACAACAGGCCGGGAATGATGACAATCTGAGGAGAAAGAGGAGGCAATACTCAATACTTGGATAGTAACGCCAATGAAAGGAGACCCATGATCTGAACAGTCAGCAACTGGACAACCTGCTCCATCTACTATTTATCTGTGCTGAAGTCCAGCCTTCCATTCCATCAAAGGTAAAAATACTCAACTTAGATTCATGATACCACATTTGATTCCTCTACTGACTTTATTAAGGAGCAAATATGTTGTGGATGTTTAGGTATAAAATGAAAGAAAAGCATCAGTAATCTTGGAAAACCAGTTTGGGTTTATTAAAAACCAGTCCCAGAAATGAATTTCATTGTCTGATATTTGCTAAGTTTGTGATATGGGCAAATGATAGCCTATTTCAGTGAAAGATCAATCTTAGGCTTTCAGATCTCCTTTTGAAGACATGTGGATTAGGTGATAGTCCAGTTAGGTGGGTTGTCACTACTTTGGAAAATTATATTTAAAGTTGATTCATTTCCCACAAGGCCACAATGAGATACCACCTCACAACAGTCAGAATGGTTAAAAATAACAATCAGGAAATGACATGTTGATGAGGATGCAGGGAAAGGGGAACGCTCCTACACTGTTGGGTGGAAGGCAAGCTGGTTCAGCCACTCTGAAAAACAGTATGGAGGTTCTTCAAAAAATTGAAAGTCGTGCTTTCCTAGGACCCAGCAACTCTAGCAGTAAGTGGTTACTCCAAAGATACAAATGTAGTGATCCGAAGGGACACCTGGCACCCCCATGTTTATAGCAGCAATGTCCACAATAACCAAACTGTGGAAGAGCCCAGAAGTCCATCAAAAGAGGAATGGACAATGAAGATGTGGTATATATACACAATGGAATATTACTTAGCCATCAAAAAAAAGAAATCTTACCTTTTGCAATGACACGGATAGAACTAGAGGGTATTATGCTAAGCGAAATAAGTCCATCAGAGAACGACAATTATCATATGATTTCACTCATATGGAATTTAAGAAACAAAACAGATGAACATTGGGGAAGGTGGGGGGGGGGAATAAAATAAAATTATATCAGATAGGGAGAGAAACCGTAAGAGAATCTTGACTATAGGAAACAAACTGAGGGTTGCTGGAGAGGAGATGGTTGGGATGATGGAGTAACTGGGTGATGGGCATTAAGGAAGGCAATTGGTGTAATAAGTACTGGGTGTTACATGCAACTGATGAATCACTAAACTCTACCTCTGAAATGTAATAGTACATTCTATGTTAATTAATTGAATTCAAATAAAAAATAAAGTTGATTCATTAATTAATGTCAATTTATAAGAATTCTGGCGTTGCAATCACAGAATCTGAAAGCAGTTTTCTTTTTTTTAAGATTTTTTTTATTTATTTGACACAGAGAGAGAGAGAGAGATCACGAGTAGGTAGAGAGGCAGGCAAAGAGAGAGGGGGGAAAAAGGCTCCCTGTTGAGCAGAGAGCCCGATGCGGGGCTTGATTCCAGGCTCGCAAGACCGTGATCTGATCCAAAGGCAGAGACTTAACCCACTGAGCCACCCAGGTGCCCTTGAAAGTAGCTTTTAAATTTAACATTTTATTTATTTTTTTATTTTTTTTTCCATTTTATTTATTTTTTCAGCGTAACAGTATTCATTGTTTTTGCACAACACCCAGTGCTCCATGCAAAACGTGCCCTCCCTATTACCCACCACCTGTTCCCCCAACCTCCCACCCCTGACCCTTCAAAACCCTCAGGTTGTTTTTCAGAGTCCATAGTCTCTTATGGTTCGCCTCCCCTTCCAAATTTTTTAATTCAGTAAGTATTTATTGACAACCTACTATGTGGCAGATACTCGGGCTGGGCATTGGTGATGTCATAGATATCAAGACCGTTTAGTAGGGAAATCCAAGGAAAAAGAAAGCACTAAAAACAGGGAGTGATATATTCCATGCTCTACTCCGCTCTACTATAGGAACACACTATATGATAGGACTAAGTTTCTAAATGGTGCTATAAGGGCACCAAAGAGAGACAGAGTATGTATGCAACAGCTTAGGGAAGATATTACAGAGAAAAATGACATCTTGAATGAGAGCTAAAGGATAACTAAAACTGGACCAGAGAAGATGCAAGGATGAGCATGGGAGAACATACACAGGAAAAAGTATTCCAGGGAAAAGGAAACTCATATGCAAAAATCTTGAGTCTCATCAATGACTTGGATAATAATTGAAGAGGCCAGTATAGAGCAAGCTGGTATTGTCTTCCTAATAGTCTTTGTAAACTGTTTCCACTATGGAAGACTGGGGGTTTGCACAATGACCACATTTCTAGGAATTGGACTTGAGTAGTTAAATCGATCCTAGTCCTCCCGTATTATTTGCCAATGACTGGTTTGGAATCTAGGCTTATGTCACTCAGTTCATGACACTTCTCTGATTGAGGTTTTGATGGGAGGTGGTCCAGTGGGGTACAATAGAACACCTTCTGGTAACTTCTGGGACATTGTCACTGGAACAGAAGGTATACCTGTCTTATATGTGACTGTGGGAGCATGTCGCCTCAATTGCTCTGGCAAGCGCTGATGACCGTAAGGATGAGCCGTCGTAGGATGAAGCTGACACTGTTGCTGAGGAAGAGGAGAGAGCCCCTGAGTCCTTGATGACATTACACGGTGGAACATGCAGCTCCAAAGCAATCTCTACCTCTGCACTTGCTATGAGCCAACATAATAACAAACAAACAAATTTGTTGTTTAAACAAGTTTGACTTGTCTTGTGTTTCTTGTAGTTGAAACATCTTGAAAATGTTTGATAATCATCTTGACAGATAATGGAAAATTAGGAAAGATAGGAAATAAAATTGGATCAAAATGATAAAATGCAAAGGTATTTTAATGGGGGGCTGATAGACTTGAACAAGTAAGCAAAGACTTTTTTTTAAAGATTTTATTTATTTATTATTTGACAGACAGAGATCACAAGTAGGCAGAGAAGCAGGCAGAGAGAGAGGGGGATCCCCGCTGTGCAGAGAGCCCGATGTGGGGCTCAATTCCAGGACCCCGGGACCATGACCTGAGCTGAAGGCAGAGGCTTTAGCCCATTGAGCCACCCAGGCGCCCCAATAAGCAGAGATTTATCCTTAAGGATAAGGATAAGGCTTTTTTATGTTATGTATATATTTTTTAAATAAAAAATGGCATAGAGGAAGCTCAGGTGTTATCTACAGTTTGTATGAAGAAGACTCAGGGATTTAGCAGCAATACAAAGGCCATGCAAATTAATTGTATGACATGGATACCAAAATATGCAACCAAGGTTGAATACGGCACAAATCAAAACACCTCAAATATTCTGAAATAATTCGGGCTTTAAACAGAAATTCTTTAAAACATGTAACTCAAAAGTGACAGTGATATATTTTGGGCATTTGGGGTCTTCATGATTAATGGTATTAAAACTATGAGTAATGATGTACTTTTACACTTTTGCAAATAATTTCTAAAGAGATGTTCAAGTTCCAGATTTTTATTCATGGTCAAGTTCCACTCATTAAGGACCTATTTACATGAGTCTTCCATAAAGAACCTTTACATGACCAGACATTATTCTCTGTTTATGTTATGAATGAATCTTCATGGTTCCACTTGGGGTTTCCTCTAAAATCTTGAATCCTTTCAACAATGTTCAGAGGCACTTCTCTGAACTGTGGCTGCACTTTAAAATCATTCAGAGAAAAATTTAAGTATGAATGTTTAAGCCTTACCCTTAGAAGTTCTGATTTAACTGGTTATTAATATTTTTGAAAAGCCCTCTAAGTGATTTTAGTGTATAGCCCAGGATTAAATAGTGGTCCATAGGATCAAGTTTAATCCCCTTAGCACAGTATTCCTTGGTTTTCAAAATAAGTTCAAATTCATCAAGCTTCAGAACCCACCACACTTATCCTGTATATCTTATGTTCAATTATTATCTTTTAAAACTCTCTTTGTCATAACTGTATCTTGAGTAAGCTCTCAGGTTTCCTTTGCCAACTTGAAGTAGCAACAAACTGAAATATGCAGATCAATTACTATAAAGTCACCCCCAGTGCTATTCATCTTTGTTTGCTGTCAGTATACAGACCAGAACACCAAATTATTCTACCTCCTGACTCTGATGGGGTTTTGAATGGGCCATGTTATATCATTTTTGCTAATGAGGCAAATCTTCCTGGGAAGATTTCTTTCTAGGAATAAAGGCAAAATCTCTCTGAGATGTACGAATAACTTGTCTCTTTGCACTTCCCCATGCCTGGAATACAAACGTGAAGCCTACTAATACAGCAGCCATCTTGTGATCATGAGGTAAGCAACGTGAAGATGACAGCCTACAGGTTAAAGGGGGAAAGACAGAAGAGCCTATGTACCTGTTGATATCACTGAACTGTGATGTCATTTCTGAACCACAAACCTACTATCATACCAAATACATTTTTAAGCCATTACAGTAGGTTTTTCTGTGATTTGCAGCAAAATGAATTCCTGAATAAAATGACTATGATTATATTTTGAACTCTTTGATTTGTGACACTGAAAATAAACCCAACCTCTTTTAAATAGGGGCTATCCAAGGCAATTTTAGTTTTAGAATTGAAGAAAAACAATGCATTACACAGAATGATTATTTTATAATGAGCAGAAATTCAACTTATCAGCTGGATAAGAGGAACACTGGGACCATAATTTGGGGGTGTCCAGAAAAATGTTGTTCATGTGGTTTTTTAAAATGAAGTTTGAAACATGTTTTTACCTTTGGTGTCTGGATTTTTTACATTTTTGCCATAGCTCTATCAACCCTTTTATTCATTCATTCTTTTATGGGATCAATGTGGTACCTCAGCTCCATAAAATGGCTGCTGGTGGTATCTAAATAATTCATAATGAGCCTTTTAAATGAACCTGATTTTGGTTATTCATGGGTTGCATAAATTCATAAATGGGTACAAGGTCTCTCCTGTGAAGGATGCATACCCCATTTGTCATTCAGGAACATTCCTTTGATGAATTCAATTAAAATTTACTCAGTTTCCAGGGTTTATTGAGTAATGAGAAAATTGATCCCAGAAAATTTAGGTATCTGCTGTGGAATAATGTATATTTAAAATTTATCTTTATTATGCATATCCACTTTAAAATCAAATGGCTGAATTCTATAATCTCATGGATTTGGGAGCCCAAGTATGCTTTTTTTTTTTTTTAAAGTAATGAAAATGGGTCTATAAAGCATTTATGACAAAGTTCAAAATCTAAGGTTAATACAAAAGGGTTTGAAAGCAATCACCAGGTAAGTAGAAATTTAGCGTGGGAAATGAAAGGCAAAGATTGGGAAATAAAACGAAGAGGAGCAGTGGGCAGAAAGGGATTTGAAAGGAACATTAATACTTCGCATAATGAAAAAGAATATAGGGAGATGATAGCGAATATGGTAATGGTGAAGAATAACTGATGGAGTTACTTCAGTCTACACGAGGGGAAATTGATAATAAATAAAAGTCAGTTGGCAGATCTGTGGGTGTTCTGGACTTTTAAAAGACCAATAAATCAAGTGCTTGTAATGTAAGTTTCAGGATGAGAAACGCACGTGGGGCCTGCATCTAATTTCCCAGTCTTCAGGAAAATGCATGTCATGTCTATTGCAAAACAAAAACAAATCCAGGAGAGCTATTTAACATACACCAGTGAAAATAAAGATCAACAGAAATTGCCTTCTAAAAATATTTTTAGAGGAATTTAAAAGCGACGAGGCCCTCATTATTTCCATTTCTCTACAGATTGCCAATGTGCCTCTATTATTTTATGCTCTTTTCCTTTCAGTAAATGCTAATGAGAAAACGATATGCATATGCATAATCTGGGCAGAGCTACATATGCGAGATGATGCTCCATGCATTAATTTGCCAGCTTCGTTTCTGTCAGCCTCATATATTTGAAGAGCTCGAAGAAAGTTCTGGAGGAGAAAATTTTACCCAATCACCATGAGAAGTCAAGAAGCGGGCCGTTTTCAGGGTAATTACTACCACAAAATGATGGAACAGGCCAGAAGTCTGAAAACCTGTTTGTTCTTCTCATACTAATCATGCCACTCTCCAAGACCAACATTGTTTTTGGTTAGGTCTTTGTATGACAGCTGGATTGCATGTTCTCCTATCATTATCTCTAAGAGTTTTGCCTGTTTATTGCACACAGATAAACATTCTGAGTAACAGGGCTCCTGGGTGGCTCAGTGGGTTAAAGCCTCTGCCTTCAGCTCAGGTCATGATCCCAGGGTCCTGGGATCAAGCCCCACATCGGGCTCTCTGCTCAGCAGGGAGCCTGCTTCCTCCTCTCTCTCCCTGCTTGCCTCTCTGACTAGTTGCAATCTCTGTCTATCAAATAAATAAATAAAATCTTAAAAAAAAAAAAAAATTCTGAGTAACAATTTCCAATGTATCACTGTGACAAAATCCATGCCAGAAAGGAGAAAAAAGTACCTGAGACTCCCCTGAACAAGCAGTTTTGGTGAACAAATACGATCATAGTTTTATGGAATATAATACCAAATATAATTGAGTTTCATTTTTTTTAAAGTGTGAGCTACCCAGGCGCCCCTTGAGTTTCATTTTTGAAGAGCTACCCAGTATCGATAAAATTCAGTATCAACTAATTTCTCAAATTCCCTGCATGTGTCGTTTTCCCAAGTGGTTATATTTCTTGGACAACCTGGGTTCAAATCCCAGATTTCCCACATACTGGACATCTGAGCTTGAGAAAATGATTTAAAGAAGAGTACTCTCTTTGCAAAATGAAGGTAATAATAATATCTAGAGTTGCTACAAGATTTGAATGAGATAATGAGTAGATAGCACTTGCACTGATGTTTTCCCAGTATACCAAGTCATTTGCTTTTAGTTCACGAAATACAGATGAGTGACTGGTAATGACAGATAGAGCCTGTATTGGTAAATGAGTTTATTGAGTTGTTTTTTTTTTTCTTTATAGTATTTTGCTACATGGACATGTATAAGATTGGAATCAGGTCTGGATGGAGTAACCCTTCATCACATATGTCTGGTAGTACTACTTCACGAGGAGAGAATCTATGAGATCCTGAAGGGGGAAAAGCGCAGGACTCTAGGGGCTGAGGGTAGGAACTGAGAACATGGACACCCAGAGGTATTTGATTTCTTAGGTAATTTCAATTTTAATGGCTCACTTGTTTTTACTACTCTCCCAGGGTGTTGAGAATGATAAAGACGGTAAAGTTTTAAGAGTTTGTGGCAAGGCTTTGCATAATTCACAAACAACTGTACCGATAAATGTGTTTTCCTATCACTTGATAGGTAAGTTGTAATGTCCCAGGTGGGAACACAATTGGTGTGAGAACTTCATTGATCTTAGAACTAAGAGGGCATTGAGGAAATTTAGGCAAAGTTTTAGAAAAGTGAATCTAGAATCCTATAGCTTCTGCTCTAGCTATTTTTGCCAAAGTGAGAAGAGTCTTTTGCCTATGGAGTTTCTGGAAACATAGCTAATACTACAAGTGTTTTTTGAATCATATACAATGTAGGCATATGACAACCCATAACAGCAGTAATTTCATCGTGTGTAGGAGAATTTTCTTTTTTTCTTTTCTTTTGAAGATTTTATTGATTTATTTGACAGAGAGATCACAAGTAGGTGTAGAGGCAGGCAGAGAGAGAGAGAGAGAGGGAAGCAGGCTCCCTGATGAGCAGAGAGCCTGAAGCCTGAAGCGGGGCTCGATTCCAGGACCCTGAGATCATGACCTGAGCATAGGCAGAGGCTTAACTCACTGAGCCACCCAGGCGCCCCTGTAGGAGAATCCTTCTGCAGTATGTTTTATCTAGCAGTTCCATTTGCTAAGTAGATTAACACCTATTAAATTTGCAGAAGCTGTGTCACAGAATAGAAAGGAGCGTTTTTCTAATAATAGTCCCAAAGTTAAAATTTTAAGTTGGGACAGTGAAAAGGACTTAGGATTCTACTATGTGAGTGGTTTTAGTGCTCTGAGGGATTTTATCTGCTATGGCAGTAGGACTGAAGGTATACAGAGTGGCATTTTATCAATAAGACAAGTGTCCTATTGTTTATTTGTATTTGTAAACAATTCATGGAGTTTAAAAAAAGGACAGGAAGTACTGGGTTCTAGTATTTCTTTGAAGCAGCATCTTTATTTTTTATTTATTTATTTATTTATTATTATTTTTTTTTAGATTTTTATTTATTTATTTGACAGAGAGAGAGATCACAAGTAGGCAGAGAGGCAGACAGAGAGAGGAGGAAGCAGGCCCCCTGCGGAGCAGAGAGCCAGATGCGGGGCTCGATCCCAGGACCCTGAGATCATGACTCGAGCCGAAGGCAGCGGCTCAATCCACTGAGCCACCCAGGTGCCCCGAAGCAGCATCTTTAAATCGATTGGAATAGCTGTCCTTTTGTTTTGTAACCAGGAAGTGATACTCTCTCTTCCAAGGACTCTTTTGTTTGCAATATCTGCAAATGTCCTTATTTATAGTTTCTTGGTTCTTGGAGAATAGAGGACCCTTTGTTCTTGTTTGTATTGGGGGGGACAGTTGTTTTATCTGCAGAACCAGATGTTTGTTTTGATCTCTAGCTTGTTTATATTCTAGGACTTTTGGAAAATAGTTAGCCACATGTTGGAGATCTTCTAAATTGGTAATTTCCCACTCCAATTATTTTTCTGACAATGGCCCCATTTCAGGCCCTCATTTTGAATCCATTGCAGAAGAGAGAACAAGGCTCCTTTGACTTCTATTGTTGAATCAACCCCAGAATAATTGTTAAAAATTACCATAAGTCTCTTTGTAAAGTCCCCCTTTACTCCTCTTATTTTTATTTAAATTTTGTCATTTACCTATATTTTACTTATTTTTTTTTCATTTTATTTATTTTTTCAGTGTAACATTATTCATTCTTTTGCACAACACCCAGTGCTCCATGCAAAACGTGCCCTCCCCATTACCCACCACCTGTTCCCCCAACCTCCCACCCCTGACCCTTCAAAACCCTCAGGTTGCCCCAACCTCCCACCCCTGACCCTTCAAAACCCTCAGGTTGTTTTTCAGAGTCCATAGTCTCTTATGGTTCGCCTCCCCTCCCCAATGTCCATAGCCCGCTCCCCCTCTCCCAATCCCACCTCCCCCCAGCAACCCCCAGTTTATTTGTGAGATTAAGAGTCATCTATGGTTTGTCTCCTTCCCAATCCCATCTTGTTTCATTTATTCTTCTCCTATCCCCCTAACCCCCCATGTTGCTTCTCCATGTCCTCATATCAGGGAGATCATATGATAGTTGTCTTTCTCCGATTGACTTATTTCACTAAGCATGATACGCTCTAGTTCCATCCACGTCGTCGCAAATGGCATGATTTCATTTCTTTTGATGGCTGCATAGTATTCCATTGTGTATATATACCACATCTTCTTGATCCATTCATCTGTTGATGGACATCTAGGTTCTTTCCATAGTCTGGCTATCGTAGACATTGCTGCTATAAACATTCGGGTACACGTGCCCCTTCGGATCACTATGTTTGTATCTTTAGGGTAAATACCCAGTAGTGCAATTGCTGGGACAGCCACATGCAGAAAAATGAAATTGGACCACTTCCTTACACCACACACGAAAATAGACTCCAAATGGATGAAGGACCTCAATGTGAGAAAGGAATCCATCAAAATCCTTGAGGAGAATGCAGGCAGCAACCTCTTCGACCTCAGCCGTAGCAACATCTTCCTAGGAACAATGGCAAAGGCAAGGGAAGCAAGGGCAAAAATGAACTATTGGGATTTCATCAAGATCAAAAGCTTTTGCACAGCAAAGGAAACAGTTAACAAAACCAAAAGACAACTGACAGAATGGGAGAAGATATTTGCAAACGACATATCAGATAAAGGGCTAGTATCCAAAATCTATAAGGAACTTAGCAAACCCAACACCCAAAGAACAAACAATCCAATCAAGAAATGGGCAGAGGACATGAACAGACATTTCTGCAAAGAAGACATCCAGATGGCCAACAGACACATGAAAAAGTGCTCCACGTCACTCGGCATCAGGGAAATACAAATCAAAACCACAATGAGATATCACCTCACACCAGTCAGAATGGCTAAAATTAACAAGTCAGGAAATGACAGGTGCTGGAGAGGATGTGGAGAAAGGGGAACCCTCCTCCACTGTTGGTGGGATTGCAAGCTGGTGCAACCACTCTGGAAAACAGCATGGAGGTTCCTCAAAATGTTGAAAATAGAACTACCCTATGACCCAGCAATTGCACCTATATTTTACTTATAAGTAATTATATATAATTACTTATAATTTGGATCTTCTTTTTTTTTTAAGATTTTATTTATTTATTTGACAGAGATCACAAGTAGGCAGAGAGCTAGGCAGAGAGAGTGAGGGGGAAGCAGGCTCCCTGCCTAGCAGAGAGCCCAATGCGGGGCTTGATCCCAGAACCCTGGGATCATGACCTGAGCCGAAGGCAGAGGCTTAACCCACTGAGCCACCCAGGCTCCCCATATAATTTTGGATCTTTGACCAAAGGTTGGCTTATGGACTTCATGTAGTGGATTCTCTAATTTTATGGTATTTTAAGGCCAATTTTCAAATTGCGTACAGTTGGGGTATTTAAAATATTCTCCCAGTCTTCCACTCTTTTCAACCATTTTCCTGTCTTGGGAGTTTGCAATTCTAGTTAATTCAGATATAGTCAGAACACCTCATATCTTACAAAATCTGGAATTCTATACCAATATTTTTGGTGTATCTTCTTGAGGTGTAGTAACTGTAGCCCTTAAATCAGCTCTGAACTGGAGTTTATTCAACCTATATAGATACCCCTTCTTGTTTGGCAGTTTTAAGGGAATTATTGGCAACACGACTGTTTTTAAACTTTATTTATTTATCTGGCAGACAGATCACAAGTAGGCAGAGACGTAGGCAGAGTAGAGGAGGAAGCAGGCTCCCTGCTGAGCAGACAGCCTGGATGTGGGGCTTGATCCCAGGACCCTGGGATCATGACCTGACCCAAAGGCAGAGGCTTTAACCCACTGAGCCACCCAGGTGCCCCGACATGACTGTTTTTAAAGTCCAGAGTCGTCTTTTATCATGGGCTATTTAATTGATACTTCTTTTAGAGTTCTCAGTAGAATTTATTCACAATCTTGCCATGGTATCTAGGATGTGAGAAACAGTGATGCTTTCCCCAAAGTATACCCTTATTCTTCCAGCAGTCATAAGTTTCCTACGTCTTGGCAAGTTTGAATTATCTCAAATGCCGTCAATTTGGGGAAGATAAAAATGACCCATTAATGAACCGAATTAGCTTTTCTAATTTAACAATATTTTACCCAATCACCATCCTTATTCAAGAGGCACTCTCTATTTCTGGTTCTGGAGTAAAACAGTCTAAGAAGTTGAGGGCAAATCAATTTTCTTCCCTGTTTACCTCAACCGATGATCTCTTTTCTGAAGAGATTTCCAGTCTAATACTGAGGACTGGCAATGGAAGTAGGAAAAAAAAAATTCCCTTAAAAAATCTATAAACTATAAATCTTTGTGAAAATCAATAAAATTAATCTAAAGTATATGTCAAGGTTCTAAATAATTGTTAAAATATACAATCATACATGTGGTCAAATCTGCTGGTCACTCTCTCCTCCAGACCTCTTGATACCTTCCACTGAGAGGCAGAAAGGAAAACAGTTGACTCGAGCTAAATCACCACAAGTTTGAAAGCACCTGACTTATGACTGTGGGGCTCTAATTCTCTGTAAGAGTTTTTAGGAAAATGGATTTTAGCCATAGGTTCTAGGGATTGCTGACTCCTGAAATCTGCATTAGGGTTGCATACCTGTTTAATTCCTTTTCTCCTATGACAGAGCCATTTATAATTTGAAATTTCTCAGACACACTTCCTTCCATCTACTACCCTGCTTGGGAACATTTCCCTTCCCCTCCCCCCATCTTTCACCCCATTGGTCCAGTTAATGCAATTCAAGTGTCAGATCACATATCTTAATAGACTTTCCTTCCTTATTAAAACTCTAAGAACCTCATTGGTCTTGTTCTTTGCTACCTCTGCAGTGATATTCCAGCATCTTGGGCATAATGAATGCTCAAAAATATGTGTTGAATTAAGAACTAATATTATATGTAATGAATGTTGCTACATGAAAGTTTTTTTTTGTCATTTGCAAACTATCACTCAAATAGCTTTAAAAGGAAAAATGTCACCCAATATTATCACCAAATTTAGTAGTGTATTACAAAATAAATTCTAATATGGAACACATGTATTCAAGGTAATGAGCTGGTGAATATAGGTTAGGGGATGTCTATAGGAACTTTAAGGAACTTCTACATATATAGACTAGGAGAGGGATAATTTTAAATTTTACCTGTAATTATTTATGGGGCATGGTTTATTCATACAATTCCATAGAATGAACTAGAATAATTACAGCAATATTTTAAAATATTTGAGTGCTCACTGTGTGTCAGTCATTATATAAGAACTGGAGACAGACTGGTAAATGGACGAATCCAATGAGTAATCCAACAATTAGTTATTATGAAAACATTTTAAACTCTACTACCCTCCACCACCCACCAACTGCTCTGGACAGCAAGTACAAGTCACAGACCACAAAGTAAGAAATGTAAGAATTGGGAATATTTTCAGCTTCTGGAACTTGAGTGCTTTAGGACTTAAAGTCTGTAACAAGATTCTGTTTTTTCAGAGGAAAAATTAATTTCAATAAATGTAAGAACCCTTTAATTCCCTTCCTTTCTCAACTGGGTTTGTGTCTAAATTCCAGGGGATTGATGTAATGGCAGGGCACATTAGCTTAGGATGGAAGTGGGCACAAGGTTGTTTGGTTCAATAGTCTACCAACATTGGCATTTGCTGATAAACTTTCATTTCTCTCTGGACTTTGGTCATCAGTCCATGTGAGAGAGAGAACTTTCATTTCTCTCTGGACTTTGGTCATCAGTCCATGTGTCTACTGAGAGTCTCCCTTGTTTTCAGCTTCCAGACATTTTCAAATTCTTCTGCTTATTGTCAGTTAGGTACACATGGCAAACCATTTACCATTCCTGCACTATCCTGAGTGGTGGGAATCTCTACTCCCATGTTCCCTGACCCTCCCAAACTCTGCTATAGCCATGGAAGCTATCTGAAGAGGTCTCAGTCAAATTTGCCTAGCTATATCTTACAGAAATTTTGTCTTATAGACATTTTGTCTACACACCATGCTGAGTGGGGAAAACCAATATTTGACCATGTTTTGCACTTTATCTAGTATATTAGGATAGAGTTGAGCTCTTTTATTTTATTTTATTTATTTTTTTGGACATCAAAATAATGTCACTTGAACAAGATGGGATTTGAACATTTCTCCTTCATGCAAAAATAGGGAAGATAGTTCTGTGCTGGTATCATGGTTGAAGGCTGATAAAATTCTTTCAATGGCTCATTATCTACGCTTCTTTGACTCAACCTGTGACTTCTATATTGTGGTCCAGTTTGGACCTCTTTTTTTTTTTTTTTTTTCATTGCAGGTGAGGAGAAGAAGGGGAAAGGCCATACTTATGCACATGACTAAATTTTGTTTTATACAAGGAAAAATAGTCTTTTACCTATTAGGCCATACAGTAATGAAAACTTGCCATTTCTGTTACTAAAGAAAAGAGGAAATGAATATGGTATGTGTATAGGGGATAACCAGGAGAATCTGCTCTACAAGGCCTGAGGGGCTCATCGCACTGCTCTAAGTGTTTTTGTATGCCCACCTTGGAACTCAGGTTTCAGGGTTCAAGGCTCCTCCTTGTCATCCTCCCTCCCTTCCTCCTCCTTCTTCTTCTTAAAGATTGATTGATTTATTTGAGAGAGGAATATGGGGAGAGGGACAGAGGCAGAGGGAGAGACTCTCAAGCAGATTCTGCACTGAGTGTGGAGCCCCAGGCAGGGTTTAATCCCAGCACCCTGACATCATGACCTGAGCTGAAATCAAGAGTCAGATACCCCACCAAATGAGCCACCCAGGTGATCCCAAGTCTTGTTCCTGAAGCCCACTACTATATGAGGGTTTTTGTTTTTGTTTTTAACCACCTAGTTCTCCTCCCATTTCAGCAACCCATGGTATTGTTATTGTGACAGTAGTTAGGGAGAGGGAGGGAGGGATCAGGAAGCCTTCTTTCACTGAGCAGTCACCTTTTGTCTTAACAATGATTATGTGTCCAAAAAAAAAAAAAAACCCCAAAATAAAACAAAAAAATAATGATTATGTATCTTCAAAATCAAAAGTCAAAAATCAGTTGTTTTGTGTTATGTTGAGTCATCCCTTTCTGAGGTCCTCAACATAAAATACTTAAGCTAGAACCTTACTTCCTAGGAGATGAAGTAACTATAAATACTAGGAACTAAAAACATATTGGTCAGGACAAAAACAAAACAAAACAAAACAAAAGAATGATCTGATTACAAAGGAATGACTCTAATTTTTAATAAGCTGAATTATAAATTCTGGTCCTGTTGCTCTCAATTAGCTTGGACAACTTTCTGAGTTTTCAGTATTTTCTTAGATAATTGTTCAGATAAACAGAGGACATAGGAGCTATTTAAAAAGTGACGGAAGTTTGCTCTATGGCAGCAAAACAACCAACCACTGGACAGTTTAACTACTTGTAGAGAGTTTAACTGGGGGAGATATTTTCCCCACGGACTGACAACATTTCCTTCAAAATATAGGCAATACTTAAATCTGGATTAAAGTGTAAATTTTCATAATAGGAATATAATTTGAAACGCTTCTATTAGTTTATCTATCAGTGTGTTCCAGAGATTTTTTTGTTGCTGTTGTTACATACTTGTAGCCAATACCTAATTAGAATAGCAGAATATGCGTAACCAAAGTATGTTTTCATTATGTCAGGATGGGCCTGGTAGGGTTAAGTTCCTAGTGCTTGTCAAGAATGATCAGAAATCATACTTTATTATTACATTCCTCTTGTATTTATTGTAATGGAATTTCAAATGTGCCTAATAAATGCTTCGAATGTATAAAACTGTTGTAAATAGTTATTTTTCTAACGTGTCCTCCAATTAAATCCTTGGCCATAAATGATAGCTGTTTTTTAAATCAAAAACGATTACAAGGGCTAATCTCATAGACAACAGGCTTTGACTCAAGGGTAATTTAGTAAAGGTATTTCTCTATTTGCTGATTGTGCAGTGCATTGTGCCTGAGATGTTAGTCCTATCTTTTTACTTAAGAACTGCTGTCAAGGGACAACTCATAAAAATAGAATGTCATTAGTATTAATCGTAACAATTCACTCAGCGAGCTTATATGCCCAATTCTGCCTGACTATTCTCCGTGTCACAAAAATGGCTTCCGAGCTCTGATTTTTATAATGACGCTATAACCAAATCATCTCCCCGTTAGATTATTCTGCATCCAAAGTGAGATTTAATGTATTTCAAGAGAGAATACTACTACTGGAAGGGGCCTTAGTGATCAGAAAGTCCTACCCACCGGTTTTACAGACGACAAAACAGAATTTATATGACTAGTTCAAGGTTAGGCAGCTATGCTATGTGTGTTTCAAATTCAATTACAATGAAAATGAGAAGACATGTGTCAATCAGTACAACTGTTCAAAGCGTGGATTTAAAATAATGTCATAAATATGAGGGAGTTGCATCTCCCTTGGGTGTTATAATATAAAAATATTAAATAAGATGGAAATCACATACAGTCATTTACCATTATCTTGCACCTGACTTCTCAACGTTGTACTCAGTGGAGCGCTTGGTGCCATGGCTTGATAATTTCTGTTCTCTATGTTCTTGGTAGCATGACGCAAGATTTACTGTGGCCTATGTACCACATTGGAAACTCATAAGGGAATTCTCAACAAGTCCAATATGGCCAGTTTTCTTTCAACACTGAAACAGAGTTTGATTTCTTCAGATGAGCACTAGTTGGTAGAGCCGACTCATGCTGAGGGGCCATGGTGTATGAACGATGCATATAATGAGTCCTCAAGTTCACACTCAGCATGGTATAATTACTGCACTAGGAGTTCCCATAGGGGCTAAAACATACTTAGTGCACAGTGGTCTCACATCTCTCTCTCATGACCACTCACTTAAAGGCATGTGCTTCTTGGATGAAATTGTCTGCATTATTTATTTCTCTTTTGCATCATTTACATTTTTTCTTTCTTTTGCTCTATTCTTCTCCTATGGGAGAAGTAAAAATATTTTAGGTTGATAAAATTAAATGAGATGTTGCAATTCCAGTGTATAGCTGTATAATCATAGTATTATTTGGCCATATTCAATAAACATTTATTCCGTTCAATAAACATTTATTAGGGGCCTATTATATGTTTGCAGACATGTATCATGAATGTAAAATCTTAGGACCAGTCAGGAAAAGACCCATGGCAGAGAACGGCAACAGATATTAGCCCTCATCTTTCTGCCTCTGATTCTCAAATCTAATTTGTCTTTTATGTTACATAAGAGAGCGATGTATTGTTTGAAGGACAGTGATGGTGACTGTAAAGGCAGAAAGTAGAGCTCCCCTTGGTGAAAGTATAGAAGAAGGCCAAAGGGATTTATAGTCTGTCTTGCTGCTTTATACTTGATTATAGTCAGTCACTTGTATTTTTTCATTATTGTAATATAGAACATTTTCTTGCTCATTTTCTAATGTTTTGAATGAGATAGTACTGGGACTCTGACCCCACAAGCACAGAGAGATGTTTTACTTCCATTTGAAACATATCCATGGGACTCTAAAGCTTGGATATTGCTGCCTAGTGTTCACTGGGGACTCCACAACATTACAGAGGAGCAGAAAGACCTTCTGGAGTGAGAGATGACCAAGTTTCTTTTGAAACTTCACACTAAAGTATCAGATCCACTGGGATGGTGCTAGTCATGGCTAAGTAGTAGAAAAAGCACAAACAGGCCCATGGAAAATAATTCCTGTTATGGTAGAAGGAGATAGGTTTAGTGGATTCACTTTTCCCAAAACTATCCAATATGGAAGTGAACTCTTGGTGCTTGATCAGACAGGAAAGGCTGTGTCAGTAATTCTAAAAGTTTTATCATTGGGAGTAATAATAATTGACAATGAGTATCCTTCACTGAGTATAATTTAACCTACATCTGACATCAAGAGGTGATGATGCAGTAACAGTAGCAACAGCCTCCAGTTTCAGAGGTTACCAGCATGGCGAGTGATTGTCTTTTGGCCTCTAGGAGTCATATCTTAGCAATACGATAATAGCAGGGGACTTGGATACCCTATTTTCAACAATGGATATATCATCCTGACAGAAAATCAGTAAGGAAACACTGGACTTAAAATAACACTAGAGATCAAACGTATCTAACAGACTAATACAAAACATTCCATTCAACAGCAGCAGAATATACATTCTTTACAAGCATATACCGAATATTCTCCAGGACAAATTATGAGTTAGGGCACAAAACATGTCTTAACAAATGTAAGAAAACTGAAAAAATACCAAATACCTTTTCTGACTACAATGGTATGGAATGAGTAATTAATAGCAAGAGGAAAGTTAGAGAAGTCACAAATATGGAAATTAAACAATATATTCCTGAACAACCAATGGGTCAAAGAAAAAGCCTAAAGGGAAATGAAAAAAAAAAAAAAAACTTGAGACAAATGAAAATAGAAACACAATATACCCAAACTTAAGGGATACAGCAAAATCAGTCCTAAGTGAGAAGTTTGTAGTGATAAATACCCACATTGAGAAATAAGAAATATCTCAAATAAACAACCTAAAGCTATTCCTCCCAGGAAATAGAAAAAAGAATAACCTAAGCCCAAAGTTAGCAGAAGGAAGAAAATAATAAAGAGCTGAGCAGTGCTCGCTTCGGCAGCACATATACTAAAATTGGAAGAGCTGAGCAGAACTAAATGAAACAGAAACTAGAAAAACAGCAGAAAAGATTAATGAAACTAGGAATTGGTTTGCTGAAAAGATTTAAAAAAATGGAAAAACCTTAATCCATACAAGAAAAGAAGAGCAGACTCAAATTATCAATGTAGCTGATATCAAAGAAATTTGAAGTTCATAAAAAACTATGATAAACAATTACCCATATACCCATGAACTGGATTATGAAGAATAAATGGGTAAATTCTGAGAAACATATAAGCCACCATAACTGAATCAGGAAGAGAGAGAAAATCTGGATAGACCAAGTACTAGTGAAAAGATTGAATTAGTAATAAAAACCTCCTGATAAAGAAAAGCTTGGGACCTGATAGCTTCACTGGTTAATTCCACCACTATTCAAAGATAAATTAATACCAATCCATGTCAAATTCATGACCAAGTGGAATAAAAAGGATTCAGGGGCACCTAGGTGCCTCAGTGGGTTAAAGCCTCTGCCTTCGGCTCAGATCATGATACCAGGGTCCTGGGATCAAGCCCTGCATTGGGCTCTCTGCTCAGCAGGAAGCATGTTTCCCTTCCTCTCTCTCTGCCTGCCTTTCTGCCTACTTGTGATCTCTGTCCGTCAAATAAATAAATAAAATCTTAAAAAAAAAAAGGATTCATTGAAAACTGATATAACACAGCATATTAATAGGAGGACAAACAAAATAATCCTCATAATACATAGAAAAAATAGTGGAAACAATTCAAAACCTAATAGTGATTGAAAACTCTCAAAATTTATTGACTATTTTGAATATAGTAGTTTGAATATTCAAAATTTTGAATATTTTGAATATAGAAGTGAATGTCCTCAAATTGATATAGGGCATCTATTAAAAATGTACATTTGGCATCATACATATTTTTAAAAATTAAAGAAAGTAGGGTACAAGCACAAAAAAAGACCAGCAAAACCAAGTAGAGAGCACAGAAATGAATCCAAGCATTTACTGCTAATCAATCTTCTACAAAGGAGCCAAGAACACAAAATGGGGAAAGGAGATTCTCTTCAATAAATGATGCTAGGAAAACTGGATATCCACATGAAGAAGAATGAAACAGGACCCTTAACTCACAGCATATACAAATACTAACTCAAAATATATTAAAGACATAAACATAAGACTTGAAACTGTAAAACTACTAGAAGAAACCATAGGAAAGAATCTTTTTTTTTTTAAAATTTTTTATTTCTTTGACAGAGAGAAATCACAACTAGGCAGAGAGGCAGGCAGAGAGAGAGGAGGAAGCAGGCTCCCTGCCAAGCAGAGAGCCCGATGCGGGGCTCGATCCCAGGACCCTGGGACCATGACCTGAGCTGAAGGCAGAGGCTTTAACCCACTGAGCCACCCAGGCGCCCCGGAAAGAATCTTTTTGACATTGGTTGGGGCAATGATTTTTTTTTGGCTACAACTCCCAAAGTACAGGCAATGAAAGAAAAAGTAGACAAATGGAATTACATCAAACCAAAAATCCTTCTCCAGAAGAAAGCAGAAGAAACTGTCAACAGATTGAAGAGAAAACCTATGGAATGAGATAAAATATTTGTAAACCATAATCTGATAAATGGTTAATATCTAAAATATACAAGGAATCCAGGGCACCTGGGTGGCTCAGGCAGTTCAGCATCTGACTTTTACTCTTGGCTCAGGTCACGATCTCAGGATTGTGAGATCAAGCTCTGCATTTGGCTCTGTGCTGGGCAGGAGCCTGCTTCTCCCTCTAACCCTCCCCCCTTCTCTGTCCTTAAAAAAAAAATAAATATGCACACACACACATACATACACAGTAGATTTCACATGCAATTTTTGTTTTTCTGTGCCTTAATTATTTTACTTAGTCCTCCAAGTTTATCCATATTACCATAAATAACAGGATCCCTTCTTTTTCAAGGCTGAATAACATTCTATCATATATATGTATATATTTTTTTCCACATTTCCTCACTGTATTCATTGAATAGGCACTTGGGTTGTTCAAACAACTCAATAGCAAGGAAACAAATAATTTGAATAAAAATGGGCAAAGGAATTGAATAGACATTTCTCCAAAGATGACATAGAGATGGCTAACAAGTATATGAAAATATGCTCAACATTACTAATCATCAGAGAAACTAAAACCAAAGCCATAGTGAGCTATCACCTCACATCTGTTAGAAGGACTATTAGCAAAAAGACAAAAGATAGCAAATGTTGACAAGAATGTAGAGAAAAAAGAATCCTTGTACATTGGTGGTAAGAATGTAAATTGGTATAGGGATTATGGGAAATGATATGGAAATTTCTCAAATAATTAAGAATAAAAATATGGTATGATCCAACAATCTTACTTCTGGATATATAGCCAAAGGAAATGAAATCTGAATCTTGAAGAGATCAATGCTCTCTCATATTCATTGCAGTATTATGCACAATAGCTAAGATACAGAAATTTAAAAAAGAAAGTTAAAATCATAGAGCAGAGAGTAGAAAGGTAGTTACAAGGAGCTGGGGTTGGTGTTGGGAGAGAGGGGGAGATGTTGGTCAAAGGATACAAAGTTTCAGTTATGCAAGATGATTAAGCTCTAGAGATCTAATGTATACCATGGTAATTAACTGCATTGTATTGTATTCCAGAAATTTGCTAAAAGATTAAATCTTAAATGTTCTTGTCACACACAAAAATAGGTAACCATATGCAATCTTTATCAAAATGCCATCAACTTTTTTCACAGAACTGGAACAAATAATACTAAATTTGTATGGAATCAGAAAGACCCTGAATAGCCAAAGGAATGTTGGAAAAAGAAAACCAAAACTGGTGGCATCACATTTCCAGACTTCAAGTTCTATTAAAAATCTGTAATCATCAAGACAGTATGGTACAGGCACAAAATCAGACACATACATCAATGGAAATAGAGAACCCAAAAATGGACCCTCAACTCTATGGTCAACTAATGTTCAGCATAGCAAGAAATAATATCTGATGGAAAGAAGACAGTCTCTTCAACAAATTGTATTGGGAAAATTGGACAGCCACATGCAGAAGAATAGACCTTGGAAATTGGACCATTTCCTTATACCATACACAAAAAACAGACTCAAAATGGATGAAAGACCTCAATGTGAGACTGGAATCCATCAAAATCCTTGAGTAACATAACCCAGGCAGCAACCTCTTTCACCCTGACCACAGCAACTTCTTGCTAGACATATCTTCAAAGGTACAGGCAACAAGGGCAGAAATCAACTAGCAGGAATAACTCAAGATAAAAAGCTTTTACACAGCAAAAGAAACCATCAACAAAAACAAAAGACAATCCACAGAATGGGAGAAGGTATTTGCAAATGATATATCAAATAAAGGGCTAGTATCCAAAATCTATAAAGAGCTTATCAAACTCAATACCCAAAGAACAAAAAAATCCAATCAAGAATTGGTCAGAAGACATGGACAGATATTTCTGCAAAGAAGACATCCAGATGGCCAAAAGACACATGAAAAAGTGCTCCACATCACTCAGCATCAGGGAAATACAAATCAAAACCACAATGACATACCATCTCACACCAGTCAGAATGGCTGATATTAACAAGTCAGGAAATGACAGATGTTGGCAAGGATGTGGAGAAAGGGGAAACCTCCTCCACTGTTGGTGGGAATGCAAGCTGGTGCAGCCACTCTGGAAAACAGTATGGAGGTTCCTCAAAAAGTTAAGCTACTCTATGACCCAGGAATCGCACTACTGGGTATTTACCCTAAAGATACAAATGTAGTGGTCTGAAGGGGCACATGCACCTGAATGTTTATAGCAGTAATGTCCATAGCCAAACTATGGAAAGAGCCCAGAGGTCCATCGACAGATAAATGGTTAAATAAAATATGGTACACACACACACACACACACACACACACACACACACACACACACACACAACAATGGAATATTACACAGCCATCAAAAATAAAATCTTGCCACTTGCAATGATATGGATGGAACTGAAGGGTATTATGCTAAGTGAAATAAGTCAATCAGAGAAAGACAATTATCATATGCTCTCACTAATATCAGCAGAATTTGAGAAACAAGGCAGAGAATCATAGGGGAACAGAGGAAAAATTGAAACAAGATGAAACCAGAAAGGGAGACAAACCATTAGACTCTTAATCATAGGAAACAAACTGAGGGGGTGGGGCAGGGGGATAGGTGATGGACATTAGGGAAGGTATGTTTTATAGTGAGCACAGGATGTTGTGTAAGACTGAAGAATCACAGACCTATACCCCTGAAACAAATAATACATTATATGTTAATTAAAAAATAAATTCAAAAAAAGGGGAAAAAAGAGAAATAGCTACTATTTGTGTAAACCTTGAAAATATTAAGCTAAGTGAAAGTAGCCTGTCACAAAAGACACCATTTCATATAAATGTCCAGAAGAGGCAAATCCATAGAGACAGAAAGTAGAGTAGTAGTGGCCAAGGACTGGGTTGGGGGGCGGGGAATGGAACAATCAGCGAGATGACACCTAAAGGCTGTGGGGTTTCTTGTTGGGGTGATGACAATGCCCTAAAAGTTGATTGTGGAAATGGTTTCACAATTCTGTTAATATATGAAAAAATTGAGTTGTACAATTTAAGTTTGTGAATTATATGGAATGTGAGTTATGGCTCAATAAAACTGTCTTTTTAAAATAGGTAACCATGAGAAGTGATGGAAATGTTAATAAGTGTGATTGTGGTAATCATTTTACTGTGTATATCAAAATGTCACATCATATGCCTTAAATAAATGTAATTTTTATTTGTCAATTATAACTCAGTAAAGCTAGAAAAAAATGCCGTCGAACAGGTTGTACCTTAATTTCTGATTTACTTAGTGAGAGCACAAAGCAGTTGAGATCTCTGAAGGGGACTGAGCCACAGTTATATCCTTTGACTGACCCCTGGAAAGAAAATAGCAGAAAAAAGAATGGATTCCTGCTCATCTGATAATGTGGAGGATGTCAATATGGATACCTCAAGTCACTGAAGTGGAATATGTTGGCTATGTTTTTAAGTGAGAAGATGTTCCTTAGACTAAGAGCTACGTGAGGGCAGGGGGTGTGTCTTTCTAATTCCCTAACATTCATTCTGTTTCCTGGTAGACAGTAGAAAGGCATTCACCGATCTGTTGAGAAATGCATAATGCAGAGTAAATGAGTAAACCTGAATGCATATATATATTTTAAATACATTTTATAAATTATAAAAATATATACACACATATCTTTTCCCCCTGAGCTGACCACCAAGTACTTCTGGCCTTATCCCTTGCCTTCTCCTCCCTTAGTTGCTCTCAGAAAACACCCCAGTCTTCTCGTTCCATTAGCAACCTAATGAGTGAGACCACTTCTCACTCTATCCCCACAGCTCAAGTAGTGGCTTCATATACCTTTTGTTCAAAAAGAGAAGCAACTTATACAAAGCAATGTTCAAATGTAATGTTTTTCTATTGTTAAAACATCCTATTACAACTCCAGCTTCACAATTCCTTAGCAACAACATAAGGTCTGAAAAAAGGTGATAATTTTACAGCAAAAGGGATAGTTCATCTCTCAAGAGAATAAAACTGTCATTGATCTTCATGACAAATTGAATCTCGGGGTCTGAAAATATAGACCTTGTTTTCTTTCTTTTATTTTTTTTTTCATTATAAGGATGACCTTGCCTCTATTGTAAATCAAAAGTAACTAGTGCTTTGTGGCTCTTATAAAGTTGCAAGGAAGGAAAAGGGCCCTTGGCCCTGGTCCATTACTATGTACCTCATCTGGGAAGACTTTACAGGTATGTTCTTTAGTTTCTGTGTGTTAGCATTTGCTCTTCAGCCTCCTGGTTAAAGAGAGGAAACACACAAACTAAATTTCTTGCTTGTGAGGGGCCAATTTTTTTTTTTTCAGGAAAATTTCACAGCTATGAAAAGCAAAAATGAAAAGCAATGGTAGTAGCTCAAACAAATGTCATTTTTTTAAAAATTTTAATGCAACAAAGATTTCAAAAGAAAAAGTAAAAATAGATTTAATTTCCATTTGCTAATTTAAACAAGCAAGCTGAAAAACATACTAAAAATTGCTTTCTAGTATTTAACTATATTTTTCATCTCAAGGGTAGATGTTAAAGGTGCAATGAAGAGATAAGCATTCAGTTTTACTCAAGAGATATTTACTCGGCTGTGCCTTTAAGAAGCTTACAAAACAAATCCAACTGCAGATCAAATTATGGATATGGCAAGAAAAACAGTGCTATTTAGACTATGGTAGAGAGGAAGCTTAACTTTAATTTAAAAAAAAAAATCACAGTAAACCTAATAGAAGTGACAGCATCCAAAAGATGAAGGTTTTTGAACATGGATAAAAGTGGGAATGACATTAAAAGAGAGGAAATGTCAAGCAAAACATCAAAATATTAGGGGCGCCTGGGTGGCTCAGTGGTTTAAGCTGCTGCCTTCGGCTCAGGTCATGATCTCGGGATCCTGGGATCGAGTCCCGCATCGGGCTCTCTGCTTGGCAGGGAGCCTGCTTCCTTCTCACTCTCTCTGCCTACCTCTCTGCCTACTTGTGATTTCTCTCTGTCAAATAAATAAATAAAAATCTTAAAAAAAAACAACATCAAAATATTAAAATATGGGCCACGTTCACAGATCATGGAATGCATAGTTCTATATTATAGGACTATTGTAGAAGATACAGCTGGAAGATAACATCAAATCCTACCATGGAAAGTACAGAATGATAGGTTAAGAGGCATGATATTGATTCTGCAGGCAAGCAAGCATGGTAGTCTGAAATCTGGCAAAGTTGAGTTCAAAACCTGGTGTCAACAATTAGTAGCTGTGCAGCCTTAAGGAGTTTACGAGGTCTCTCTGAGAGTCATTGATAATGTGGGTCTCATAACAGTTCTTACTTCATTTGAATGCTGAGAAGGGCAAATGATCTAATGCATGTAAACATTTAGCGCTGCACTAGCAATACATCTGTGTGGGAAAAGTGTTAGCAATTACTATTACAGACAATGGAGAACCATCAGAAATCTTTAAATTGGAGGGTATTATCATATGTCTTGGGTAAGAAGAGAGTTGAAATCCATGGGAAGTATGGGTTTGGTCTATGTTAACTTTTAAGATAGGAAGATTGTTTTATTTTTTATTTATTTTCTCTTAAAGATTTTATTTTTTGATTTGGAGAGAGAGAGATAGCACAAGCAAGGGGAGCAGCAGAGGGAGAAGGAGAAGCAGGCTCTCCACTGAGCAGGGAGCCTCATACAGGGCTTGATCCCAGGACCCTGGGAACATGACCTGAGCCAAAGGCAGATGCTTAACTGACTGAGCCCCTGGTGCCCCAGGAAGATCATTTAGCGGTGAGTTCAAGATACTATGAAAAGCTAGAACAATAGGGAGCAAGGTCAGTTGCAGGAGACAATGGCTGCAGGAGGATTATGAGTTTGAATAAGCTTGAGACAAACTGGAACGTTTTCAGCTTCTCACAGTTAGGATATGCAAAAAACCATCAACCAAGAATACACAAAATTATATGCTAATGAACTAAGCAATATTTACCCTTTTAAAAACTAGAATAGTAAACTTACAGTGCAACTATTCTAGAGATGAAATTAATGATCATATTCTAGAATGTTGCAACGGAAATGGTGCTTAGTTACATTTGGCTGACTTTGTACCATGCCCAAGAATTTGCCAACAAAGTTTCACAGAAGAGATCCAAGTCTCTCTCTCTCTCTTTTTTTTTTTTTAAGATTTTATTTATTTATTTGACAGAGAGAGAAATCACAAGTAGGCAGAGAGGCAAGCAGAGAGAGAGAGGGGGGGGGAAGCAGTCTCCCTGCTGAGCAGAGAGTCTGATGCGGGGCTCGATCCCAGGACCCTGAGATCATGACCCGAGCTGAAGCCAGTGGGTTAACCCACTGAGTCACCCAGGCGCCCCGAGATCCAAGTCTCTTAAACTTCTAAATGTTTTATAAAAATTTATTTATTTTAGAGAGTGCCCATGAGCAGGGTAAGGAGCAGAGGGAGAGAATCCTCAAACAGGTTCCCTCCTGAGCACAGAGCCTGACTCTGTGCTCAATCCCACGACCCACGAGATCATGACCTGAACCAAAATCAAGAGTCAGACACTCAACCAACTGAGCCAAACGTGCCCCCTAAACATTTTATAACAAAAGAATAGCAAACTACATACATATTTTTGGTAACACTCATCAGACTGGACCACTGTGAAGGTTTCCATTACTTCAAGTGAGTCTGCATCTAGCAAACAGAAAAGAGAAACCCTTTGAGGTAACCTCACTTCTGACCTACCTGCATCTACCCCAAGGTAGACTTTTAAAATCAGTGGGTTAGACTAAAAATCTTCAGGAAAACCACAAAATTCAGAGTATGCTGGAGGCAAATGGGATTTTTTGATACAGATACTGAATGGCCTGTGACATCAGGATTGACGTGAACTAAAAGAGAGTCAGCTGATTCTGTGTAAGACCATCAGCCCCTCTGTGGGTTATAAAATATTTGCCTCTTAGAACAATTTTAAACATAAGTATATAATAATATTTTGTCATTAGGCCATTAAAACATTTTATAAAATTTTTATAAAAGTCAAGGCTGCTTCTTCTCCTTCTTCTTCTTTTAAAGAGTGAGAGCATGGACTGGGTATGATGGGGAGAGGGAGAGGGAGAGAGAGAATCTTAAGCAGGCTCCATACCCAGTACAGGAACCTACTCAGGGCTCAATTTCCTCATCCTGACTGGACCATGACCTAAGCAGAAATCAAGAGTTGGATGCTGAACCAACTGAGCCACCCAGGCGCTCTCAAAGTTTCTTAAAGTGAAAAATTGCAACTACTTTAACAACAGTTTACATGCTATTTTCTGTATTTAAAATATTGCTTTATGTACTTGAGATCATCAGTGTGCATATTTTGGATTCCAAGGGGAGAAGGGATCATAGATTTAATAAATAACTTGGATGTGATGTAACATAAAGATGGACAAAAATTAAAAAATAAAAATAAAATCAGTGGAGTAGGAGAGCACATGGACCAGGCCTGAGGGTCACAAGTTAGTGTGAAAGCAACCCGTTTTTTGTTGTACCATTGATCATAGTTTGTTAAGCTAGCACTGCAATAATCAGTCTGAGATTCAATATGGTTTGCATTGGTATCCATGACTTTATGAGGATTGGTTGCTCTTGGACAGCTGACTTTGCTAAATCAAAGAGAGGCAGGGAGACAAGAGGAAAGGGGGGGAGGAGATATGGGGGAGAAAGAAGGAGAGAGGTAGGAGGAGAGAAAGAGAATAGGAGAAAACAGGGAGAGGGAGAGAGAGGGAGGGTGGGGGAGAGAAAGAGAGGGATAGAGAGAGAGAAAGGAGAGGGGGCCGAGAGACAGATAAGGGAGAGACTTCTACTGAATACATGTCTACGTCTTGCTGAGAGCTATGCTTCTCAAGTGTCCCATCTTATGTATTCTTTTTTTTTTTAAAGATTTTATTTATTTGGCAGAGAGAGAGAGAGAGAGATCACAAGTAGGCAGAGAGGCAGGCAGAGAGAGGTGGAGGTTGGGGAAGCAGGCTCCCTGCTGAGCCTGATGTGAGGCTCGATGCCAGGACCCTAAGATCATGACCTGAGCCAAAGGCTTAACCTACTGAGCCACCCAGGTGCCCCCCATCTTATGTATTCTTATGGAATTATTCCACTGCAGCTGTAGAGAAGAAACCGGTGAGAAGAGAGGCAAGCAAGTTGTCCAAGCCCACAGAGATAACACTTGGTGGAACAGAGATTTAAAAACTGGACTCCAAGACCCATGCCCTTAACCTCTACTCTACATTTCTTCCTTCCTTAAATATCTCTTCAGCATTTAACCAACTCTCAGAGTGGAAACTGCTCCCCAGTTTATTAAAAACATGTATTTTGATTTTGAGGATTTTTTTCATAGGGCTCTAAACTTGTTAGGAACACAGCTTTATATTCTAATACATAAACTGGGTCTACAGGAAATCTTGGATTTTCTTTTTTTTTTTTTTAAGTTTTTATTTATTTATTTGAGAGAGAGAGAGAGAGAGAGAGAGAGTGAGTAGGGGAAGGGGAGAAGGAGAAGCAGACTCCCAGCTGAACAGGGAGCCCAATACCGGCTCCATCCCAGAGCCGCGGGATCGTGACCTGATCTGAAGACCAGCACTGAGGTGCCCCTTGGGCTTTCTTTAAGTGACACTTTCTTATGTGAATTTCCTAAGTAAAAGGAGACTGAAAGCTGAGGGGTTCAACAAGATTAAAATACGATAATTGATAATTTCTGAACCCTTGAGTGGCTCCTTTTCTCTCCAGGGGAAAATAACAAATAATAGGTTGTTAAGGAGACTAATTATAGAAGGGTTCTTGGGGGAAAAATTTAAAAAAAAAAGCCACAAAAGATAATTTAAAAAATTAAGTTCTGCTTGAATGGAAGTGAGTCAGGCTCCCACGCAGCAGGAAGAACTGTATCTTCAGGTACAACTTTCGTCAACTAGATGGCATTCCCACTGAAAGGAATCCATCTCTGTAACTGTTAGGGAGTCTCCCTTAAAATGGAAGACACTGGGGGCACCTGGGTGGGTTAAAGCCTCTGCCTTCAGCTGAGGTCATGATCCCAGGGTCCTGGGATCAAGCCCCACGTCAGGCTCTCTGCTCAGCGGGGAGCCTGCTTCCCTTCCTCTCTCTGCCTGCCTCTCTGCCTACTTGTGATCTCTCTCTGTCAAATAAAATCTTAAAAAAAAAAAAATGGAAGACACTGGAAAGCAGAAGTGAAGAGTAAATATTTTAGGACCACAGAGAATTGCATGTGAGACTTAGGTCCACCACTTACCAGCTATAAGATCTTGTTACAGGAAACTCAAGTAAAGTAGTACCTACCAAGTAGAATATTGTGAATATTTATTAGGATAATAAAGTCTCGTCATTATTAGGATGATGCATGTGCTTAGCATACACTCTGGCATCTGTTTATACTCAATACATAAAAGCAGGTGGGGGTGGGGTGTTGGTAGGGTGGAAAACACTGGGCATATCTTTTAGAGTAGGCCTTCCCCAATTTTATGTCTCATTCAGTGGTTCTAGGACGGGGCTCAAGAGTTTCCCTCTCTAACAAATGGAGGAGATGCTAAGGGTTTTGGTCTGAGGATCACATTTGGAGCAAAGCTTTAGATGGAGGACACTGTGGTTCATGCATGCAAAAAATAGTGGGAATTGAGACAATTTCTCGAATGAAGTACAGAGTGTCGAGACTTTTGCAGGAATCTTATTCCTTGAAGTGACACTTACTTTCCATTCCTGCATTTTAACCATTGGACTATTAAATTCGGTTAAGTCAGTTCTGTAGAGAAGTGACTCCCTGACCTCGACAGTGGTCTACAGCTACGCAGAAGCAGGTCCTTCTTGTGGGGGAATTTATAATTTACCTACAATGGCAAGATTCACATGAATAAAACATCACATGGCAATACAAGGATGAACAAAATCGAATGCACAAATGTACAGAATGCTTCTATAGGATGGAAGAGGGAGAGAAGCTGCTGCCTCTCTGCTGTCCACAGTATTATTATGGAAGAACTTTTTTCTACCCACAGGTAGGCTGCTGTACAGATAATGACCCATCTCAGGAGCCTGAACAAGTAACTCTTCCTAACCCAAGACATGCAAACTTGCACTTCCATAAAGAAAAATCATCAGAGATCCCTGGTAAAGAGAACAAGTTGTAGATGGAGGGAGATCCTGACCTCATTGGTAGTCTAGGTACACCAAACTCAGCACCTCTTGTTAGGTTGGGAAAGTTGCTATCAGTTCAAGATGCAAACCGGGTGCTGTGGTATTTCAAAGCTCACAACTGTAGACGTCTTCAAGCACAAAATGGTGATCAATATAGTCTTAATAGTTTGGGAATGGAATGATGATGAAAAAGATCACAAAATGTCCTATTAAATCCGTAAGGCTTCCTTCAAGAAAATAACACTGAAAACAGTGCTAAAGACACCTCAGATCAGAAGGTGAAAATCACACATCATGAAAATATTTATATCATGTGCAAAATACATTTTCTTTACTTCTCTTTTTAAGACTGCTGTGGGGCAAAGTCAGTGGAATGGTAACATTTATAGACGCACACACAGCTGTGTCTATATACATGCAAACCAACACACAAATTTGACAAAGGCCCAAAGGCAAAAATGCTTTATCATTTCATAAAAATTAATTAAAGCAAGTGAAGAATGGAATCAATTAGAGGTAACGTGCTGTGCAATATAAAATACTTTCTAGTCATTGCATCTAATTAAAAGGAGGAGCAAATCAGGACTTTTAAAGAGCCCTAATTATTATAGAGGAAGAGTAATTAGCAGAGATTCTCAGCTGGACATTCAGGGATGTCTTTGGACAAAAGAAACATCCAACTAAGGAGGCTTGGCAGGCCAGAAAAGATCAATCGAATTTCTGGAGAATAGAGACTGTTGAGAACTCTGGGTAATCAAGCCTGTTTGCTGATAAGTAGCATGTTTACTGTCCATTCTAGGACTCCAGAAGATACACTAAAACCTGTGACTGGGTGCAATAAGCTATGGGGACTTCTAATAATTCAACCATCCTTGCTTTTTTCTTGGGTGCGATGACTGGACTAGGTTTCAAAGAATTAGCTTTGTAAGTCAATCTATATTCAATGATCTGAAGGTACTTCAAGATTGTCCAGTGGCCTCAGGGTTTTCAATATAAGTATGAATTATTTCTTCCAATGATGGACTAAAATCTGTTGGTCAATGATGTTCTTGTTAATAACATGATGGATATCAGCTTTGCCTCTCTTAATTCAACTTTCTTAACTTTGTATTCTTGGTTTTCAGATGATTTCTTTTTTATTAGAATATTTATTTTATTTTCTAACGCTACAAGTAACACATGCTCATTGAAGACATTGTAGAAAACTGAGTAAATGCTCAAAAGGAACAAAAGAAAATCAGGTCATTTTATTTTAAACCAACTTTGGCAAGAAGCCTAGTGTTAGTGCTCTGTAATTTCAGGATATCCTAATTGTTTCCTGTGCCCGGTAGGATTGTACAAGTTCATGCTGACATTACTTTTTATCATTTCTGTTAAATATTATCCATAATAGATGCTATTTTTGCTATTATTTTTTAAAGATTTTATTTATTTGTTTAGAGAGAGCCTGGGGTGGGGGAGGAACTGGCAAGGAAGAGAGAAAGAGAGAGAATCTCAAGCAGAGTCCACGCTGAGTGCTGAGCTCAAAGTGGGGTTCGATTTCACAACCCTGAGGCCATGACCTGATCCGAAATCAAGAGTTGGCACTCAACTGAGATGCCCAGGCACCCCTTTGATATTATTTAAAAAAAAATTAAATGGAGAAGATATTTGGGTAACTGGTTTGTTCAAAAAGCTGTATTTGTAGAATGTGAGCAGAAAGCAAGCTGATTATTTCTCAGAAGTGCCTTTGCTAAAAAAACTTTCTCATGGGCTTAGGCTTTGCCATTTCTTGGATGAAATCTCAGGCTAGTAAAAGAGTTTATGCGCAGTATCTTGTAAAGAGCTAAGAGTATCAGACACTTAAAGCTTTTTCCCTCCTCCAGCTCAGAGTTATGTCGGATTCATAAGCCTGACACTGAGGTAGGATGGGGAGATGGGGTATGTCACAACCAGGTTCTTCATAATTATTCTGCATATGTCTTACGCATGGTCCTGACTTAGGATGGTGCGAAAGTGACACACGTTCAGTAGAAGCCGTACTTCAAATTTTGAATTTGGATGGTTTTCCAGACTAATGATAAATGGTCTAATACTCTGTCATGGTGCTGGGCAGTGACAGCAGCTGCAGCTCCTGGTCAGCCATGTGATCATCAGGGTAAACAACTGATACACTTATAACCATTCTATACCCAGACAACAACTCTGTTTTTCACTTTTAGTACAGTGTTCAAAAAATTACACGAGATCTTCAATACATTAATATCAAATAGGCTTTGCATTGGATGACTCTGCCCAATTGAAGGCTAATTTAAGTGTTCTGACCATGTGCAAAGTAGGCTAGGCTAAGCTATGAGGTTTGGAAGGTTTGGTGTATTAAATGTATTGTCTACTTGCAATACTTTCAAACACATGACATGTTTATAGAGACATAACCTCATTCTAAGTCAAGGAAGATTTGCACTTCCAACTGCTGATTCCCTATGCTGCCTCTAGTTTCCTCAGGGCGGGAGCAGGGAGAATGGGAGAAGTAAGGGTCAAAAAATATCTTATCAGGTTGGTATAGCTGGTATCTTGCTTTGGTGCCCACTTGGTATGTCCAATATCTGAAAGAGATTCTATATTTCTTGGATAATTTTGTAAGATCTTCAGAGACTTTGCAAATTTCCTTTATGAAAGCAACACCCACTGTGGATATGGCCACCACTTCAACATCTGGTTTCTAGCAGACCACCTTTCTTTGGGCTCTCCCCTCCAGGAAATTCTCATGGAAGGAGGAAGGATGGTTTTTAAAATAACACCCACTTTCTGGTGTGTATATGTGAGCGCTTTGCCCTCTCCAAGCTTCATTAGAGTTAGATGTTTTCCAGGAAATTCAGATTCTAATCTCATGGCAGACAGATATCTCTGGTATGGATCAGGAACCACCCCTGCCTCCTCAAATCTTAGTTCCATATTATAAGCTCTCAGAGTGGTTCTTCCAGAAGCACACACTGAGACACAGATTTCAGTTCAAGTAATTTATATAAGCGGGGATCCTAGGAAGCCAACAATGAATATATTACCAAGCAATTTAGAACGCTAAAGGCAACTGGGCCTCATTTCCAATGGCAGCTCTGAGAGACACTGACCAATCTGCCTTAGAGTCTTCCCATGTGTGGAAAGATGAGCTCGGGCATTAGAGTATCAATTCCTTCCTGCCTTCCACTGAGGGTTGCTGCCAGGGGGTATTATATCTCCTATGGCTTCTGCCTGGCCTGTGCACCTGTGAGCTCAGGTGACTAGAGAAGACTCCAGGCAAAGTTCTGAGTGCTAACATTTAGAATCTGTTGGGTCAGCTGGTACTAACATATAGAAACTGTTGGGTCAGCTGGTACTGAGTTGAAGAATCTACTGACAGCATCTGCTCTCTTTCACTACTTAACTGGAGGGGAGAAGGAAGCAGTCTGTTAATTTTATTTCCAAGCATTTTTCAGAATTTTTAAATCTCATATGTATGTATCTATGCATGCATGAATTCATATGGTGATAAAATGTACATAACATAAAATTTACCATTCTAATCATTTTTAAGTGTATGATTTGGTGGCAGTAAGTACATTTCTGATGCTGTACAGATATTACCACTATCCATTTCTAGAACTTTCTCTTTGTACCCATAAAATGGTATGTCCCCATTCCTCCTCTCCCCTGCACCTGTCATCTCTATTCTATTTTCTGTGTTTTATAAATTGCCTAGTCTACATTCCTCATATAAATGGAATCTTATTTTTTTTAAAGATTTTATTTATTTATTTAACAGAGACAGAGAGAGAGAGGGAACACAAGCAGAGGGAGTGGGAAAGGGAGAAGCAGGCTTCCCACCGAGCAAGGAGCCCAGTGTGGGCCTCGATCCCAGGACCCTGGGATCTTGACCTGAGACGAAGGAAGCTGCTTAATAACAGAGCCACTCAGGCGCCCTAAATGGAGTCATATTAAATTTGTTCTTCTTGAATCTGCAAGCACTTCTTTTTAGTACCCTCATAGTGGATTATAAGTTAAAATTCAGAAATCTTTTCATCACATACTGCCATAGTGGTTTGGCACTTCCTGTTGGTATATTGGTTTCAAGACCCGAGCCAAAAGAAAGGAGTTCTGTTTTGACAGTCTGTCCCCTTAACTCATGATAACCTAAGCTGTTATTTCCACTGAAGGAAACAAGCATGTGGTTTTGACTGTTGACATTATCCCTTTCCATATGATATCTGGATAGACCTTGACATGGAGTAGTATGAGTTTCAATTTCAATAGTCTATTTTTCCCTTTTTTAGATACTCTGCAAATCTGGAGGGAGAGACAAATAACTTCTTTAATGCATACTTACTCTCTGGGATTAAATGTGTATATACTTTTTGGACCTTTAAAAAAAAGTGTTATTATTGTGCAAAAAGAATGAATACTGTTACACTGAAAAAATAAATAAAATGAAAAAAAAGAAAAAAAAAGATACCAGAATAAACGTATGAGCAATAGGACCTGGTACAGGATACTTAACCTAATGGAACTTCGAAGAGCTTCACTCGGCCACGGGGCATGAGGACACCAACCTGCCTCAGAGAGGTCTGTTTGGGAAGAGTTAATGAGACAATCCAGTAAAAGGATTAGTATTGGGCTGCACACATGGTAAAAGATAGAAGGAAAAGGAAGCATTTGTGGCAGGGTCCCCAAAAGCACCTTCAAATTCAGAGATGTGCTCATGATGGAGACTCAGTAGAGCTACATGGCTAGGGCACACAGATGAATCCTAGAGGAGAAGGACACAGGATTCTGTGCACAGGCTTCCTTATGCTCTCCCCCTCCCATAAGAGGTCAGACAGAGAATAATCTTGTTCCCAGCAACAAAAATGCAACACATGCATGTGATGTTTCTGCCCATCAGAGACTCAAGTGACCAAGGCTTTTGTTGGGGGCTGGACACATTAGCAACTTCTAACAAGAGTCAAAATCGCTCCTAAGAGGAAAGCTTGCCTTCAGCATAAACCCTGCCATCTGCACAAGAGACCAGGCAGCCTGAACTACCCCCAGCAGTTAAATGGGGCTGGAAACATTCTGAGCACCAAGTTCTAAGTCACCATCCTGCCAAGGTCCAGCCTCTCGTCCAGCAAGCGGTCATTCCTAAGGGGAGCAGTCGCAGACCTGCTATGTTAACTCTTTCCTACATAATATTCTTCTTATGAAAACTTTAAAATCTGAAACAATTATTGCCAGAAAGAATAAAACTTAAAAATTTAAAAAAAAAGTGTTATTATTAATGAAGGTTTGCAAAGAATTCCAGACTTTTATATGTGATTTATATGTGCATTTTAAGGTGAAGAATTGATGTCATAAAGAACAAGTTTGCTTCTTGAATGCCATTCCTGCCATATTTATTTATATCTTTGTTAATTACTTTATATGTAGTGTTGTGTCAAAAAATTTTGAGATTGGTTTCAAATGGCTTGGCAGTATTGATGAAGATGGTTATATTGATCATTTATTTTAACTCTATTTTTAACAAGAAAAAAATATATTCTTGATATCAGTTCATCACCTCCCTAGTAGCCTCTGCTTTATAGAAGTGAAGATTGTGGGGTGCCTGGCTGGCTTAGTTGGTAGAGCACACAACTCTTGATCTCAAGGTAGTGAGAGCCCCACACTGGGTATAGATGTTACTCAAAAATAAAATGGAATATGGAAAGCCTTAGATGAGACTAAACATTGGCATATTTTACCATTTCTATTAAAAAAAAAAACAGGACAAAAACACCTGGGTGAAGTATTTGACTGTGCCTGTTCATCAGTTAGAGACAGAATTATATGTGACTCATATATATAAATATGTTTTTAAAGATAGTGCAAATGTGGTGGGGAAAGTGAATAGATATGGCCTACTTGGAGATAGTTGCACTGACAAGTTGGTAATTTTATAAAATAAATCCAGGAAATTTTTAGATTGAGACTTCACAGGAAGAAGGTCAATATTATGTTAAACGAATATCAGAAAGCATTGTAATAGCATTTTTAAAAAAGAAAAAAAGAGGGCCAGGAGTCTTTAAACTTAAAGATAAGCTTATTTGAATCTTTACCTATCTGTTTATTAAAAATTGGGAAAGGAAAGTAGGTAGAATGTGCAGGGGTAAGAAACTTTACGGTGGTTTGCATGTAAGTAACAGTTAAGTTGGAACAAACTGGCCACAATTTCAAGCTAACCTGGCACTTCCAATTTTTTTTTAATTGCATTGCAACTGCCATTGCGTTTTAATTTTTAAGTAGTTTTCCACATTTTTATATGTCAGTGTAAGTCAAGTAACATTTATTAAGCATGTAACATGGAAATGGTGACTGAGACAGATTTGGATTGGAGAAAAAAACAAAATCAGTGACCCTGCCTATGAGAATTGGATATGTTCATGCTTTTAAATTGTTCCAAGATTAAATTGCATTTTCAAAACATTTTGTAGCAATTCAAGAATATTCATGAGCATCACACAGCCACATCCAATTAATGTGTACATGACCAATTTGAAATTTGTACATGGAAGTTGGATTAGGCTTTGCTCTTGTGTCTTCAGTTTTGGCAACTAGTGTAATAAGCAAAGACTATTTATTGAACAGTGAACTGGACAGGGCACCTACATAAAATGATCAAATATTTTCCAATAAGTGCCTTCGACCCTGCACTCTCATATCTTCCTGTCCTTTAAGGACATCTTGGACAGGATCTACAACTTCATTCTGACATTGATCCCCAGCCAAGGACCACCAGAGCAGACCTGTGGTTACAAGTTGAGATCATGACTCATGGCAGCAAGAGAGGACATGTGCTTTGGGGGAAGTGGAGAAAATCTCTGTGGAGGGTGCTAGAACAGTCTGGCTACAGTGTTAGGTGATTTGGGTACAGTTGGGCTTGTGTTAGGTGATTTGGGGAAGAGGTTACACTTTTGGAATGGGTTTCAGGGAGTGGGGCTTTGGCTGGATTTGGAGCTATCAGGAAGTGGAGGTAATTCTACAGGCGGACATCTAACTGAACCTCTGTAAAAGGAGAACAAACCTGAGCCAGGCTAAAACTGCATTTGCTTTAGAAGCAGTAGGTACTCAACGTTAGCCAGGACTGGAGTTATTTGGAACTTTACAGTTTGCACTGTGGCTTTGCTTGGGTCTTTGCTTAGGAAAACTTATGAAGTAGTCTTGTTTTGTTTCTCTTCACATCCCTAGAGCAAGCTCACCTGATGCTGCTGGTCTCTGAAACTATATATGCATCCTCACTGTGACGGAGAGGGTAGCTTGTAGCCACACCAAGGCCCAGCTTGTAAGCACAGCTTGTGGCTGTTGGTGACTGGTTTTCTCTTTCTCTCTCATCATCTCTAGCTGTTATCAGCTCTTGCCTGTATGGTTTATCTCCTTCCTGTTCTAGCTCAGGCCTGACCTGTCATTCGAGGACCCACAGAAAACAGGGACTTGTCCAATGACAGTTTATTCAGAGTACATTCATTACATTCATTACATAGGTGGGTACCCTGAAAACCTTGTTCAAGTTTTAATTCCTTGGCACAAAAAGTTAAATTCCTGTGCAACTACTTCATCCTCCTCCTCCTTTCTTCCCACAGTGGCTTACATCATTCACTGTGATCCTTTTTCTCTACCATGACATTTCCCTTAGATTCTTTTTTTCTCTGTGTGCATAGTCTCAGGGCAGGTCAGAAAATCCTTTGCGGAAGTAGAAGCCCAGGGAGGTTTTCTCCTTTTCCCGTGACCCTCTCAATTTCTATACATGGTTCCCTTGAAAGGCAAAGAGCAGCCCCTACATTCCCCCCGTAGACAAGAAGGGAAAATGTGCAGTGTCTTCCATCAGGCAAAAGTTCCACCACTTCTTGTCAAGTCAAACGCTTGTATGGACTGTTGAAGGTGAAGGTGGTTAGATTGCTGTAGGGCTGTGAAAGCCTCTTTGGCTGCTGTTGTCTAAGTCCTGGAAGACACATCTGCTTCCTCCTGTGACTGCTAGCTTCAGAATTAGTGCTTATTTTTGTCTAACGTTTCGGTCCACGTCTGCAGTTCTAGACCAATGAAAGAATTCATGCTCAGAATCTCCTTCTATAGGATGGCAAGGACGAATTTTAAATCTCTTTAAAGATCTAACTATTTAGATGCTCTGCTACTTGCAATCTCTATGTTAATTATGAACGTCTCCCCGCAAATGTAAAGGCATGTCCGCTTGACCTAGAATGGAACTCAACCTTTGGAAATGTCTGCCTCACATTCAGTTTTGAGAAAAATTCAGAGGTAACGCTTGGGAAAGAGTGGTTTGATTGATAAACACTGTCTGTCATGGGTATGGCACAGAAAGGTGGAAGTATCTTTGACAAGCTTGTGCTACTCTTATAGTGGTAGCTGCTTATTATACTAGCAGAAATATTATATGTTATTGAAAACAAAAAAAACTACAGAGGATCTCCTTATAAATTGGACATTTTTATGAATTCAATTTGAATCTCTGCCATTATAAGTGAACTGGGGAAAAAAATTTTTAAGATATTTATTTATTTGAGAGAGATAGAGAGAGAGAATGAGAATGAGTGGAGAAAGGTCAGTGGGAGAAGCAGACTCCCCGCCGAGCAGGGAGCCCGATGCGGGACTCGATGCGGGGACTCCAGGATCATGACCTGAGCTGAAGGCAGTCGCCCAACCAACTGAGCCACCCAGGTGCCCCAAATGTTTTTAAGTCTCAAACTATGTTTGACCTCCTGAACGAGTTTATTCATGTTATTTTTAAAAATTGGCTTTTAAGAAATCTTTAACTATTGGGATTTCATCAAGATCAAAAGCTTTTGCACAGCAAAGGAAACAGTTCACAAAACCAAAAGACAACTGACAGAATGGGAGAAGATATTTGCAAACGACATATCAGATAAAGGGCTAGTATCCAAAATCTATAAGGAACTTAGCAAACTCAACACCCAAAGAACAAACAATCCAATCAAGAAATGGGCAGAGGACATGAACAGACATTTCTGCAAAGAAGACATCCAGATGGCCAACAGACACATGAAAAAGTGCTCCACGTCACTCGGCATCAGGGAAATACAAATCAAAACCACAATGAGATATCACCTCACACCAGTCAGAATGGCTAAAATTAACAAGTCAGGAAATGACAGATGCTGGAGAGGATGTGGAGAAAGGGGAACCCTCCTCCACTGTTGGTGGGAATGCAAGCTGGTGCAACCACTCTGGAAAACAGCATGGAGGTTCCTCAAAATGTTGAAAATAGAACTACCCTATGACCCAGCAATTGCACTACTGGGTATTTACCCTAAAGATACAAACATAGTGATCCGAAGGGGCACGTGTACCCGAATGTTTATAGCAGCAATGTCTACAATAGCCAGACTATGGAAAGAACCTAGATGTCCATCAACAGATGAATGGATAAAGAAGATGTGGTATATATACACAATGGAATACTATGCAGCCATCAAAAGAAATGAAATCTTGCCATTTGCGACGACGTGGATGGAACTAGAGCGTATCATGCTTAGTGAAATAAGTCAATCGGAGAAAGACAACTATCATATGATCTCCCTGATATGAGGACATGGAGAAGCAACATGGGGGGGTAGGGGGATAGGAGAAGAATAAATGAAACAAGATGGGATTGGGAGGGAGACAAACCATAAATGACTCTTAATCTCACAAAACAAACTGGGGGTTGCTGGGGGGAGGTGGGATTGGGAGAGGGGGAGCGGGCTATGGACATTGGGGAGGGGAGGCGAACCATAAGAGACTATGGACTCTGAAAAACAACCTGAGGGTTTTGAAGGGTCAGGGGTGGGAGGTTGGGGGAACAGGTGGTGGGTGATGGGGAGGGCACGTTTTGCATGGAGCACTGGGTGTTGTGCAAAAAGAATGAATACTGTTACGCTGAAAAAATTAATAAAAAGGGAAAAAAATAAGAAATCTTTAAAGTGTATCTTTCTTACAGTGTCTAAAAAAAAAGCAAGCCTAACTAAGTGATGAATTCACTGAGCAAGCAGAGATACCAAACTGACACTCATGAAGAAATTAGATGAGGGAATCTGGGAATTTAAATGGCATCTACAACAATGAAACTGCTAGAAAAAGATGATAAACAAAAGTTCTTTTCCTGTTATAAGGAGAAATTATCAACACAATAAGTACCCAGAGAAAATCATTCTACGAGCAAAATCTAGCCAACATACAATGGAAAAGAAGCCTACTAACATCAGCACTTTTACCAGTGTTATCTAACATCGTAAGTCCTCCTGTCTCACTGGTCAGAGGGGAATAATCAGCATGTTCAAGAAATTCTCACCCTTTATCCACATAGATTTTTCTAAGGACCACAAGGATCGTTGGCATTTACAGTATGTGAGCTGACAGAAACAGATCAATGGAAACCTCAAAAAGGGTATTCGTATTGGTAATGAGAATTAATTGCTTAGCCATGTTGGGTCCGTAAACTGGTTGCAAATGGTGGGCAAGTAAGGAGACTATTGTCATAAACAGTGAATCTTGTCATAAACAGTGAATATAAATGCATAAACAGTGAATCTTGGAACACTGAAAAAAATAAAATAAAATTACACAAAAATACGTATGTAACATTGTCAATTTAAGAATGAAACTGATATGAAGTGAAATTTCATGGTGCTTTCGTTACTGTCATAGAAATCATTTAAATTTGGGGCACCTGGGTAGCTCAGTGGGTTAAGCCTCTGCCTTCGACTCAGATCATGATCACAGGGTCCTGGGATCAAGCCCTGCATCAGACTCTCTGCTCAGTGGGGAGCCTGCTTCCCCCTCTCTCTGCCTCTGCCTACTTGTGATCTCTGTCTGTCAAATAAATAAATTAATTAAAAAAAAGAAATCATTTAAATTTAAATTATAGCAAACAGACTTACCTGCCCACCCCAAAAACCCATTTAAAAATCACTGAACAATGGGGCGCCTGGGTGGCTCAGTGGGTTAAGCCGCTGCCTTCGGCTCAGGTCATGATGTTGGGGTCCTGGGATCAAGTCCTACATCCGGCTCTCTGCTCAGCAGGGAGCCTGCTTCCCTCTCTCTCTCTCTGCCTGCCTCTCTATCTACTTGTGATCTCTCTTTGTCAAATAAATAAATAAAATCTTTAAAAAAAATCATTGAACAATACCGGAATACTTTATTTAGACTTGGATATTCGGACATAATCTCAGCTATCGGTGTCCTGAAGGAGGTGGAGGAACCAACCACTAATCCTCAGTTAGATCTAGAACTGAGGTTGAGACCACATTTTAAATTTGGGGTTCTTGTCTTCTTGCTCAGGTAAGCAAACTCATAGCTTCAATTCTTTGTTTTAGTCTCATGAAATGAATGATAGATGCAAATATTAACACATTTTATTGGTTCTCATGTTTTTTTCCTACCTGTAAAATTTCACTCAAAAATACGCAATGAGGGGATATCTCATGGCTTAGTTCATTAAGTGTCTGCCTCTGGCTTGGGTCATGATCCTGGGGTTCGGGGATCGAGTCCCACATTGTGTTCCTTGCTCACTGGAGAGCCTGCCTCTCTCTATACCTGCTGCTCCCCCTATTTGTGCATGCTCTCTCTCTCTCTCTCTGACAAATAAAAAAAACTAAAAATCTTTTAAAAAATATGCAATGAACAGTTTAGAGTGAAATGCATGTAATTTGGAGGCAAGCTGACATGAGTTTGTGTCTGTGCATTATCAACATCTGTGTGATTGACCTGGAGCAATTTCATAAAGTCTGTTACACAACAGATTCCTTATTTAGATGATGGGAATAATGATACTATCTTAAAAGATAATTTTATGGGAGATAATTGGGATCATACCCATAAAACACTAAGCATATTTTGGGGCAAATAGTTGGTGCCCAGTAAATATTTGCTGCTCCACTAAAACATCAAACTCTCTTATTTTTTTAAAAGACATACCTTTAATAAAATGTAGTATATGACAGGCACACAATCCACTCAATTTTTTTTATAGTGTAGTATTACCAGTCTAGTACATGGTAAATCTTCCACAGTATTTGCTTTTAATAATGGCAAAGTTGCATTGGCCATTAAGAAAATTCAAATCAAAATTATGGAATGCAACTTGATACCAAATTTAAAAAATACAAATAATCTGGTTAAAAAATGGTATGAAGAGCTGAAGAGACATTTTTCCAAAGAAGACATACAAATGGCCAACAGACACATGAAAACATGCTTGGTACCACTAATCATGAGGGAAATGCCAATCCCAACCACAATGAGATATCACATAAAATTGGTCAGAATGGCTGGAATCAAAATGACAAGAAATAGCAAGTATTGGGGAGGATGCAGAGGAAAAGGAACACTTGAGCACTGTTGATGACAATGCAAATTGGGGCAACTACTCTGGAAAAGAGTAGGGAGGCTCCTGAGTAAATTAACAATACGATTACCATATGACCCAGTAATTCCACTACTGGGTTTTTACCCAAAAAACCCCACAAACATTAATCTGAAAAGATAACATACCTCCCCTATGTTTATTGAAGCACTATTTACAATAGCCAAAATATGGAAGCAACCTAAGTGGCTGTCCATAGAAAAATGGATAAAGATGTGCATATACAACAGGATATCACTCAGCCATAAAAAAGAATGAAATCTTGCAATTTGCAATACCATGGATGGACCTAAATGGTATAATGCTAAGCAAAATCACTCAGACAGAGAAAGATAAATATCATATGATGATACTCATATATGGAATTTAAGAAACATAATGGTGAACAAAATAAAAAAAAGACAAACCAAAATACAGACTCTTAAATACAGAGAACAAACTGGTAGTTGCCAGAGAGAAAGATGGGTGAAGTAGATAAAGGGGACTAAGAATACACTTATCATGTTGAGCACTGAGTAATGTATAGAAATACTAAATCATTATGTTCTATGCCTGAAACTAATAAAACACTATGTTAATTACACTTCAACAAAAATTTAAAATCACTTCATATCTAGTAGGGTGGCTTTAATCAAAAAGAGAGATGATGTGGAGAAATTGAACAACCCGAAATTATTTCAACTCATGAATGGATAAATAATGTGTTATGTGATAAAGTACTATTCAGCAATAAAAAAGGAATATGTAGTGATACAACATGGCTGAACATCAAAAATGCTGTGCTAAGTGTAACAGAGCCATAAGCGAAAGAAGCAAGTCACAAATCCCCACATTTTGTAGGAGTCCATTTAAATGAAATATTGAGAATAAGCCAATCTATAAAGATAGGAATTGTATGGTTGCCTAAGCTTTGTGATTACAGTGGGGATATTTAGGTCTGACTATTACTGGGTATGCGGCTTCTTTCTGGAGTGATGAAAATGTTGTAAAATTGATTGTGATTATGGTTGCACAACTCTGCAGCCATACTAAAAATACAATTTAATTGTACACTTAAGAAATAATAGCAAAGTTAGCAGTATCAGAAATTCTGACACTACATGAGTATCCAGTTACTAGACCTGATCACATCTTCACTGTAGGCTGTTGCCAGCACTCAGAATAACAGCATGCTTAATGTCTATTTCAGGATTCAGTCCTCTCAAAATGCAAATGGCCCCACAGTGGGGAACATATTAACACCAAATATCAATCCTACCATGCGAGGTAGTTCTCTCTTTAGAGGTTGACATACCTAATATAAGCGTATTTTGTTGAGAGGAAGGTGAAGAAAAAAGAAATTCCTTTTGATTACCAAGCAACTGATAAGTTAGTGAACATACTGTTCCTACTAGCTGTTCCTTGCTCTTCCTACTGTTCCTATTACATTCTAGCTTACATCTCCTCTTGAGTGTTACAGGAATTCATTCACTCATCAGTCTGCAAACATCATCAGAATTAGATCAAAGTCAGGATTCACCTTGACTGAAAGAATACGTAAGTGTTCACACAAAGTTCCTCAACTTATTAGTGGACTAAGCCAGTTTTTAATTTTTTGTTAAGATTTTATTTATTTATTTATTTATTTATTTGAGAGAGAGATGGTGCAGGCACATGAGAGAATGGATGGGGGGAGCAGCAGAGAGGGAGGGAGAGAGAATCTGAAGCAGACTGTGCTGAGCACAGAGCCTGACTTGGGCTCGACCTCATGACTGCGAGATCATGATCCCTGCAGAAACCAGAAGTTGTATGCTTAACCGACTGACGCACCTGTGCCAGCTTTTTAAGTAATAAGGCCCTTTCTTATGAGTCAAAAGGTTTGGTCAAGTAAACAGCCACCCTTTTCTCCTGAATCATAGCCAGAGAGAAGGGCAAAACCACCAAATACACCACCTGCAGGACAAATTGTGTCCAAAACCAAAGAAATGGTTTGCTTGGTTTGTACAGTGGTTTTTGAATGGTTTTTGTCAGTATCTTAGGTGAAGCACATGCTCTGTACTTTACTACCATTCCATCACATCCTAGGGGCTTAAGCTCATGTCTAGCTCATGTCTTTATTTACTTTCTTCCTCTCTATATCCGTTTGAGATTGTAACTACTGATCTAAAATTTTAAATATAAGGAAAGACATATGTGAAAGTTCAGGTTTCTTGTAGATATCTTAAAACATTTTAGAAAAGTTAGCAAATGCAGATCTTTACCTTTTGCATCCTATCCAGCTACTGTCTAAGAACCACTGGTAAGTAGACTCCTTGGAGTCTAGACTGTTTGGTTGTGCATTAGCAGCACATGGAAGGCTTGTTAAAAATATTTCTAGGCTCTATCCTCAAGGTTTTCTGGTTCAAGGGGTCTGCGTGGGGCCTAGTAAATTTGCATTTCTAATGAATTCACAGGTGATGCTGAGGCTACTGGTCTGGGGCTCACACTGTGAGAACCATTGACCTAGACAAATCAAAAAGCAAATATCAGTTTTCTTTGTTAATCATCCCAAAGCCTGAAAGTAAAATACAATAAAAGTAACTACAGTTACCAATGAGTGCTTGAACCCAAGGCAAAGCAGGTCAGAATCATTTGGATCAAGGGGACAAGGATGGTTGGAAGACTTTCTAGTCTTACCAGCAAGTCAGCAGATAAAGACAGTTCTCAAGGACTATCATTTGGGAGAATGGAATTAAATGATAATGGGGTAATAAGGATGAAGCCTTAAATCAAGAAAAGGGCTCGGCTTTATTCCTCCACTGGCTAGGCATTACAGTCATCTGTAAAAATACAGATGGGGACTCATGCATATAGAGATTCTAATATGCTCAAGCACCCCTGGGCGAAGGGAAATCCCACCGGCTAGAGCTCCATAGCTCCAAACAGTCCATCACACTGACCACTCCAGTGTTCACCGGACTCACCTGGGGTGGAGGGTATGAAAACCCAGGAGTTCTAATGAAGGAAAAGAATTTGAATAATAAGACTTATTAGGTCATCCTTCAAGAAAATTATCATTGCCAAAGGACATTAGAAGATGGATACGGTATAGATAGAGAAAGTCTAGTCTCCAGTGGTCCAGAGAAGCTCCCCTGTAGGGACCAAGTAAGTATAGGTTGCAGCACACCCCCACTCCCCACTGAGCTCCAATCAGATGGCCAGGGCAGAGAACACACTGGTCCTGCCCCTGCCTCTTCTACTGAGTTAAAGGGAGATGTCACAGTGGTCTACCTGTAGCATCCTCTCTGCTCACCTTATAGAATCATTCTCTTCCTTTGGTAGAGCTACTTTAGTGCTTCTGTTTTAACTCAATTCCAATAACATTACACAGCTACAAAACTTCCTCCAGGGGTTTAATTAAATGTTGGAGTGTTCCATGGCATTAAAGGAAAAGGAGAGAGAGGCCACTTGCAACGGTCTTGTGAGATCAGGTTTCTTGTGCCCTCCTTTACTCTTGTTGAAATGTGTGTCTGTAAGACTTGCTTCCCCAGACTGTAACTTGGGCTCTGCTCAGGTGTGGTGAAGGAACAGGTGTTCTAGATCTTCTGTGGGCACACATGAATTAAGCTTTTTATTGTAGATCTAAGAATATTTTGGCTAAATTTATAGAAATATTTAACCATTTATCTCTAGTACATTATTTATATGCACATCTATCCCATTTCCATGCCTATCATTCTTGTCTCTTATGCTTGACAAAATGACTGATTAGAAAGGTTTCCATTTCTATACCTTTCATTTATCTTCAGTGTCTCTCATAAATGTTGAATTAAGCAGGTTTTATGAAACTTATCATAAATTGTAGTTTTCATCAAAAGTGACTGTGACAGAGTCGATTTCTGTACTCTCAACTTCAATAACAGTAACTCAAAGTTTCTAAGATTTAAACTGGTTGCTTTTCACACAACGGAATTTGTGCATTAGTCCTGGGGGAGACTTTGAGGTGTCTTTGTGGTGTGGGGGGGTCTTTCCATTTTTGCTTCTCAAACTCAATAAAACTTAGCAAACTCGAGAGAGCAGTCAGGAAACAATTTTTTTGTGTATCAGAGTTAGTAATACTGATTATTTTCCTATTATAGAGATGAGGAAGCTGTCATATTTCAATAGGATTTTTGAAAATTAACACATTAGGAATAAGTTCCTGCATGATGTGTCAGTTACGTCCCATGTTTTGTGTCCTTAAGATAACCCGGGCGCCTGGGTGGCTCAGTGGTTTAAGCCGCTGCCTTCGGCTCAGGTCATGATCTCAGGGTCTTGGGATCGAGTCCCGCGTCTGGCTCTCTGCTCTGGAGGGAGCCTGCTTCCCTCTCACTCTCTCTGCCTGCCTCTCTGCCTACTTGTGATCTCTCTCTCTGTCAAATAAATAAATAAAATCTTTAAAAAAAAAAAAAAGATAACCCTAAGAATTAGGTACTACATTTTTCTCATTTTATAAGAAGAAAACAGAGGCAAGGTTAAGTAATTTTCCCAATATCAAGTAAATGGAAGAATTGTTATTTCAAACTAAAATACCCTAATTAAAATGAGACATACAGGTACGTGTATATTAATATGAATACAGATCTATACACACACATCTCCACACACATACATGAACACAAATATATTCATATAGAATTGCATTTGATTGTGGGAACCCATGAACTAGAATTAGTACCTCTCTACTATTTTTCCACTGCCACAAATATAATATCATCCTCCACGATCATTAATTCTTTTCTTATATGGGACACACATGTCATAGATTAATCATTTCAATGCATCCAAATATTATGACCTACATAATACTATTTCCTTTATTTTACAGGTGAGGAAGCCAAGTCTAAGTACCTTGGTCACACAGCGGGTACATTAGAGCATGTCTGACTTCAGAACTTGAACTCTTAATTACCATATCATACCACCGTACATTGCTGAGCATGAGTGAGAATTTTATCCGGTAGGCAATCAGGAGCCACAGTGAGAATTTTATCCGGTAGGCAATCAGGAGCCACAGAAGATTTTGAAGCAGGACCTTAACAATCCAAAGATGCTGAGTAGGCTTTGGCAAACACATTTTTGAAATCATTAACTGAATTGTTAAAAATGTTCTGTTCCCTGTTTTAATATTTTTTGGGGCTGCCAGCTGGTGTCCTCATTACAGGATTGTTAATACATCATTGAGCCTGGCAAAGTGTTGGGCCCTCTTGGATGGACGCCAGTTGAAGTTTTGCTATTATATGTATGGGAAGCAGTTAGCTTTTATGTATCTACTTTTCTAATCAAGAATAAGTCATCAGAAACAGGGACCATGCTTATAAGTGTTTGCATGCCAGACCTCATTAATGCTGGGGAGAGTTAGGTGCTCTATAAACTTGTGAAAATTAAAAAAAAAAAAAAAAGTAAAATCCATTCTTAGGTAGCGAGAGCAGGAAAGAACACTTTATGAGCATCTGTTGGTAATTCGGTCACGGGCACATGTCTTCTGAACAGCATTTACCTATCTGTCGTGCTGGCAGATTTTTCATTTATTCTAGAATCTTGGGGAATACAAGTATACTCTCGTCTTTTTTAGCCTCACTATAGAAATAATGCAGTACTGTGATGAAAAGGGTGGAGTTTTTTTCTTAGAAAAATGTAAGAGGACCTGATTTATGTCAGGCCATTTCTTATAGATGAATCAACGTCACTGCCTCCCTAAATAACCAAATTAAAGAGCTGGAAAAAGGACAATCAAGGTGGCTGTCACATTCCAGTGAGCGGAAGTCAGTGCAACATCTGTTTGGCCTGCTGTTCTAGAAGTCACTGGAACATTCTGCAATCTGGGAATTAAATTTCTACTTTTTTCCTCCTTATTGGTGGAGACTACATGTGAGAACTGCAGTTGCTTTATTGAGGATTTTCTTTCCTAAGTTAACATGTCTAAAGAGAAAACCAGTGGCTGGCACATAGTGAGCCTTCAAAAAAATGCTACTCTTGTCATTGGTATGAGTTAAAGTACATCCACATTTCTAACCTGGCAAAGTTACAAAACTCAAAAGCAAAGGTCATACAAGTATTTTTTATGCTCAGCTTGCCCTTTTTTTTTTTTTTTTGCCTCTTTCCTCCTCAACATCTTACCATTTCATTTCCCTTTGTTTTCTTGAACAACAGGTAACTTTGAAACACTCTTACTTATTTTTATTTGCAAGGACACAAAGGAATCATTAACTTATTCCATCAGAGTTCACGGAATATCTATTTTGTGTCAAGTTCTAGGGTGGCAGCCATTAGGCGTCCAACAATTCAAGGGGAGCCTTAAGGAGTTCACAGTCAAGTGGAGAAGGGAGACATGGAAACAAGGAATAAGAAGGCAAAGTTTGAGTGCTAGAAAACTGGTTTCATTTACTTGTTTTTTGTTAAGCAAAGACAGAGAACATTCTGGGTCCTTGGGAGGTTTAAAAAGTATGCTAGATTTCAGTAGGGGTAGGGCTGGAATACAGTGATGTGGGCATTCCAGACGAAGAGAACTGACGAACCAGGGTATGTGTCTGATCATGTATGCTCAGGGAAGTACGCATACTCTTGAGAGGCTAAGCAGTCGTTCCCTGTGTTCTGGAAACTTTGAGCATTAATCAGCCCTTCAGGGGAGAACAGTTTCCATGGTTAAGGAACTCAGGGAAATGCCAGGCAAAAGTAATTAAATAGGGTTGTAACCTGGAGGACCTCTGTTATATAGTAATATGCTCCCCAGCAGGAGGGCTCACAAGACGGAAGGTTCACCAACTTCCTTCTTGTAGAAAAAAGGGTAATTTTAATCTTTACCTTACTAGGTTATGAGGATGAAGTCTGCTAATGCAGTTAAACTGCCTGCTTAGCACTGTTCCTGGAACACTAGTCAGTAAATATTTGCGATTGTTTTTCGTTTCCCAATAAAATTATCTTGAAAGTAACGCAATGCTAAAATGAAGTAGATTTATCTATTTGGATGAAATGTACCATTGGTATCAAAGAAGATCAGTGGGCTTTAATACTTTCTGTCCAAGTTTGCTCCATAAATCACCTTTTCTTTGGAGAAAAATAAGAAATGCTAGCTACGAATCAGCGAGGATAGACCAACATAAACTTCAGTATATAAATCATTACCTGCCCCCAAATAGCTGATCTTTCTTTTTAGAGAAAATGAAAAAAAAATTTAGAAAAATAAGGAAGACTGACTTCATCATAATCATGCCAGTAAATAATGAAAGTTGAAAAAAGTTCTCTGTGAAACCTAGTCTCTATGAAGACATTAACGGCAATCCAAGAGAGCACAGGGAGTCCCTTGCTGTCTGAAACGGGATAGACTCTAGCTTTCCCTCTTTAGGTGAACAGTGTAATGCTCAAAGAATTATGGCAATAATTTCCTCTGCAACGGGACCTTTCACATCCTAGCTTGTGGGTTGTGCTGTAAGTCATTAATCCTTGCAATACCTCCGAGGTAGGTAGGGATGATAATTTACAGTCCTCTGTGTATACATCAGGGTGGTAAAGGTCAGTGTCTGAACCTGGAAGAGGGTTTATTAAGCTCTCTCACATGCAATGACCAGACTCGAAGCTTACAATCAGAAGTCGAAACCAAGATTATGACAAGGCCTCTGTTCTTTGGGGACAATCTTAATTTTTTCCCCTTCTTTAGTTCTTTATGCCATTTCTCACTTTCAATAAAACCAATTTACAGAATTCAATCTGCAAAAGTCAAGGCTGATTCTCATTAATTGGCAGGAGGCACTCCTCTGAAAATTGCCAATTTAACACAGTAGGAAGCAACAGGAAAGGGAAAAAATCTTTCCACCAGGTCTAGGGGACATGAAATGAGGGCCAGCTGACAGATTCCTGCTTAGTTAAAAGAAAAAAATGGTCTTATTAAATGATAGAAATTGATTATTCAGAGAGCTATATGTTTGACAAGATACTAGAATTCAGACTCTGATTTCCACTGCTCCTAAGCCATCAATTGTTTGAATTGCTCTAATAGGAGGCACATTGTGAATACAAAACCACTGCCATTGTGTGCTAGAAAAAGAGAGAAACCAACACAGCATGCTCACTTCGATTTAACTGACCTGAATAACCGCTAGGCTACATTTTTACAGCCTGCCATAGCATCATTTTGACAAGGTTGTAAAGGCAATCCTTGATGTGCCAGTCTGCCTTTTCTCCCCCGTCACTCTACCCTGGGGACTGCTGCACCATGAGAACGCTTCCCTTAGTTTTAGAGAACTTGCTGATTTAAACAGACCCCAATTAATGGCCAGCCAATCTGGGCACTTTACCCCACGTGCAATACCCAAGAAATGATAAACTATCACTGTCAAAGTGAAGGCATGGGAAAAAATCTATATTTACTGGGACTTCTCTCAGGGGACATTCTGAATGTCAGGATTGTAGACTTAAGTAGTTACAGGATTAATGAGGTTATGAAGAGAGAAGCAGGTGGGCAGTTGGTTAGCACATGCATGCCTGGTTAAGGGGTCTCCAGGAGATGCTGTTACTCTCTTTGGGTTCCAGTTGGTTGTTGCTATGCAGAAAGGGGGGCCCAGGGCTGGAGCGTGTTTTGGTTTTCAAATGAAGAGTGAAATGCAGAGTGCTCCCTATGTGAAAAAATTTCCTTATGGACGAGCAAGCCTCCAAGACACACTACACCGGGATAACAAGCTTTAAATGTTACTTAAATTTGATAAGCTAGTCAGTGTGTATGTGTGGCTTTGAAGAGAGGTAGTAAACATAGTCAAACACAGCCAAGGGGTATGTTTAAGTCACAGTAAGGAATAATGACTGGCTCCAGTAGTCATCCTCTAAGCAGGATTGGTTCCTTTGTTAGGTAAGAGGAGAATGCAAATTTGGGGCCAGAACTGACTGACAGGGTATTACATGAGACAGTCCATTCAGGGAGAGAAGCAACCAGACTCCTCAAGTCTTCCCTCATGCAGTGTTTTAGCCCTTTCTTTTAATAAATATTGGACAAATATTTGGAAGCTACTGGTTTATTTATAAACCAATCAATCAATTGATCCTTAAATTAATTTACTTATATAAATGCCAAAATATTAGCAAATTTTCAGTGTCCATATATTTTGGTGTTCTCTTAGGTTTATTTCTGGGGTAATCTTCTTGATTACCGCAGCAATAGTTTCAGATAATTTCAGAGGCAGAATTCCATGTGTAAGATCTTCCAATTGGAAGATCTCTCTTCACCCCATTGCCTTTGTTTCTCCATTTTCATTTTTACATATTACCTATTTTCACTATTGAGAAATTAATTTGTAACAATAAAATCTTCATGAAAAATGCAAAAGTATGTGAGACTCTAAGTTGTCATTTACACATTAGTATAAACTAGCCTAATCAGCTGGCTTTGTCTTAATGCCTAGGTCAAGTCAGTTACAGTGAGGGGCTAGAACATCTGGAGATGGGCAGATGTCAGTGCAACATGTAATACCTACGGGAAGGGCATGGGGTGTGGGGTCCAGGAGAAATCTCAGGATGATAGGGTCCATTTTGACCTCAGAGCATATCCCTAGGACACAAAAGGATCATAACAAAGAAAAATTTCTACTTCAACTTTGAAGGAGAGCTTAAGTAGGGCTATACCAATAGCACCCAAGGTCTCTTTCACCCCTCTTGTTCTTACAGGGTTCTTCCTCTTCTGTTCTCCTATTAGTACTGCGGTTGGGCAGAGTGTGGGTGAAATGGCCTTTGAGATGGTCCAAGGACCTTGATCATCGTTAGTAGCCCTCCTTGGGGAAAACAGAAATAGTCTTGGAGCAAAACAGTTCATAGCAACTTATTGTCAGATGCTTTAGAAAATAACAGTTACGGGCGCCTGGGTGGCTCAGTGGGTTAAGCCGCTGCCTTCGGCTCAGGTAATGATCTCGGGGTCCTGGGATCAAGTCCCGCATCGGGCTCTCTGCTCACCAGGGAGCCTGCTTCCCTCTCTCTCTCTCTGCCTGCCTCTCTATCTACTTGTGATCTCTCTCTATCAAATAAGTAAATAAAATCTTAAAAAAAAAAAAGAAAGAAAATAACAGTTACAAACTGAGGGTTGCCAGAGGGGGCGGAGAATGGGGTAACTGGGTGATGGGCATTAAGGAGGGCACTAGATGGAATGAGCACTGTGTATTGCATGCAACTGACTAATCACTAAATTCTACCCTGAAACTAATAATACACTACCTGTTAACAAAATTGAATTTAAATAAAAATTGTAAAAATCACAATTACAACAATAACTTGTATATGTGTGCATGTGTGTATGAATGTATGTGTGCATGTGTGTAAGGGCATACATGTATGTGTATATGTGTGCATGCAAATGTATGTGTGTGAGTACAGAAAGAGACAGAAAGATACAGAGAGAAAATACATGACACAGCAAATATTAAAATGGATAGGTCTAAGTGAAGGGTAGATAAGAGTCCTTCAAACAGTTTGGAAAATATTCTATAAGTTTGAGATTTGTTCAAAGAAAAAAAGTTGTTAAAATGTGGCTGCAAGTGGTTCTTGGTGCAGATAAAATCTTCTATAGATCCATACGTAAGAAAGAGTTAAATAGGAAAGTTGAAGGTTGAAGGACGAGTGTGCTGTGTTTGGATGATTGCTGTCCCCCAGAAAAATGGGGAAAGTCAAACACCCAGTGGCAGGCTAAGTTGAGATACAAGGGGGAGTGAGTCTGGCCAGTTTTATGTTTCCTGGAATGAGTGTCAAAGCCACCACAGAGACTGGTCCTAACGTCTGGGTCAAATCCATTTTTTGAGTAAAGACAACGGATTGCCTTCTATTCCTTCTCCCAGTGTGTGTAAAATTTATACCAAGGGATTTAAGAAGATAATCCACCTTCTGTATCTACCCTCACAAAAGTCAAGCCTGAGCTATTTCCTCCTCTAAAGATTATTTTTATGTCTTGTACAACTCTCTCCATCCCATACATACATTGTTTGGGGACAATATCCACGGTTGGTCAGTTTAGGATAGTAATAGAGAAGATTGAGAGACGTAGGATGTTAGCATCACTGAGTAATAAGATAGGACTGTGAATGTTTGATTTGGCCTCTCCTCCTGCCCCCCACCTTTATAATAAGGCATGGGCCAAAGCCTTTAAAAGGTTTATTAAATCAAACTGTGCATATCTTGCTTTTCGTTCTTTCTTCCTGCTGATCAGGGGGCTGTTCTGGGCATCACAGGAGACTCTTAGATTTCCTAGTAATACTATATGTCCCTGGGCTGCATTCCCAATTACCGACAGGCCCAGGTGGGCATCTACAAGAGCAAGGCCAGCCTGTTGTAAACAGGATTGTTGGCACTCCGCTTCAGGGACTGTAGCCTTGTGAGATATGGAAATTTGGGCCCAGGGTTGTCAAGTCCTGAGAAGTTGGAAATCTGACCTATTAGTTTGAGAAGTCCCAATTTTTTGAATGTATAAAATTAATTTATGGAGTTTAACATCAGGTGTGGGCTAACATTACGAAGACATCTAAATCTCATTAGGGGCTTCTGACCATGGGCCGCTTATTAATCATATCTGCTCTGTGGTCTTCTCATGGACCGAACTGTATCCTACCAAATTCATATGCCGAGATTCTAATCCCCATGTGACTGTATTTGGAGGCAGGACCTGGATGAAGGTGATGCGGTTAAATGAAGTCTCTCAAGGGCAGGGCCTGATCTGATGGGACCTGCGTCTGTGTAAGAAGAGGGAGAGCCACCAGAAAAGCGTGCACAGAGAGAAGGCAGCCATGCGCAAGCCAAGGAGAGACATCACCAGAATCCAATCCTGCACCTTGGCCTGGGATTTTCAGCCTCCAGAACTGTGAGAAATAAATTCCTGGGCTTAAGCCCACAGGTCTGTGGTATTCTGTTATGGCAGCCTAAATGGACCAATATTGGCCCTTTGCCTTGCTTTCTTTCTTAAAGTAAATATTTTAGCAGAGGACCATTAGGACATAATTTGTCTCTATATGAACTATCGATTGTGATAGTCTTTCTCATGCCTTTATTGCTGTCTGTGTCTTAATAAAGTTTCTTGACCTGGGATCCACACCTCTTCAAGTTCATGTTGAGAATTCAATGTCTGTGAAGTTGGCTGGGGAAAAAAGAGACATGCTATTTTCACTGACTTTTAACTGAAATGCAGCATCTCTTTGTTGGCAACAAACCGCAATAGGATAAGCAGTAACTGTGACTTTGTCTCTAATGGAAAATCACAATACTTTTTCAATCATATCAGAATTGTCACGGATATCTCAAATAATCATTTATGCTCAATGCTATTTTGAAATTACAGTAATCATCGGATTCACAGCTAGTTCTCATTATCTTATTCGCTAACAAAAAGCACATATTATGTTACAAATGTGTTTTTAATATTTTGATGACTATATTTCAATATAATTGGGTACCTTTGCAATTCTATGTAACTTATTTTATTCATTTCAAAACATTATTCTAAGGGGATTCATAGGCATCATCATGCAGCAAAAGCAACCACGGCACAGAAAATTTTAAGAAACCTCTGGCCTAAACTAACATCCGTAGGTTACTGTGAGAGGCCTGACCTTTCTGAACTCTGACCTCTAAGCACAGGGTCTTGTAATGAATGAACTGGGCATGAATGTGAGCTACACGAGCAAGTTATTTGCTAATCTTGGGTTGCCAATTCCAGTTTATAGCACAGGACCCCTGGCAGGCATAACTCTAGCCAGGAGGGTAACCAAGCTAGAGAGTTTTCCATGCAAAGAGCTTAACAAGCCCTCCAGTCATCCCCTCTCTGACACATCCAAGCATCTCCCAAGTGAACCCCCTCCACGTTTAATCAGCTTTGCTCATCCAACTTCTCCCTGTTTGATCATCAGTCTCAAGGATGAAGGCAGAAGAAGACTGCCGGGTCTGCAGTGGAACCCAGAGTCCACGGCAGAGGTCCTGGAACTCAGCCCAGGGGATGTGGATGGAAACGTGGGTGAGAGCACAGAAGAGCACGGCCTGCCCAACAGAGCCTCTTTCCCTGCAGAGCACACTCCTGGTTCGAACTCTGTGCGTCTGGCACTCATGTCCTCATCCTTGTTTCCTCACCCAACAGCATGACTCCCTGTTCTTCCCTGCCTTTTCTGTGTGATGACACTGTGTATTTGGTCCTGGCCACCTCCCACCTTTTACCAGAATAATAGTATGTTTCTATTTTACCAAAAATGTGTTGCTCATCATGCATCACGCAATGTGCCAAAGTCTTGCCTGTAATACCTCATTGAATCTTTCTAATAAACTTGGGAAGTACTACGATTATACCCATTTTCCAGAGAGGAACACAGAGACTTGAAAGACTACCTAATTTGCTCAAAATAATATATTTAGCAAATTGCAGACAGAGAAATCTAACATGTTCTCTGCAGTTCCAGAGCCTATGTCCTCCACTCCTGATTGGGCAAAGATCCAACTTTGAGTCTTAAATGCATCACCTAGTAGATGATGAACACGAGATGATTTATTAGGTAAGATTCAACAGTCTATAGCTTTCTAATGGATAGGGAGTTTATAGTTTGTAAGGGCTTCTCTATGTAAGCATTTTTATTTTATTTTATTTTATTATTTTTTTTTTTTAAAGATTTTATTTATTTATTTGACAGAGAGAGAGAGATCACAAGTAGGCAGAGAGGCAGACAGAGAGAGAGGAGGAAGCAGGCTCCCTGCGGAGCAGAGAGCCCGATGCGGGGCTCGATCCCAGGACCCTGAGACCACGACCCGAGCCGAAGGCAGCGGCTTAATCCACTGAGCCACCCAGGCGCCCCACTATGTAAGCATTTTTAAAAGATTTGTTTCATATTTAACAACTCCATGAATTTAACATTAGATAAAGAAACGAGTTCAGAAAGACTGAGTGACTTGCCCAAGGCTATATAACTTTTAAGCAAAAGAATTCAAACCCTAATCCACCTCAAACTTTAATTCACCATACGTGGGTTCCTTCAAGGTTCCATCGGTTTCCCAAGCCGGACCAGACACAGAATTGATATAAATCAGCAAATGAGACCCCAACTTGCCCCCAACATCCTGCTTCACTTTCAGCAGCTGAAAACCGGTCTCACTGGGCTGGGATCTGTAACTTTAGGAGAATGGAATGATTTTGTCACCATGCTGGGAGTACTCTTTCCTCCAGAAGTGCCCTGGGCTCTGTACAGATTCTCCCAGAGAAGGACAGAGGTACACAATCTTATAACTGACTCAATGTGCATGTCTCTCAACTCTCTCATGAAAGCATGACTTCTAGGTCGGCCCAAGGGCTTGGTCCCTGGATTTTACCTCGCTTGTCCTCACTTTGAAAAAACTGACCATCCCCAGGGTATGCTGGGGACCACCCCTGTGGCAGCCTCTGAGAAGCGCTCGAGTTTATGAACAGTGGAGAGATGACAACATGTGGATTGCGTTCCATTATGGGATCCTTAAAATTCCACAACAATGATTATTTTTTAAGTTATCTATTTCAGTGGGATTTTATCCATTAGAACTTAACTGGCATCAGAATAGATATTCAAGGATCACAATTATTAGTTTTGGAGGGAAGAAGTGGGTAAGAAAAAGCTTCATTTTTCTGAGGTTGGCAGGCGTTTGAGGAAGTGTCTTGGTCTCCTCTGTCACTTTCATTTAAAAAATCTATAAAAATCTTGTCAGGGAGAGCATTTCACATCCTTTTTGGCAATACCCATGGCCTGAAGTAGTGGGTTGGGATTTAGATGGGAAATTTCCCCCAGATTTTAAGGCAAGTTGTTTCAGCGACATGGTGAGAATTGCTCCTAAAAAGTGGTGTTGGTTACCTTTGAAATAAATGGCATTGTTTTTCAGTGCCATTCCCTCTTACCACTTTAATTAAAACAAATAACAGACATGTTAAAAAAAGAAAATGAATCATTGGCAGCTTTGCCCATTTTGTACACTTCCCAATTTCTCAAAGGATTTCAAAAGAAAAGAAACTTTAAAGTGACGTTCTGTGATCAAAGCACCACAGTATGGATTTCTCCCACACTCCCATGAGATCCCTGGGGCACAGAAAAGCAGCACCGCCATCTCTCTTTCTTCCCGATTTCTTGGACACTTTGGCCTGGAGTAATATGGAAGCAACTGAGCAGAAAGTTTTGACCAGAAAATGGCCTTAGTCCTCTGGCAGATAGTGAGGCTGTGTTCTGGGGTCTGCTTATATTCCATAGCAACATCAAAGAGATCTTTCTTAGAATTGAAAAGGGGTCCTGCATCCAGTGGCAGCCTTACTGTCACAACACTAGGCTGAGCATGTGAATAGAAGGGGCACATCGGTAACCGCAGCGTAGATGACTAATTAAGAACTGGCCCTGGGACCAGGCAGATGCGGCTTCCAAATTCTGCTCTGTCACTAACATGCCTCTGCCCTTAGGCACATCCCTGGATGGCTCTAATTCTCAGTGCCATGTGTTTCACTGAGAAATAATAGTCTCTCCTTAAATGTTGTGTGCGGAACACAGACTCCATAGTTTGAAGGAATGTTGTCTGTTTGGTTCACTGATACATCCCAGTGCCCAAGACGCAGTGTGGCCCGTGATGCACTATCAATATTCATTTAGAAACATAATCAATTATTTAATTAATTTTGTGGCAACTTCATTTAATTAATAAAATATTTAACAACATGCAACCAAACATTAACACATTTAGTATTAACTCATATTTGTATTTAATCATGAATAATTATAATTTGTTATTTATTTAGAGCCAATAAATATTCATGATGTGAAATAAATGAGACCCGATAATGTACTCCGTGTAGTTGCCAGTCTAATAAGGCCCAGTACATAATAGTTGCTATTATTATGATGATTATAATTATTATTCTTTTCTCATAAGTTTCAAGTTGACCTTGTACAGAACAAACAGGCCACAGGAATGACACCTTCCCTACTTCCACCTGGAGCTTTTTTCTCTTAAACATTTTCAAGTCTCTGTGAGTTAAATTCAGTGACAAATTTTAAATACTTATTGGGTACGATCATGGTATTTAATGTCAGCAGTTACATATTTTCACGAGAATATATTTGTATTTCATTCAGGAAAAATAGATGCTGACGCTTTTAACCTTAAAAAGCTTAATGATCCAAATCATTTCTTTAGTTGGGTTTGAATAGCTACAACGATGGGGAGCTTTAGGAATTGTTTAAATAAATCCCCTACTCTTGATCTTGGCCAGGCTTTCTAATATTGTTTCGTTTAGCTTCTGTTTAATTTACTTCTGGAAGTTTTGTAAAACTTTGTTAAAATGTAAAAGGAGTTTTACCCCCTCTTTAATTACATCCTTCATATCTTTGCAAAGTTTTTTTTTTTTAAAGATTTTATTTATTTGAGAGAGAGAAAAATATTGAGAGAGAGAGCAAGGGCAGAGAGGGGGAAGCAGGTTCCCCATTGAGCAGGGAGCCCCATGTGGGGCTTGATCCCAAGACCTGGGATCGTGACTTGAGCCAAAGGCAGATGCTTATACGACTGAGCCACCCAAGCATCCCACTCAACAAAATTTTCCTATTGTCTAACTCACCATCCATCTTCAGTCCGGCTTTCAGCTCACAAAGGACAATCCTGTCCTGAAGTAGGGCTTTCAGCTAACCACCTGGGGCCAGAAGTGAATTGAGGGAAGGTGAGTGGGAAGAAGGGGCAAGGCCTAAGACTGGCAGGAGAGAGACATGGGAGGTGGTTTGCAGTCTGGCCCTCTCCTGAGGGAAGCAGCAGGGTAGAATGATGTATAAGACCCTGGGCACTGTTTCTCACAGTGTACTAGGACAAGTCCTCCCATCAAGTGTTTATTAAAACTGCAGATTCCTGTGCCACAAAACCAAAGTGTGGGGATAGAGGAAAAAATCTATATTTTTAAAATCAGTCTTCATGCGGCCATTCTCAGCACCAAAGCACAAAAACCCAGGACAACCTCGATGAGCAATTAGAGCTGGGGTTACAGCCTTCAGACACCAGACCTCTTTTAATAAGTAACATTTGTAACACTTGCTTGAGGATCTTAGATCATGAATAGAAAATATAACCTACTGGTGCACGTAGCACTAAAACATCTGTATACGTTCCTAAATGTAATAAAAATGAACAAACTTAAAAAAAATTTTTTTTAAAGATTTTGTTTGTTTGTTTCTTTAGAGAGGCAGAGGGACAGAGGGAGAGGGAGAATCTCAATCATACTCCAGGCTGAGCATGAGCCCTAGGCAGGGCTGGCTCTCATGACCCTGAGATCATGACATGAGCCGAAACCAAGAGTCAGATGCTTAAGGGATGGAGTGCTTGTGTGCCCCCTTTCCTTTCTTTTTTTTTTTTTTTAACTAGATTTCAGTTTCTGTGGGTAAATCAAGTTAGGCAGGAGTGGAACAGAGCTCTGGTTTTGCTTTGCCCTGGTTGCCCTCAAATGGGGGGAAGCACAGGGCAGTAAACACTTCTAGTGCTGCTTTTTGTCTAGGGTGGGTATGGGCTGGCCGGAGGTCTTCTCTCCTGGGCCTCAGAGGGCTCTTTCTCCATGCTCTTGTCCTCGCTCCACTCCAGACAATTTCTTGTTACTGGATACTTGGTAGCTGCTGGTGGAGCAGAGGAAGGGTGTACACACCCTGGAGTCCAGCTTCAGACTTAGGCTGAGGACTTGCCACCAGGTCACGGGGTGGGTCCTCCCTCAGAACCCTGTCCTTCCCCATGTTTCGGGATCTCTACTGATCCACACCCAGAGTGAACTCCTGCCTCTTCCTCTGGCTCAGAGGACTCTTGCTTGGCTTCCTCTCTTCTTCTCTTTCCCAGCTTCAGTGGGTCTTCAACTGTGCGTGGAGAGTGACAAGTTTTGCTTCCTTTCCCTCCAGAGGATTCAGGCTTTTGTTTCATAGGCAGACAGGGTAAAGGATGATGCCCACACAGGCTACAGTTCTCCCTTCCCAGACCTCCACCAGGAGGGTGGGCTTCCCCAGCCCCTGGACCAGGCTTTGGTCTTTTTCTATAAGTAGGATGCGTTGTCCACGGATGTCTTGCAAATGAGGGTAAATTCCCCTGTGGCTCCCTGGGACCCTCCGCACCCTTGCTACCCCACAGTTGGTTTTCGCCAGCTTCTTAAAGCTTACTTCACTAGCTAAGTAAATGCTCAGATCCCATAACTTCCTGGAAAATGTCTGTATTTCCTTAGATTTCAGATAAGTTATCTGAACCCTCACAGGTTCAAGAAACGTAAACTGGCATAAGGTTCTGGTGTTGTTTGTTATAGTTGTAAAGATGGAAGGGATGGTTTCTCAGGATTTCTCCATCCTAAATGGAAGCCCAGATTTGCTTTATGGAAACATTAAACATTACAAATTGCAACACATGCACATGGTTAGAATATGAAATGGGGCTCAAGGACTTAGTATGAGAGCAAATAGTTCTTCGGACCACCCCTTATCATCCACACGCTATAATCCAGAGGGAAATATTTTTACGTATTTTGACTCTTTCTGGTTTTATTTGTTCTATCAGTTAAGAGGTTATATCTAAATATGTGTGTATACAGATAGCTATTTCTTAACGGATCAATTTTATGCATTATCTATTGATTACCTGATATGACAGGTGATGACTTAATACTATAATCTTCTCTCTTCCATCCCTAGAATATAATCATATTTCTATACTTAATGTCCTCCTTGGTAATACCTATAACTTTTTAAAAAAAGATTTTATTTATTTATTTGACAGAGATCACAGTAGGCAGAGAGGCAGGCAGGCAGAGAGAGAGGGAAGCAGGCTCCCCACTGAGCAGAGAGCCTGATGCGGGGCTCAATCCCAGGACCCTGAGATCATGACCTGAGCCGAAGGCAGAGGCTTAACCCACTGAGCCAGCCAGGTGCCCCAGTACCTGTAACTTTAAATATCATATTCTCACCTCATCTTTATCTATATTTCCATTCACTATAAGTTGCAATTGATTACCCTCTTTACATTCAAGGTATGATTACCTCCATTATTTCTTTCTAGATTCTTCCAATCCTTTTATTTTCCTAATTTATCTATTCCCACTTCAACTTATTGCAGGTTGTGCTTTTTCAGAACCTTATTTAAGCTTTCTTGCTTTACAGATGGCTTGAATCTAATCATTGTAAGCCCACAAGCTGGACTGTGTCATTACAATGTTGCAGATATTGACTACAGAGCCAAGCAGTATACAACGATCATATTTCATTTCTATTGGAGGTTTTGATTTTTTTCTATTTGTCTTTCTTTTTTTTTTCTTGCATCACCTTTTTTTTTTTTTAAGATTTTAATTTTTATTTGAGAGGGAGTGAGAACAAGAGATATCATAGAAGGAGAGGCAGAAGCAGACTCACTGCTGACCAGGGAGCCTGATGTGGGGCTCGATCCCAAGGACCCTGAGATCATGACCTGAGCTGAAGGCAGATGCTTAACTGACTGAGCTACCCATGCGCCCCACATCATCTATCTTTTATGCATCCTTATATTCCCCCTGCAATCCATGGATGGTACCCAGTGAGTGACTGCCTCTCCCCTGGACTTTGTGATTCTCTTGCTTCACGGCCAGTTCTCCAGGCTAGTTGCTGACTGTCATCCTGGGTTCCCACCTTTACTTTCCCCCTTTATTTTCAGGATTGGAATCACTCTAGCCTGGATTCTACTTCTTGCTCCTTCCTGACTTATTCTCCCATTTTGTTGGGGTGCATCCTTAAATAATATCCTAAGTATTATGAATGGCTGCCACAACAAATCCCTACAAACTAGGGGTTTATACCAATAGCAATTGATTTCCTGCAGTTGTGGAGCCAGAAGTCCAAGCTGGAGGTGTTAGCCATACTGCACACCCCATCAAGGCTCCTTCCTTGTCTCTTCCTGGTCCTGGTGGCTCCAGACATCCCAGGCTTTCTTGCCTGCATCACGGCAATCTCTGGCTCTGCGGCCACTCCTTCCACTATGAGTCTTTTCTTCTTCTGCCTTCCGAGGACATTTGTTGTTGTATTTAGAGCTCCCTGAGATCACTGAGGATGATCTCATCTTAAGATGTTTAACTTAATTATATCTGCAGAGACCCTTTTTCACATATGATCACCTTAACAGTTCCTAGGGCTTAGGACATTGGTGTAGCCTTTTCGAGGGCACCATTCAACCCACTACACAAAGGAGCTTGAATCTTATATGTCTGAAAATCTTTTCCCACTACTATTATTTGATAGTTTTTCAGGGTACAGGATTCTAGATTTCAAATACCTTTCCCTTTGGATATTCAAGGCACTGTTTTTTGTCTCTGTCATGCTCATGAGGAGTCTGATGCTAGGACGATGCATGTTCCTTCAAACTATTTTTTATTTCTTGAAGTTATTGAGAAGGTCTGTTTTATTCATTGGGTTCCCTATTTGTAGTTCTATCTATTTAAGAAAATTTCCAGTGCTTTTATGAGTTATTTTAAACTTTGGCAATTATTTTTGATTTATAAGAATTCCTACTCATTTCCTGACCATTCCTTCTCAGCTGTACTCTGCTCTTGCTTTAAGTTGCAATAGCTCAGAACTCTTGATAGCATTAGTATCTTTTAAGCTTCTCTTTCTTCCTTCCTTCTATCCTTCCTTCCTTCCCTCCCTCCCTCTTCTTTCCTTCACCCTTTCTCTCCCTCCCTCCCTTCCTTCCTTCTCTTCCTCCCTTCTCCATCTTCTTTACTTTCTTTCTTGTCTCCTTCCTTTCCTTTCCTTTCCTTTTCTTCCCTTTCCTTCTCTTTCTTCCCTCCTTCCTTCTCTCTTTTTTCTTTCTTTCTTTCTTTCTTTCTTTCTTTCTTTGTTTCTTTGTTTCTTTCTTTCTTGGTCCTATTTCCTCTGTTTATCATGATTTTTCCCTTTCTGGTTACAAGTTTTCATTAGATGTCTAAAGTTTCCTTCTTGTCCATTCCAACTTAAGAAAGGACATTAAATCAGGCAAAAGGAAGCTTTATATTCATAAGCAAGCTTGCTGACTGGAGGACTTGGCCATGGACTGAGTAGATGAGGAGCCAGACTTTTACTACAGAATTCCTAACTCACAGAATCCAGAGGTATTTACTCTGGGATACCGACACCCATATTAATGGACCTAGTTCTCTTCAGGTCTTTCTAAGAGGAATTTTCCATTCTCCCTAAAAGAAATAATCCCTGGCTACAAGCTTTCTCATGCAGGACTAGAGGTTGGCTTAACTGATCTTTAACCTCTCATCTTACTTCTATAGTCTTACAACAACCATTTCTGAGTTTCCAACTTTTCCAGCATTTTGCAGGTTACCTATGTCATCCCACAGTTCCCATTCTTTCTCAGAACTTTCCATTTCCTCCACTCTGCAATGGCTCTCCTCACCACTGTCTTCATCTTCCAGAAAAATGCCATTTGTCCACTTATAAATCTTTCTATGTTTTTACCATTGCAGGGAGTTTATATACTTTTCATTTTTTTAACCACAATTTTAATGGAGTCTTGGGCAGAAAAACACATAAACACATGAAACCAGTTTGTTTTTCTGAATTATGTGACATGGGACAATTTCATGAGGTGGTCTGGTCTGCATCTCAGGGATAGAAAGGATTTCAGGAGGTTCTGTGTGGGGAAATTGAAGCAATCTGAAACTCATGTGCTATAATTTAGACAAAGATACATGTGATAAGCCTGATAAGATATAAAGAAATGAGAATTCCTAACTTCAGTTTCTGGATTGGTCACACAAGAAGGGGTGCCAGGGATTGTCTGCTGATAGACTCTTGAAGGAGACAGAGAGAGGTGTATGTACCATGTCATCTAGATGCATAAGAGCTAATAAAAACAAGACAAAGCCAAGAAATAGGGGAGCATGAAGCTCACCATCAGACCTAGCCACCCATCAAGACTAATAAGGTAAATCTTGGAGGTAGCAGAGAGGTAATATTTTGCATAATTTTTTTTCTGTTGAATTGAATGATGCATTCACAAGCTCTTCTCACAGCTTCATACCCAGTTCCTTATCGCATCCAGTGGCATTAATGGTCATTGACCACGAACTGATCCCTTAAGAAAGTAGGTGAGTGAAATAGACTTACCTGCAAAAGGAATGTGGAGAGTGAGGAACCCTATTGGGTTCATTCTTTCCTTTGATATTCAGTAGATATTTATTGAATAACTACTTTGTAGTCTATCACATCCTATTAGGTGAGCCTTGAGCAAGTTAAAATGAGAATTGAGTGTCTAATTGTTTTCTGTGAAATAAGGATTAAAAATAGTACCTCTTTCCTAGAACTGATGCATGTATTAAGTAGATTAATGCACATGAAATGCTCAGTAAAGTGTCTGAAATGACTGAATGCTTAACTAATATTATTATTAAAATTAACCAAAGTATCTGTCCTTGGGGATCTCAAGTAGGAGACAAATAGATATGTCAAATAATAAGGATATTAAAATACAAAATAGATGTTGGAAACATGAAACAGAGGAGTTAAATAGAAAAAATAATAAGATAGTAAATAGAAGCTGAAATATGACAATAATTATATTAAATATAACAATAAGACAAAGATTACCCCAACAGGAATAAATAGAAATTCAAAAAATATAATGCCTTCAAGAGAAAACTGTAAATAAAAGGATACAGAAAGGTGGAAAATAAGAGAATACAAAAAGATATACCATAAAATACTAACAAAAAGAAAGTTTGGGGATCAAATAAGTTTCTCCTTGCATATAGTTATATAAAGGGGAGTGCTAAGGAGCTGGTAGAATGATTGCTCTCATCAGCTTCTGTTCCAAACTGGATTTTTCAGGTGTCACCATTTCCCAGCAGTGGGAAAAGAGGAAAAAGAGTATGAGACATGCACACCCAACATTTTTAGATGCAAGGCTCAGAATTGTACCAATTACTTCTGCTCAAATTCTACTGGACACAACTTAATCAGATGACTATAGCTAATTCCTAAGAAGGTCACAAAAATATAGTCATTCTATCAGCAGCCATGGGCCAGGATGAATTTTGTGAGGAGCAGTTCTCTTAGTAAGTGAAGACTTTTTAATATGAGGAGAATGGATATTTCAATGCCCTATTTCACAGGAGAAGAAATTGGGCTTCAGCAAAGTGTGTTAAACTTACCCACTCTCATAAATCTAATAACTGGAAGACCTCAAGTCCTTGGCTGTCAAATTCCAGGACCCTTGTTATATAGCCCCTGAACCTCCTTTCCACATCCATTCATTTATTCACCTATCTCTCAGTGGGTTTGGAAGCCAACTTGAGAAGCTAGGAGAATAGCAGAGTATCAGAAAAGCCCACCAAGGGACGCCTGGGTGGCTTAGTTGGTTAAGTGGCTGCCTTTGGCTCAGGTCATGATCCCAGCATCCTGGGATCGAATCCCACATCGGGCTCTCTGCTCAGCAGGGAGCCTGCTTCTCCCTCTGCCTCTGCCTACCTATGCTCGCTCATTCTCTCCCCCCTCTCTCTGACAAATAAATAAATCTTAAAAAAAAAAAAAAGAAGAAGAACCCACCAAGTTAAGAAAGAGCCCACCCTACATTACTGGCCAATAAGTACACTGTGGGGGGTTGCACCATGCAAGACCAATGGCATCCCAAAAGGATCCCAAACTGGGCAACACTTCTTTATGGAGAATGCAGGTCCCAAGCACAGAACAATGGGTACACCCCTTTTTCCATTTTTGGTAGTGTGTGGGAGGTTGCAAATTGTGGAGAAATGCAACAAAGAGTCAAATAGGAAATTTTGCTTTCTTATTTCAGTATTTTTAATAACTAAATTCTATAACATTTTCATAGGAATGACTATTATTTGAAAGCATGAGAAAAAGGAACCTGTTCAACCAGAAAAGGCATGTGGAATTAACACAGTGTAGAGCTAGTCCTCAAATTTTGAAAAATCCAGAAACCACAAGGTATTTGCAAAGCAGCTAGCAAAAGCGAAGGAAAGAGGCAAGGGAAGAGAAAGAAAGAAGAATGGACATGGAGACTGCTTCACAAGCATATTCTTGATTTTAAACTGCCTTGATTTGGGATGCCTTTTTAGTTTCCCTCCAGAGTTTTGTCACAGTGATGCTCTTATTTCAACTCTCCAAAAATGTCCTTAAGCCTGAAAAGACCCCATGGGTTAATTTTGGTTGCCCGGGAAACTGCCTAGATTTGCATAGAATCTCGCTGAATCCTGAAGGTAATCTCTGACAGCTGGGAGGACCTACAACAGTACTGGTCTCCAAAGGCCACAGTCCTGCGCCATCCACCTTCATTCTATTTCCGGATCCAGACAACTTGGCTCTCAGATCCTTTAGATTCTGAGCTACTTTGGGGTGGGGGAATGGGATGCAGGGGGACACTCCTGGGGAAAATGGAGATGACACACTCTGAGTCCTGCTTTATGACACATTAATTTTAGTGATACATGGACCTTATCTGCATAGTCAGGAATCCTGTGTTATCTTTTTTGCTCTTGGTTGGATTTATCTCGTACTATTTAAAGCACGTCAATATGATTTCATACCAGAGATAATCTGACAGAATAAAACCAAGATGATGATGGGAGAGGTAACTACTGTTTTCCAACCCTGTGTCCTCTAGAAATGACATATCTGTATTTACTTTTTAAAATTTTATTTATTTATTCATTTGACAGAGAGAGAGAAAGAGACGATGAGAAAGGGAACACAACCAGGGGGAGTAGGAGAGGAAGAAGAAGGCTCCTGACCCAACAGGGAACCAGATGCTCAATCCTGGGGCTCAATCCCAGGACCCTGGGATTATAACCTGAGTTGAAGGCAGACATTTAACGACTGAGCCACACAGGTGCTCCTGTATTCATTATTTTTTATTTTTCATTTTAATAATTTTCAAATCTGTTCTTTAAATGACCCATAGAACACAAGTGATCAGAGGGAAATGATGAAATGGTGAAGTGACAAGATGCAAATGGAAATGGTTACTGATCTGTGGGTCTGTCTACTTGATTAAAAACAAAGATCCATAAAGGTCCCTCTTGGGGGATGGGGGGATAAAAACTCTTATGGTAGATACTTTACTAATGCTGGGTGGCTAGTTGATTAAGCATCCAACTCTTGATCTTGGCTCGGGTTATGATCCCAGGGTGGTGAGATCAAGTCCCATGCCAGGCTCTGTGCAGGGCATGGAGCCTGCTTAAGATTCCCTCTCTCCCCCTCTACACCACCCTCTTCCTTTGCTAATATAAATAAATAAATTAATTAAGTAATGAATTAGTTAATTGATTAATTCTACTTATGTTAAGTTCTCCAGAGGTTGTTTTTAAAGGAGCAATAGAGAGAGGAAAAAATATTGTATTCCTCTCTCTGAGCCTGTTCTATGAATTCCAAGATGGAAAGTATTAAAATTCCATTGGGTTAAATTATGTGAAGGTAATGTGGCCCCAAGTATTTTATCACTTAATCTTTTAAGGGCTCAATTTCCTCATCACTGGAAGGTGTGAGAAGCACTGACTTTTTAAGTCTTTTTCACTCTGAAATATCTTATCTGAAAAATTATGATTTTATGACTTCTTAAGTCTTTTTTTTTACTCTGAAATATTGCGATTTTTATCTATGATTTTTGTTATGATTTCACTCCTAGTTATAAGAGAAAATGACATTCTGGAAGGAGCTGCTAGACCCAAACATGGATGTTATTTTTTGTTCTGAAATATGGCATAGGATACGTATGTCGTTTCTGCTGCCCATTACCTACTTGTCCTTCTTTTAGCTGTATTTTTTCATTTAGGAAGGTCATCGCTCTAAAACTTTCATTCAATGTGCTTCTGGTGGATTTGTCTAAACTTTTCTTCTCTTTCTTTCTTTCTTTTTTTTTTTTTGGATTTGCTTGAACTTATTCTTGGCTCTGGAGTAAAGTATATTTCAGTACCACCAGTCAGAACATCACCTGTTTCTCTCCACAGTGATTGGTTCAGGGACAGTCGTATGATTTAATAAGGGCCTATAATAGGCAAAGAAACTTTCATGGGTAGTGCTTTAGGGAGCCATGCTATAGCTTTCTTTCCATTGTGAGGGAAGATTCTAGAATTGCCATTGGTCCGTACATAGAAAAGGAGAATGCAAGCAAGAGTTTTCTTTGTTTGATTCCTGAATCCAACCATGCAGACTGAATTCTACCCCAGGACTTTTGATTACATGAGTCCTAAAGTCTCTTGGGACTTAAGTCAATTGTGGGCCAGATTTCCTACTACTTGCATCAGCAAGAACCTTAAATTATGCACATAGAATCCCTTAAATGATGCACATAGAATCCCTTAAATTTAAGCACTGGAGAAGCAAGATAGAATACTGAAATGAAGACCATGTCAAACACATATTTGGTATTCTAGAGTCCAATAAAAATGTATTCCCTGCAATTGTGGCAGGAAAATGCTTAATTTGAAGCTGACCACAAATAAATGTAAAGGTCCCTCCTCAGTATTTTTCATTTAGTCACTGCCCTGAGCAAATATAATAATTGACTTGGCTGACTCCTCAGCCCAGCCTTGTCTAGTTTCTGTGATGAATCAAGCTTCAGTGTGGGGAATAATAAGGTCCCTCACTGATTTCATATCCTGGCGACAGTAACCAGTTTGTCATTTTTAAATGTCACAACAGGAAAGAATCCAAGGAATAACCAGATCATATATTTGAAACCTCAGTTTAAAGAATCTGAAACCCAGAAACAGTAAGAGACATGCCTAGGAACATCGAACTAGGAAAGACCAAGATTTGAACTAGAACTTGGTTTTCCAGCTGCCTGAGCAGTAAAGTACATCCAGGTAAATGGGTCCAGAGGATATCAGGATTACTATTTCCAGAAACTAGTCTTACTGCCTAATGGAGAAAGATGTGTACTTTTCTCTACTCATCAAGGCATCTTGCTGAGCTTAATGGGCAAGAGAAATTCAAAATGTTAAGATAGCCTTTAAGTAATTCCAAGTCAACGTCTTACCATGAATGCTGATCTGAACTCCTCCATCTCTAAATGACAAATCACAAGAACAACCCAGTCCTCAAGGCTTCAGTTTCTTCGACTTTGTTAAGGTTTTGATTCTTTATTAGTGAAATGAGAAGAACAGCACCTTTGCCCTAAGACTGTTGCAAAGACAGTGGGAGATAATCCAAGTCGGTGCTTCTACAAGATCAGCACTCTCCTATCATGATCTCCACTCTCAGTACCATTTCTAATGGCGTCATTACTCGATGACTAAACCTAGGAAAATGCCCTTAAATAAAGAGTAATGCCTAACTGCATATTCTTTGCTCAACAATAGCTAAAACATGCTTTGCTTTCAGTTGCTTTAATTAATTAAACTCTTATCAGAAGAATGTTCTTGTATAAATGTAAGCATATTCAGAAACTCTTTGTTAAATTGTGTCTTTCAATTGGACTGGGGCTTGATTAAATCACCCCTGTGAATTAGCTCACTAAGCCAATAGAACGAACTTTTGTTAGAATTGCATTCATAAAAGATAAGGATTTGCACAGCATTTCTGTGTCTTTAAGTACACTAAGTTTATTCTGTAGACTAGTTTTTTATAAAAATGTTTTCTTATCCCCAGGGGTACAGGTCTGTGAATCGCCAGGTTTACACACTTCACAGCACTCACGATAGCACATACCCTCCCCAATGTCCATTATATGTTTATAAAAAAAAAAAAATTGGAAGGGGAGGCGAACCATAAGAGACTATGGACTCTGAAAAACAACCTGAGGGTTTTGAAGGGTCGGGGGTGGGAGGTTGGGGGAACAGGTGGTGGGTAATAGGGAGGGCACATATTGCATGGAGCACTGGGTGTTGTGCAAAAACAATGAATACTGTTACGCTGAAAAAAATAAATAAATTTAAAAAAATGTTTTCTTATATACTTTCTAGTCACTAAGCAGAGAGAAAATAAAATGAAAATGGAATAGTTTCCTAATATGATTGAAAGGAAAGTATGTCTAAAAACCCTTAGAGCCCCAGAAGCATCAAGGCAAAACACATCTTGTGATAAACACATTCCGTTATTTTTTAATAGCAAGAGGATTGTGCAATTTAATTCAAATAAATAAAAAGTATTCTGTACCCAGATTAAATGCTCCATTTTTGATGGTTGGACACTGTACACCATCAAAATGGTCCCTCTTGACCCAGGTCGAAAGAATGAGGTAGGAAATAGCACATTTTTGTGTGTGTAAAAACAAAAGTTTACGTCTTTAGTTGTGTCCTCGAGAGAGTATGCCAACACACGATACAGTGTGCATCTACCTTTAATTTAGCTAGCCCTTAAAATGAGGACTTGGCAGGAAGAGCCTAAATTCTTACTCCATGAAAATTTATTTTCTGGAAATCCATTTATAATATATTTCCCTCTATATGTTCAATAGGATATAGAGAAAGAAAGGAAAATTATTTTCTGAACGGAAATGGAGCAGAGACCTATAGAAATGCAAAACCCCACAGCCATATTCAAGATGCCTCTGGTAATGAGAATTCAGTGGCTTAGTCCTTCAGCTCCTAAGCTTCTTAATCATGTAGGCTTCTCTCCCCTTGACTAGAAAAATAATGTAGAAAACTTGAAGGGTGTGAGCAAGTGCCAACCACCCAAAGATAACCAGTGTGATCATTGTGGAATATGTCCTTTAATGAATTTTTCTATGTCTACAAAATCATAACAAATAGGCATAATCTTTTTTTCTTGCTTTAAGTAATTACGCTATCATGACAACAATTTTCTTACCACATCATTTTTCATGGCTTCTCACCAGCCCCCTTGAATCAATTTGATTCAAAGCCCCACTATCTTCCACCTGGATTGTTGCAAAACCCCTAATTAGTCTCCCTGTTTCCCAACCTCGCCCACTTCAGTGTATTCTCAACCAGCCAGAGGAATAGCATTTAAACTCACGTCAGATAGGCTCTTCTTTGCTCAGAAGCTTCCAGTTTCACTCAGAGTAAAAGACAAAATTTAAATGCCTCTCCAAACATCCTCAACTTTCCTTTCTGACCTCCTATCTTATTAGTTTCATCCTTATTCATTCTGTATTGGCTGCACTGGCTTCTGTCCATGGAGCGTACCAGGCATGCTCCCACGTCAGGGCATGCATATGTGCCCTTCCTTTTTTTTTTTTTTTTTTAATATTTTATTTATTTAACAGAGAGAAATCACAACTAGGCAGAGAGGCAGGCAGAGAGAGAGGAGGAAGCAGGCTCCCTGCGGAGCAGAGAGCCTGACGTGGGGCTCGATCCCAGGACCCTGAGATCATGACCTGAGCCGAAGGCAGTGGCTTAATCCACTGAGCCACCCAGGTGCCCCCATATGTGCCCTTCCTTCCACCTGGATGTTTTTCTCTCAGGCTTCTTTCAGGCTTTCACACCTGCCTCTTTCTCACTATGGCTTCATTGGCTCTCTGGACTAACCTGCAGTACAAATGAGCTGTAGGCAACTGAACTTGAAGTCACTGGAAACCCCGAGAGACTTCACGCAACATGCCTTAGAATTGTTTTCCCGAGGCGCAAGAATTATTTTCCCGAGGCGCAAGGAAGCTGAGGCATCAACCCTTTCAAGCTCTCTTCTGGAGTCAGAGCATACCCTCAACAGAGAGCCACACAGGAAGCCACCAGCAGGTGTGGGGCCGTGGGCAGAGATCTCCGGCCATGATGGAGGAGCTTAAGGCCACACTACAGAATCAACACCTAACTGCCTGTCCTGCCTCTAGTCTTGCTCCCTCCCATCCATTCCAATTCCTGCTCCCAAAGTGATCCTTCTAAAATACCAAATAGATTAAGTTATTCACATGCTTAAAATCTGTCCATGGTTCTCCGCAGCTTTCAGACTACAATCCAAATAGACTAGTCCGATATTTCACTCTGGGTCAATCTTCCAGCTTCGTCTCCCACATTTCCAGCATTCAAATCAGCCTCCAGGCACCATGCTAACTGCAGATTCTCTCTTGAACCACCCTTGGGACGTCCCCAGATACACACAGACACAGCAGTCCTGTCTGAAGGCTACTCACACATAAATATCAACACACATATATGGGACAGGCTACTATATGCAGGGCACGACAGATACACTAAAGAACAGATCATAGTTGCTGTCTGCAAAGCGCTCTCTAAAATCCATACAATGCTTTTGCCCTCTTTAATGTCCCCCTTTCCCCCTAAGCACTTAACTATTTTACATACTATATTTATTTTACGTGTTTATTTGTCTATTGGCTGTCTGACTTACTAGAATACAAGCTTTACAAAGACAGAGCTTTTTATTTGTTCCCTTGATCTCAAGTGTCCAGAACAGCACATGGTACAGAATAGGAGAAGGGCCCAATAAACATTTGTGGAATGAGTTGTTTATTAAAATTACTTACTGAGGGTGCCTGTGTGGCTCAGACGGGCGTCTGCCTTCGGCTCAGGTCATGATCTCAGGGTCCTGGGATCGAGCCCCTCATCGGGCTCCCTGCTCAAGGGGGAGTCTGCTTCTCCCTCTCCCTCTGCCACTCCTCCTGCTTGGCTCTCTCATGCCCTCTCTCTCTGTCAAATAAAAAAATATAAAATTACATTTGAAATTTCTTACTGAATATTTTCGTAGCATTCTCTTATTTTTGTACCTTGCCAACCGCCTACATTGGACCACTTAAGATTACTTCCTTTTCTAACTTTTTAATAAATGACACTTCAGTGAAACTCCATAGATATCTCTGTCCATTATTTCTTTATGTTCAACTCCCAAAAGTGAAATTGTCCCATTAAACCAGTTTACAATTCAGTATCCATATATGAAAGGCAATATTTGCTCCTTCACACCCCATCTGACACTGGATATAATAATTTTTCTAGCCAATTTGACAGGTTGAAAAAGAGGTATTTCTTTGCGGTCTTAATTTGCATATTTTTGCAAGTCACATCAGTTTTTTAAAATATTTGCTGTGGGCTGCCCTATTTTATGTGGTTTTCCAAGATGAGCACAGAGAAGTAATTACTTAAAGAACCACACTAGAATCCATTTGGTCTTTTCTTGGTCTCTACTTATTTTATATCAAGGTATGACTAAAGAAACTCATTACAGGGAGACAATGGGATATTTGGATGGTTGACGATGTCTTACTTGGAAGACACCATATCACTTTGTTCATATACCCAATGGAACAGATAAACCTTTGAACAGGCTACCCTAAGATGGAACGGTATCCAAGACAGCTTCAACTTGTGACTTTGGTGAGAAGCTCCCAGCATTCTCAACATTGGACTAGCTGCCTCCAAGTTCAGAAAATCTGTTTACAAGATCAGAAAGCTGCTTAGAGTTCCTGTCACCTATAATTCTCCTGTCTTTCAGTACTAAGAAGCAAACCAAGAGCCCAGCAATCCATGGTATTATATACTTTTCTTTTTTTATTTACTTAAAAAAAAAAAAAGAAAAAAAGAAAAAAAAAAAAACTTGGTCTATTTTTTCTCCCAGAATAAATACAGGAAGGCAGAGTGAGACATGTTACATCTCCCTGAAAGACGCCTCTCTCCGTTTTCTTAACTCTGAGCCAAAATCTGCTGTACATGGATAGCTAAGACTTCAGCACAGTGTTCTGAAATTCAGGCCCATCGTACCAGCCAATCCCATTCTGTGAGAATCGATACCTCCAGGCATCATGGAGGCATGCTCAGCCCTGGGCATGCTATTCATGCCTAACACAACCCTCATTGGCTCCAGTGCATGTTTTCAATGAATCACATCAGGATTCTGGCTGCAGAAACCCAAGATTGATGCTCATTTTAAAAAGCCAATTTCTCTTTCCAGTTTAAACATTTATTAGCAAAAGAACATCATCAAAGCAAGTATTGCTATGATATCAACGAGTTTAAGCAATCTGCAAGAGGGGAATTTTTCTTTAATGTTTTCTCAGAACTCCTCCCTTTTATGAATTTGCTTGAAAAGGTAGATTATATTCAAAAGCCTTCTTAAGGAAAACATATTTTCTGTTTCTTGTTATGGTTTTTTTAAAGCAGACCCTAAATTTTTAGATTTTCATTGAAGGACAGGTTTTCCCTTGGATCACAGGAAAAATAATCACTCTCCTCAATTTCTAGGTTAGCTAAATTTTGAGGCTGGGTCTTATCAAAGTGATCTGTATGAAAATAGAGAAGCTGTCCCTGCTCTCCGTGCCAAACTCATCATGCTTAACCTCCGCTGATGCTAATGAGAGTAACAGCTGAAAGGTCCCAGAGGAACACCACACAGACACTGAATTGTGTTCCTTCTGCATTTGGAATGACATTAAAATGAAATCTGCAGCTGTTTAGAATGTGGTTAGGAAGACTTCCTATGGACTTTTTCCCAGACCTCTGGGGCAGTTATAACTAAAGGGTCGGTCTAAGTTTCAGGGGAAACAGGGGCGCCTGGGTGGCTCAGAGTGTTAAAGTCTCTGCCTTCAGACTCAGGTCATGATCCCAGGGTCCTGGGATCGAGTCCCGCATTGGGCTCTCTGCTCAGCAGGGAGTCTGCTTCCTCCTCTCTCTCTCTCTGCCTGCCTCTCTGCCTACCTGTGATCTCAGTCTGTTAAATAAATAAAATCTTTAAAAAAAAAAAGTTTCAGGGGAAAGAGATCAAACCATGTGAACCTCCACCATATCTGGAAGAGTTCAAGAAATGCTCAGAATAGGAAGCGCAGAATGGGACCTTCGATCAGTGACTCACAACTTCGAGCACTTTGCCTCATTCAAACATTCCTTCATCAAATGAACACTTGTTTTAAGTACATGCAATATTCCAGATAAGAAATTATATGCCTTAGGGAATGTGGCTAGTATGTTACTGAGGGAGATACCCTAAATGGAACTAAATGGCATTTAGTAGAAGGTAAACAGAAGGAAAAGAAGGTGCTCTTATAGAGGACAGCTGAGACAGATGTGCTTTAATTAAGCTGGTCAGGGAGAGCTTCCAGGAAGAGGAGATATTTGGGTAGATATGTTAAAAATGAGAGGATGCCTGTTATTCAAATAGGTTTTTATCCATAGATAGTAGCAACTCAGAACCTCTGGGATCTTACTTAATAGTATCAGTATTTCCTTCTTGTCTGAATGGACACCCGGCTGTTTAATTTCCCTGCTAACTTTAGAGGACCAGATGTTCTCTGTTGCCTGCCATTCTAAGGGCTCAGTAGATAATCATGGACTAAGGGTTAATAGAACACTTTTCCTTTCTGCATAAGAACTCAACCTTTTGGTTAATTCTCTAGCTCTGTTCCCCCTGGTAACCTGGTAAGGGTAATGTCACCTGTTTCTAGGCAACCTTGCTAATGATAAAATGATTCCACATTGGAAGGTTACATTTAGACTGGGAGAAGTATATCTATTTGATAGGAATTCATAGATATGGGCTTTCCTGAGTGGGGTTAGTACTCTTATAACTGGGCATGACCCTTGCATGGACCCTGGAAGTTCTGCCTATACTATTATTACAAGAGATATTGGCTCCTTAGGGGCTAGGGCTGCTCTTTGTGGTCTCCTTGTACCTGAGCTATTGCCCTAGGAGAGGTCCTACTAACCATATGATCTAGCAACCATAACCTAATAACCACCTAACTGTCATGTGAACACTGCTAGTATTTTCACAGAAGAACAGATGCTGCTGCCTTCCTGGGAACTTTGGATTCTGAATCCCAGCCTTTTAAGAAGGCTAAAGCCTCATGTGGCCTAGAGTGGGTTGTGAATGCAAATGTTTGTTTAAACACAAGAAAATCCCTAGAAGGTTCTTCAGGGCAATACATAGTGGAAATGGAAGCTTTAGAACATTGAGAGTTTGGGGAACAAAAGCCAAATGCAGAGTGATGGTCCTGAGCTGGGAGGAAATCAACAAAATTAATCTCCACTTGAAATTTATTCCACTTCCTGGGGCACCTGAGTGGCTCAGTGGATTAAGCCGCTGCCTTCGGCTCAGGTCATGATCTCAGGGTCCTGGGATCGAGCCCCGCATCGGGCTCTCTGCTCCGCAGGGAGCCTGCTTCCTCCTCTCTCTCTGCCTGCCTCTCTGCCTACTTGTGATCTCTCTCTCTGTCAAATAAATAAATAAAAAAAAAAAAAAAAAAAAAAAAAAGAAATTTATTCCACTTCCTGCTGTTTGCCCAGCCTTCTCTTCTCATAGATTCATTATCAGCAATTTGGTGAGAATGCTGTAGAAGACACTGAAACACTGACTGGTGTCTGTTCTGGTCTGTGACTCGCAGTCTCTTGGGTTTAATGGCATAACGAACATTTAAAAATATTGAAGAAACAGGGATGCCCGGGTGGCCCATTCAGTTGAGCACCAGGATCTTGGATTTGGCTCAGGTCAAGATCTCAGTGTCATGAGATGAAGCCTTGGCGTGGACTCTTCCCTCAGTGGGGAGTCTGCTGGAGATCTCTCTATCCCTCTGCCCCTTGCCCTACTCACGTGTGCCCTTGCTTTTTCTCTCTCTCTCTCTCTTAAATAAACAAATAAATCTTTAAAAAAAATATTGAAGAAGCAGACACCAGGTTGTCAAATTTTATTCTGCCAAGTATGAATATAAACAGTAGCAGCAATGGCACCTACTCCCAAGTGCCATTTCCAAAGGGAAATCTTGGCACAAATCTAGGAAGGAGTTATTTCTTAGGCTGAATAAATTTAGCTTTATAAGACTTACCATGTACAAGAAGACATGGTCCATGTTGGGTAGATACGAGAAAAGCACTACCTTAAAACCTTCAGCCATGCTGTGATTTTTTTCTTCTTTTTGCTGGTAACGGGGCGGGGGGGAGGGAATCCATCACAGCTGACACTGGCCCTTGGCATGGTATGTGGGAGCCACTGTGCCAGACATCTTCAAAGCTGCTTTCCACCTCTGAAGTTTTCTAGTTCCAACCCTGCCCACTCTACAAAGCCTATTTCCATCCTAGAGCTCTGTGCAATGGCCCTAGCCTGAGCTCTTCTGTTTCCGTTATTTATATAAATGAATCAATACTATCCAAATGTGACATTTATTAAATTCTATCTTATATCATTAACTAAATATCTCCTCTGTGATCAACTTCACAATGTAATGAGATGATGCGCTCTGTAAGGTAATGGAATAACCCTCTCCCCTCTAGTTTACCATGGCACTTAGCAAAGTTCTACACAAATATTCTGGGGTGGGGAGGGAAGGATAGTAATTATTTTAGGCTCTTTGGGCCATGTGGTCCCTGTTGCAATGACTCAGCTCTGCTGATACAATGCAAAAGAATCAACAACACATATGCAGGGTCATGTGGCTATTTTTAGATCACAGAAAATACACAGAAGAAAGAAGTGGGATGGATTTGGCCTTTGAGCCATAGTGTGCTGACCCCTGTTCTCAGCAGAAGGACAGGCACACTTTGCCTAGTTCAAAAGGACTAAGAGTTCCAGTTAAACACTTGACATCCCACCGTTGCTGCTTACTACAATGTTGATTTATGAACTATTCAGTTCTGTATGGGGAAGTCATTTTCCCAGCAGAGTTCCAGATGTTGGAAAGAAAGAGAGAGAACACCCACCTAGTAAGCAGATTGACAAAATTAACTTTGGGTTAGGATGTCATGAACAACTTCCCCTTATGTTAATTTCCAGCTTGCATGAAAGAGTCTTTTCATAGATTCTGAGGATTACAGAGTGGAACTCAGTTCTTTCTGGCACTGATGATGGAAGAGGAGGAAGAGGAGGAACCAGAGGTGGGAAGGGAAGAAGAAAACAATGAGGATGAAGAAAAGGAGGAGAAAGAGGAGAAGGGTCTGATGTCTTATTATGAGGAATCATTGTAGGCTGCATTTTTGTACTCACTTTTTAATAATCTCTAATAAGTCATTGACTATAATGTATGTGACAGTAATGTATAATGTATATGACATAATTTCCTTCTTTGAAATTAGATTGATTATTAGAATAAAGATTCATGTTAATAAAGGGGTTGATCTAGGGGTTTGGTCTTCACAGAGCTTATTCTGTCTTGTAAAGCACTCCAGAAGGCTAGAAACATTATGAAAATTCTGGCTGTTGACTGATGGATGGATTGACTGGGGGGCCTGAGTGCCCTACTGTTTTTAAAACATTTTAAATTACCATGAGTCATTCTGACTCACTGTGCAGAAATTAGGTGGCAGCTACCTGCTTCTATTCTTAAATGGCAGCCTCATGCAAGCCTATTGTTTTAAGGTACTTTATCCCCATGGGTACTGGATGAGAACTGATGGCCAGCCAACCAAGACCAGGCAAATGGTACTTCTCCATGTGGGAGTTACAAGAGAGCTTACTTTTGTAGTCCCTGTTCACAGTTCATGGTCAAAGAAATGGCAGCAATCTGCCTGTCACTACATATATTTTAAATAATGTGTTCCACAGCAAGGCATTTATTAATAGAACAGCCAAAGGTAATGTTTTGTTCCTACTGTTTGACACAATGCCAGTACAAGTTGCGATTCCCTAACCATCATACCATCATGCTAAAGCAGTATGGCTACCACTTGAAGACTATTAACTCTTAGGCAATTATTCAGACTGTCTTAGCAATTCCTAGCAAATAGTCACCAATTAGGAATAAGTTCTCTCTCCTGAATAAAGTTTGTATGACAAACATATGAATAAAGTAAGATTCATTGCTGTACACTCTAAAATAAACCAGAAGAAATAAGATCACAAAATGGGTCCGTGGACATTTATATTTTGGGTCTAATCAACCCTCATGCCTTGTTCAGGGAATTACAATCCCCTCCCACACGTAGCTAGTGCTTTTCTTTGGTGGGACTCCCACTAAAGAGTCGCTGCCCTCTGTTTTGCTAGGACAATCCAAGTTAACCCAAAGAGAATTTATCCTCAGAATCTGAATCTTTGGGAAGTAGAACAAAGATGGGACACCCATGGGAGGTCTTTCATTGCAGTACCTGTGCCTTGAAATGCTACTAGTTAGTTCCTAAGAGCTACATCCTTAAGGCCGCTCTGGCTCCTGTTCCCACTCAAAATTTCTAGCTTTCCTTGAACTCTGTGAACTGCCCTTCATATTTCCAGTATATCACTCTTCTGCCCAAGCAAGCCACAATGAGTTTTTGCTGCTTGCAACCAAAGGAACATAACTGAGACAAGGAGGGAGTAAGAATTTTAAGAGAAACAACAAGAAGAGTTTATAGTTTTTGATTTATCTTTGGCTACCAGAAAGGTCTAAATATAACATTATGACCTTTTGAAGTGTGACAAGACAATGAAAACTTATAGCACTAAGAAATGTTTAGGATTCAATGGGTTTTACAATTCAATAAGTAAATAAATAATATATAATAAAGTTTATATCTATTCCATATGCTGCTTATGGTCACGTGTTGGGCAAATATACGGAAATACAGTTACTTTAAAAGATTATTTATTTATTTATTTGACAGATGGAGATCACAAGTAGGCAGAGAGGCAGGCAGAGAGAGAGTGGGAAGCAGGCTCCCTGGCGAGCAGAGAGCCCGATGTGGGGCTCGATCCCAGGACCCTGGGATCATGACCTGAGCCGAAGACAGAGGTTTAACCCACTGAGCCACCCAGGCACCCCAAATACAGTTACTTTAAAATAGAGTGTAATTATTACAAAGCCACAAAGATCAACATCAATATGGTTTTTTGGTTCTATTTTATGGGAGAGTTAGACAGCAAGTTGACTGACTGGTCCTTATAAGAAATCTTCATGGGAATTGGGGAAAAATTCATATTTCATTGCTCCCTTTTCAGGCATCTTTCTTAAAATACTCTCAGCACTGAGATCAAGTGAACTGGTGAGCGATTTATTACAAATTTTGTGTCCTATTCCTTTAACTGTAACCTTTATCTCCAGGTCTTATTTCTGTCCTCTTTCAAACTATTATTTCAACTACCTGAAGCGTGTACCTTTTTCTTTAGCTCCCGCCCCACCCGCCTTTTTTTTGTTCATTATGATTTGATGTGGATTCAATTTTCCAAAAATATATCTCCGGTTCAATAGTTTCTACGTTGAATATGGTAATGTGACTCTTAATGAAAGCATTTCTCTTTCTCATTCTGGTGAATCCTTATCTCTGCTTAAAAATGATTAAATAACCGAATCATGATGCTTTCTCTTTAGGTGAAAATGAGCTCTGCATTTGTAATTTAAATATATGGGCCTGGAAATGTACTTCTCTGCTTGCTGTATACTGCATTCTATGAAGAGTAATTATATGCTTTCACTGTTCAACAGCAATGAACTTGTAATGCAATAATACTCTAATCAATGCCGTATGCTTGTACGCAACCAGACTATCACTCCCTTTAATTTGCAGTACACTGGCTTCTCAGAGGAGCAGAGAAGAATGAGAACCTGTTTTCTTTCTTAAATATAATTGTGTATTTATCTTTAACCCTAGGATTTGATCACAACAAAGGTTGGGTTGCTCATTGTCCTTCAATGGGGCTTTGTGTTCATGGGTGAGATGCCTAACTGAAGCTGTATTTCACTACCTGAACTCACAAAGATTAAGCAATTTAGAACTAAAAGGAGCCACTGTGGTACTTTATAGGGGCAATTATCCTTGTAACAGTTTTGATTTTCTGAACCAGAAACCCAATTACAATGCAATCTTCATCTAATACGTGTTCAAAGATAGCCAAGGAAGAGAAGAGGTAGTCTTGTATAGTTGAAAAAACACTTTGCAAAACATTAAGAGAAGTGAATTCTAGTTCTACCCCTAACTAGTCTGTGATCTTGGGCAAATTTCTTAACAGCTTTCAGCCTCTCTGAGGCTATCTGTAAAATAAGTATAATAAAATGTGCTCTATATCCTAAAAAATTCTTAATGGACTCATATATAGTAGTATATATAATTATAAAATCTTCAAAAAGTATAAAGCACTGGAAAAATATTAAAAAATATTTGATAAGAATAAGGCTGCCATGGCACCAGAAATTAGTCTCATTTACTAATGGATTATGACATGGGCTCCATCTCCTACCCCATTCACCCTGGAATGGGAGTTCTATCTCCACCCCATGAGCATCAGCCAGCCATCCTAAGCCACGGTGATTGGTTCAGGGGTAGGCACATAATTTTGATGGCCCAGTGAGAGAGAAGCTCAGGACTACTAGTATAATGACAAAGGGAAGAGAATCCCTTCCCCCCTGGAGAGTGTGTCACACAAATGTGAAGTGGGAAATATTGCAGCCATTTTGCTAACAAAAAGGACACCAGAGGAAGGCTGACATTTGAGAACTACAGGGAAGTAGATTCAAATATATATATAAAGCCTGTCCTTTCTCTGGACTTTTTCATTCATAGGAGCCAAAACCTTTTTGCTCAAGACAGTTTGAACTGGACTTTTTGATATTTCAACTAAAGGCACACAATTTATAATAGACTCAAGGAAGTAATACTGGAATGAGGCATGCGGTGAGGGTAACCACCAAATAAATGCCAATTACATGAAAGAAAAATAGAAGAGCTTGAGAAGAAAGGAGATAGATCAGTATTTCTCAGTATTTCCTCCTTTTCTTCCCCATTCTTTTCTTTCCTCCAGACTGATGGTCGGACTTCTTGAAAGGACGCATATGAAGATGAATAAAGAGATAGTTATATCTTGGATTAGTTAAGGTAACTCTTCAAATATCAGTGACTTAAGACAATGTTAATTTAGAATCTAATTTTCCATGGTGAGGGAGATTATGGGGAAGTCAGCTCCTGGCAGTCATGTAGGAATGAGGTTGATTTGCATATGTAGCCTTGCAAGATTACTCAGATTATTGGTATCTAGCCATTAGATGTGGGAAGATAAAGAAAAATGGGTCATACTTTTCTTCCACTAGATAGAACTCAATGACATGGTCAAATGGAACTGCAGAACAAACTGGGAAATGTAGATTAGCTGTGTGCCCAGAAGATGGTTAAAATGGTTTCTAAACAGCTAACTGGTGTCTGTTTTCTGCTTATAAATGTTATGATTGTGGGTTATGAATTTTGGTCAGAAATAGTTTATGCTATAAATTTAAATATGTGCCAGAGCCAGGAAGATAATATAGAGCAGTGAAACCAGCCAAACAAAATACAATAAAGAATGGCAGAGCTTTGGTTAAAATAGAAATTAAGTCATTTGGACAAAAGAAGAGAGCCATTGATCACTCAGCTAACTGTTACACAGAAATCTGAATCTGGTGTTTCTAGATTTTCTTATTTCTTAAGATCAATTGGAAATTTATATTTTATGTGTTTTTTTCTTAAATGTTAGAAAAGAACTTGTTGTTTAAACATCAAGAAAAAAAAAGAGACCCATTTCTGATACCCAGCTGGGTATTACTATTACTATTACTGACCACCAACTTAAGATCTACACAGTAAACCTTTCGCTCTATCCGTAATTTTTGTTTGTTTGCTTGAGCTTAGGGCTCTAATGCATATATGTATATGTTTATTTAACTTCTCTAAATATGCATTAGTTTATGAAGAGATTATGAAGCATTAGTTTCTTATCATGTAGATATAAAAGTAGAATGAACTTTTTAAACATTTCTTCCCACACTTTAGGGGTTATGACACACACATCTTATTTTGGAGGCAAGAGTTCTGTGAGTCCACTATTCTTTTTTTTGACATTTAAATTTGTCTTTAGAAATTTTTGTTTTCTAAAGCCTTTATGTTGCATATTTATCCATATAAAATTGGCTAACTGACTCGGTTTAAAGTGATTAGACTTTACTATGAGGCCTGTCAGTCGCTTTCCCCATTGTGCTTCGGACAAACTATGACACTGGCAGCTACACTATTGTCTGATGCCAGTTTCTTCTCTGTATGAAATGGCTGAGGTTCACCTCCAAGTTCTGAAGACAAATATTGAGTTTCTTTTTACCTCAAAGGTTATGTACATATTTTGCTATTTGCAGAAAACCACTTCTGACTGCCATAATGTTATGGAATTCCAGTGATATGTTTTACAAATTGAAAAACTCTAAAACTACATGTACCAAGAAGAACATTTATAAAATACAGTCAGGGGACACCTGGTTGGCACAGATGCTTAAGCCACCAACTTGATTTCAGGTCATGATCTCAGGATTGTGAGATCGAGCCCCTCATCATGGAACCTGCTTAAGATTCTCTCCAAAACCATAAGATATACATAGGCTATACCATAAGATATACCTAGGAATACATCTGACCAAAGAGGCAAAGAAGCTGTACTTAGAAAACAATAGAATATCCACGAAATAAATTGAGGAAGGCACAAAGAAATGGAAGAACATTCCATGCTCATGGATTGGAAGAACAAATATTGTGAAAATGACTATGCTACCTAGAGCAATCTACACATTTAATGCAATCCCTATCAAAATACCATCAACTTTTTTCAAAGAAATGGAACAAATAATCCTAAAATTTATATGGAAACAGAAAAAAAAACAACGCTGAATTGCCAGAGGAATGTTGAAAAAGAAAACCAAAGTTGGTGGCGTCACAATTCCGGACTTCAAGCTCTATTACAAAGCTGTCATCATCAAGACAGCATGGTACTGGCACAAAAACAGACACATAGATCAATGGAACAGAATAGAGAGCCCAGAAATAGACCCTCAACTCTATGGTCAACTAATATTTGACAAAGCAGGAAAGAATATCGAATGGGAAAAAGACAGTCTCTTCAACAAATGGTGTTGGGAAAATTGGACAGACACATGCAAAAGCATGAAACTGGACATTTTCTTACACCACACACAAAAATAGACTCAAAATGGATGAAAGACCCTAATGTGAGACAGGAATCCATCAAAATCCTTGAGGAGAACACAAGCAGCAATCTCTTTGACCTTAACCACAGCAACTTTAGAAACATTGCCAAAGGCAAGGGAAGCAAGGGCAAAAAGGAACTACTGGGACTTCATCAAGATCAAAAGCTTTTGCACAGCAAAGGAAACAGTCAACAAAACCAGAAGACAAGTGACAGAATGGGAGAAGATATTCACAAATGACATATCAGATAAAGGGCTAGTATCCAAAATCTATAAAGAACTTCTCAAACTCAACACCCAAAGAACAAATAATCCAATCAAGAAATGGGCAAAAGACATAGACATTTCTGCAAAGAACACATCCAAATGGCCAACAGGCACATGAAAAAGTGCACAACATCACTCAGCATCAGGGAAATACAAATCAAAACCACAGTGAGCTACCACCTCACACAAGTCAGAATGGCTAAAATTAATCAGTCAGTAAATGACAGGTGCTGGCAAGGATGCAGAGAAAGGGGGACCTTCCTACACTGTTTGTGGGAATGAAAACTGGTGCAGCCACCCTGAAAAACAGTATGAAGTTTCCTCAAAAAGTTGAAAATAGAGCTACCCTACAACCCAGCAATCACACTGCTGGGTATTTACCCTAAGGATACAAATGCGGTGACCTGAAGGAGCACGTGCACTACAATGTTTATAGCAGCAATGTCCACAATAGCCAAACAATGGAAAGAGCCTAGATGTCCACCAACAGATGACTGGATAAAGAAGATGTGGGATATGTATACGTGTGTGTGTGTGTGTGTGTGTGTGTGTGTATGTGTGTGTGTGTGTGTGTGTGTGTATGAATACTATGCAGCCATCAAAAATAATTGCCATTTACAATGACATGGATGGAACTAGAAGGTATAATGTTAAGTGTAATAAGTCAATCAGAGGAAAACAATTATCATATGATCTCACTGATATGAGAAATTTTAGAGACAAGACAGAGGATCATAGGAGAAGGGAGTGAAAAATGAAACAAGAGAAAACCAGAGAAGAAGACAAACCATAAGATAATTTTAATCTTGGGAAAAAAACTGAGGGTTGCTGGAGGGGTTGGAGGGTTGGAGGGATGGGGTGGCTGGGTGATGGATATTGAGAAGGTTTTGTGTATGCTTTTGTGTATGCTTTGAATTGTGTAAGACTGATGAATCACAGACCTGTACCCCTGAAACAAATAATACACTATATGTTAATAAAACTGCCAGTTAACAGAGTATAAAGAAAAACATACAAGCAAGTCCAGAATATACAAGATTGAGAAACAGCGTCGGTGGAATGTAATGCATCATTCTAGGTTCTCTCTTGCAGTGAAAGACATTATTAGGACAATTAGTGAAATCTGAATACTGTCTGTAGATTAAGTGATATTATCACATCAGTGTTCATTTTCTGATTTTTTACAATTATATAGTGGTTATGTAAGAGAATGCTCTTTATATAGGTAATAGAAACTAAAGTTTTTAAGGGTAAGGGGGCATCAGACAGCAACCTGAAATATTCAGAAAAAAATAATTACAGATATGTATGTATGTATGTATATATGTATATATGTATGTATGTATGTATGTATGTATGTATATATATATATATATATGCATATATATATATATATGGTAAAATAAGTGTAGTAAAATGTTATCTTTAGGGAAATCCCAGTAAAAAGGGTTATCTTTCCACTATCTTACAAATTTTCTGTAAGCTTAAAAGAATGTCAACATGAAAGATTAAAAGCAAATGATCAAATTAAAAAAAAACAAAAAACAAACTCTCTCTCTCCCTCTGCCCCTCCCTGCCCTCATTCACATGTTCTTGTGCCCTCTCTCTAAAAAAAATACAAATAAAAATAAAATAAAATATACTCAGTTGATAAACAGCATATAATACTCATTTAACACATAACATCCAGACTTATAAAGATATTTATTTATAGTTTTCTTTTATAGGTACCCTACTAAATTTTATGATATATATTTTTTCACATTTACTTAATGTGTACAACACTTTTCATTGGGTATATTCTTTCCTCAATATCTTGAATTCAGTGCAACCTAGAATCATTTAAGAAAACAAATTTCCCAGCAGCAGGCAGAGGCTATAATTAAATGCTATCCCTTGGGCCTGTCATGGACTTAATTCTAAAAAGCAAAGTAATACAAAAGGTCTGAGAAAATGCTTTCATGTCAACTAGTCTTTGAATTACAGAGCTGAGTGAAATGCATGGATGTGTTTGAGTCAAAATCAAATATGGGAATGTTCAGGTCATTGAGATCAATGTGAATGTTCAACACTACTGACCCACTACTAACAATTGTTCAAAGAGGTAAAGGGCATTTTGTTTTTATTTTTATTTTCTTTCATTTCACTTTCACCTGACCTTAGCCAAAGAGATGCCTTTAAACCTTAAAGTTCTGCCTATTTGATTTTTAAAATGATAACAGCTTTATGAGTATGTAAGTCACGTAGCATATAATTGGCCCAAGAAAGTGTATAATTCAATGTTTTATAGTATATTCAGAGTTAAGTTGTAATAATTGCCACAATTTTAGAACATTTATTCACCCCCAAAAGAAAGCTCATGACCATTAGCTGTCACTGTCATTCCTTCTCAACCTCCCATCCCCAATAGGCAGCCACTAATCCTCTTTCTATTCCCTATAGTTTTGCCTATTCTGGGTATTTCATACAAATGATATCATACAATATCTGGTATTTCATGAATGTCTTCCATTCTTTAGTGTTCACAGTTCATCAATATAGTGGATGTAACAGTACCCCATTCCTTTGTTATTGCTTAATAATATCTCATTTTATGGATAGATCACATTATCCATTCATCAGTTGGCGGACATTTGGTTTGTATCTACTTTGGGATATTATTAATCATGCTGCTATGAACATTTGTGTACAAGTTTTTGTGTGAAACCCAAGTTTTCTTGGGTTCATACTCAGGAATGGAATTTTGGGCTCCATGATAACTCTATGGATAACATTTGAGGAACCACTAGACTGAGATTTCCAACTGCCTGCATTATTTTGCATTCCCACCAGCAATATATGAGGGTTCCAGTTTCTCCTTATTTGTTACTGCCTGTCTTTTTAATTACAGCTGCTCTATTGTGAGGAAAATAGTATCTTACTGTGGTTTTGATTTGCATTTCCCTGATGGCTAATGAATCACTTCCTTAAGGCTTTACACCTAATCAGTTAAGAAAAGAAAAACTAAATAATTTCACAATTTAAAAAACAATTAGATAGATTTGTGTTAAGTGTATACACAGAAAAAAGAGACAAACCAAAGGAAAAAAAATTCCTATTTCCTTCAACCTATATTTCTTAATAAAATGGTCTATCTATGCAATATGCTTTCCATGTACAAAAGAAACTGGCAGTCATCCTATTTTTACTATAATTTTGAAGAGACTAGTAGGAGTCTCTTAAAATATATGTCTCTAAGAACAGAGAAGAAGCAGCAAGGAGACCAATTAAGAGGCTGTTGCAGAAGTGTGGGAGAGGGAAGATGGTGGCTTGGATCATGGAGTCAGAGGGGCAAGGCTTGGGACAAGGATTTGGGGATTCCTTGATAAATTATAGGCCATGAAAATGTCAGTGGAAGGAGGGGACCTGGAGAATGTGCAGAGTGTCAACAGGTAGACTGTGAGAAAGAGAAAAATCTAGAATGGAGAATTTTTTTTTGAAGAATAAAGCACACATAAAAAGAAAGAATGAGCAGCTAAGTTATAATAGAGCAGTGGTTCTCAAAGGGGAGTTCCCTCCTCAGCACCATCCAATAACTAACTGGAAAGGCAAGTACTAGGGCCTCACCCAGACCTACTAAATCAGAAAGTCTGGGGGTGGGACCCAGAAACCTATATTTTAACAAGTCCTGCTATTGATTCTGATGCACACCTAAGTTTGAGAGCCACCTTTAGGGTGTAGAGTGGAAAGGTAAGTGGGTAAACAGGAGTGAAGATCTCTAGTGAACATCGTCCCTCCAAGACATGTCATGGATGTTTAATGAGCAGAGAGTAATTAATTGGAGTGACAGTTCAGGAATATTAATTTGTAAGCAGTGCAAGGTGAAATTGCCTAATGGAATTGGCATAATTACTGTATAAACATCTAACTAGATTTTTGGTTTGAACACAAAACCTTGGATAAAACATCAAAGTTTTGTTTCCTTCAATTTTAATTAAAACAAAATTTTTAAAAAAGCATCTTCTTGGAAAGTCATTCCTTGAGCCTTGGTAAGAAAGAAATAAACTGACATTGTATTTAAAATGCATGTAATCAGGGCACCTGGGTCCTGGGATCGAGTCCCACATCAGGCTCCCTGCTCAGTAGAGAGCCTGGTTCTCCCTCTCCCTCTGCCTGCCACTCTGCCTATCTGTGCTTTCTATCTCTCTGTCAAATAAATAAATAAAATCTCTAAAAAAATAAATAAAATGCATGTAATCTGGGACACCTGGGTGGCTCAGTTGGCTAAGCATCTGCCTTCTGCTCAGGTCATGATTCCAAGGTCCTGGGACCAACTCCTATATTGGCCTCCTTGCTCAGTGGAGAGCCTGCTTCTCCCTCTCCCTCTGCTGTTCCCCCTGCTTGTGCTTTCTCTGTGTCAAGTAGATAAATAAAAACTTTTAGAAAAATAATGGAAAATGCTTGTAATCTAATAAGGGGGTAAATGAGAGATTGCATATGGAAAGAAAATAATCAACAAAGATCTCATTATTATTTGGATAGAGCTGACTTCTTGTGCAGTCCCAGAGAGCACTGTTCTAATCAGAGTTTTGTGAATGATGCCCCCTAGACTTGTGGAGTGCATAGCCACTACCATTGTAGGCATTGCACCTGCATTTGTGTCTGTCACAGACACACACATTTTCGCATAAATATTAGTCTCTTAAAATCCAAGAGAGAAAATGCTATGTGAAATAAGCCACTGAGCAAGCTACATACTGTACGACTTAAAACATGTGGCTTTCCGGAGAAAATGAAACTGCTGAGACAGTAGAGCAATCAGTGGGTTGCCAAAGGTTCAGGAGAAGGTGGCAGGGAGGAATAGGTAGAGCACAGGGCATTTGAGAGCAGTGAGGCTATTCTGTGTAATGCCGCAGTGATGGACACTGGATATTAAGCATTTGTCAAAACCCAGGGGACTGTACAACACAAAGAATGAACTCTAATGTAAACTACAGAATTTAGTTAATAATAACATTGCCTTCTCTGTTGTAGCAAATGTTCCACCCTAACACAAGACGTTAATAACATAAGAAAGTAGCAGGTGAAGCAGGGTATATGCACTTCCTAAACAATTTTTTAATAAACCTAAACTGCTGTAAAAATTAATCTCTTATTTTTAAAAAAAAATCCAGGAGAGAAAAAGATGACTTGATGAAAGAGATAAGACAGACCTCAGTTGGATCATGAAGAACAGGTTAGAAACATGACTCATCAGGGGCACCTGGGTGGCTCAGTGGGTTAAAGCCTCTGCCTTCGGCTCAGGCCATGATCTCAGGGTCCCAGGATCGAGCCCCACATCAGGCTCTCTGCTCAGCAGGGAGCCTGCTTCTCCCTCTCTCTCTCTGCCTGCCTCTCTGCCTACTTGTGATCTCTGTCTGTCAAATAAACAAATAAAATCTTAAAAAAAAAATGAAAAAAAATGACCCATCAAACTATAACATCAGAAAGTTAAATGGTAAACTTAAGAATATATATTTTTTAAAGACTTTATTTATCTATTTCACAGACAGAGATCACAAGTAGGCAGAGAAGCAGGCAGAGAGGGGGGGGGGAGCAGGTTTCCCGCAGAGCAGAGAGCCCAACTCGGGGCTCAATCCCAGGACCCTGGGATCATGACCTGAGCCGAAGGCAGAGGCCTTAACCCACTGAGCTACCCAGATGACCCAAACTTAAGAACATTTAAAGAGCCACTGACTGAACTATGTACCCCCAAATAATTGCAGTTCTGTGGAAATTCAATATTCTGTCATACTTCTATGCCTTTGCATACGCTTGCTGTTTCTTTTCCTAGAATCCCTTTCCCCTCTTCCCAAGTGGGAACTTTCTTAATCATCTCTTTTATGGATCCTTTCACGTCTCCCTGCCACAGCACTTTTTTTTTTTAAGACTACTTATTTATTTGAGAGAGAGAGAGAGATAGGACATAAGTCGGGGGAGGGGGGTTGGGCAGAGGGAGAAGCAGGATCCCCACTGAGCAAGAGCCTGACATGGGGCTCTATCCCAGAACCCTGAGATCATGACCTGAGCTGAAGGTAGATGCTTAACCAACTGAGCCACACAGGTGCCCCCAAAACAACACTTTTTAATCACTTTGCACATACCTCTACTGTTAGCACTTCCAAGCTGTCTTGTGCAAAGTTGATGCTGGATTCTGATTTCTTACTGTTAAGCAATATACATAGCACGGTAAAATTGCTCCTTCTACCTCTTGGCTACTGTGAATAATGCTGCTAAGAATTCGGCATGTATATACATGGATTTTCAAATATCTCCTCAAGATCCTGCTTTCAATTCCTTTGACTATATATCCAGAAACATGATTTGCTGGAACATATAGTAATTCTATTTTTGAATTTTTGAAGAAATTCCATACTATTTTCCATAATGACTGAATTATTTTACATTTCTGCCAGCAATACACAGGAGTTCCGGTATCTCCACATCCTCACCCATACTTTAAAAAGAAAGGAAATTCAGTCACATTTTATAGTATGGATGAACCTTGAGGATCTAAGGTAAGAGAAATAAGCCAGTCACAAAACAATAGATACTACATGATTTCACTTATGTGAGATACCTAAAGTAGTAAAATTTATGGGAACAGAAAGTAGAAAGGTAGTTTTCCAAGGCTGAGAAAAGAGGAAATGGGGAGTTGTTTAATGGGATAGAGTTTAAGTTTTGCAAGATGAAAAAGTTCTGGAAATCTGATTTAGTATGATTAACTTATAAATTGTTTAGAAAATACATTTTATGCCATGTATTTTTTTAACCACAACTCAGAATAATAAAAGATAGAAACTGTTAGTGTCTTATTATTTTTAGTAGGATAAACCAAGTTCTTGGGTACTATCATAGCCCCTGTCAACTACCTTGCTGCTTAAAAGTTAAAAAATACTCTATTCCAACTACAAGCTGCTTTATAAGCTTGGTTCCAACCCTCAGCCCATAGCTCATTCTACTAGAGTAAAAAGATTTTTTCCTTTCCATCTGGAGCCATTTCTCTGCAAACAGAATTTTGAAGCCCAAATCACATGTTCTTTATCCTAAAGCTAACCTGTTTCTTTTCTCTAGCAACTCTTATGTGTCTTGATAACTAACACTGTTGAAAATGCTAAGTCATGGCAGGTTTATTGGTCATTTTAGTTCTTCTTTTTATGTTTTATTAATGTTTCCACTTTTAAATGTCTTTTTAAAAGAGATTTTATTTATTCATTTGAGAGAGAGGGAGAGAGAACCGTGGAGAGGGAGAGGGAGAAGCAGACTCCCTGCTGAGCAGGGAGCCTGGTGTGGGACTTGATCCTGGGACCTTGAGATCATGACCTGAACCAAAGGCAGTTATTAAGTGACTGAGCCACCTACGCACCCCTTAAATGTCTTTATCATTAAAATATAAGAGCTCTTTATACCCTAGAGTCATTAATGTTTAGTTATATATGTTTTCTTGACTTGTTAACCTTCTACATTTATTGATGCTGCTTTGAGAAAACTAGATTAGCTTCAATATGTATTCTTCATTTTTTTTTTAATAGGGAAGTTCTTTAGAGAAGCGTACCCCGTGCTCGCTTCGGCAGCACATATACTAGAGAAGCGTACCCTGACTTTAATTCAGATTTTTGTCAATGTTAGGAAAAGGTGAATTTTCAGTATAATACAGAAGGCATGCCTCAAGGCCTAGCAATCAGGCAAGTCTACCTGGACTGGTATATTACTTTTTTTAGATATTACTGAATTTTTTTTTACCCAAGTTGTGCTATCTATAATATGGACTTGTGAGTCTCAAGTGAAACACCATGTCTTTAGCTCTTAGCTCAGTGAGTAGATGGTTTATAGCAAACATTCATCAGCTCTAAGTATGAGGACTATGATGATGATGGTGGGGGTGATTTAAACCTCCAGTTCTTAAGTTCACAACCTACTTAACTTTATCAGCCTGAGCCTGTGGATGTTTCTTTCTTTCTCAAGGATTTTGCCCTTCTCCATTGCTCAAAACCTTTTTAAAGTTAAAAACATCATTTTTTGGAGGAGGTAAGATGGGAGAAAAGTAGGGGACCCCATTTCAGCTGGTCCCCTGAATTTAGCTGGCTACCTATCAAATCATTGTGAACACCCACAAAATCAGCCTGAAATTTAAGAATATATACCTGGATACCTACAAGGAGAAAAAGCGACTGCTTTTTTTTGCAAGCTAGGATGTGCAGAGTCATGAATCTGCAGGGAGATATTGGAAGATAAACAGAAGGGGAGGAAGCTGCCAAAAGCTAACTCCTGGAAAGTAATATAACACCAGAGCACAACATCGGACATCTTAGACATCTGCTCTAGGGAGAGACATCCCTCTCTACAGGGGACTCTGCAAATGAAAAGCAGAATTCAAGGTGTTCTCAAGCTATCAGGGACCCCAGAGCAAAAGGGGATTCCCAAAACGGTACAAGGCCCAAGCATTTGTGCCAGGAAGCAGGCTATGGTCAGTGAGCCCAGGAAGGGACCCACAGCTCAGATTGCCATAAACTGCAAACAGCAAGCCAGGCTGGTCCATAACCACTCTTTCCTTGAACAGCCTGAAAAAATCTGGAACCTGTGCCTATGACTGGGCAAAAACTTCCAGAGAAGTTGTGGTTGGGAAAGGGCTGTAGAGTGGAACCCAGACCTGATTCTGGAGCGTCCCATGTACGTGCGAGCCCGCAGCTGCTTGTGGTTGAAGCACAAAGGAGAGTGGCTCTCTTAAGTCCTGAACTACCTCTGAAAGAGCTGCTGTGGGCGTGCACTGTGGGAGGCTGCGGTTTTCAGTGGTGTATACAGAAGTGGAAACCATTTGTCCTGAAGGTCTACCAAAGAGTACAGACTGATATTTTTCCACTCTGGGCCAGAAGTTTGGCTGTGGCCCTTTCTGCTCTGATCCCCTGAAGAAGGGTGGAAAACCCCAGGGAACAAAAGCCACATAGAAGACCCCCTTCCACTGAGCCTATCCCCCTGACAAGGGGCAACTGGCTGCAGGAAGGGTGACCTGAGAAACAGGGTGACAGCCCCCTTCCCTAGAAGAAAAGCTGGAAGAAGAGATGAATGACAATTCTATAGATCCTATAAGACTGTAAAATCCCAACACCAGGGAAAAATCGTATATTGTGCACTAGGTGTGGCCTCACGACTTATTTTTCAGGTAGAATTCTACTTTTCTTTTCTTCTTCTTCTTCTTCTTCTTCTTCTTCTTCTTCTGCTTTTTCTCAATTTTTTTCTCTGTTAATTTTTCTTTTTACCTTCTCATTTCAACTAGATGTCTATTGTGTCAACTTATTTTTCAAAGTCATTTTTTAACTTGTATTTTTACACACCTATATTTTTTATTACTACACTTTATTTTAGCCCCTATTTTCCACTCTCTTCAGTCTTACTTTCCTTGTAATTTTGGGACATAATGTCCTCTAACACTTAGAACACACCTATATTTTTTATAGATACATGCTCTATTTTAGCCCCCTTTTTCACTGTATTCAGTTTTACTTTCCTTTTAATTTTGAGATGTAGTGTCCTCTAACACATAGACCAAAATATATCCAGGAAGAACTGAAACACCCTGCTTTGTCCACACTAAGAGATTATAGCTTCCTTTCACCAACCCCCTTTTTAAAAATGTTTCAAGTTTTTAATTTTACTCTTGTGTTTCATTTTGTCTTTGTTTTTTGTCTGACTACTCTGGATTTTGGTAGGGTGCACCTAGCTTGGGTCGTGGTTGGTATTCTGCACTCTGTTCATTCACTCCATCAACCCTCCACAGAATGACTAGGAGGAGGAACTCTCAACAAAGAAAAGAACCAGAGACAATTTCCTCTGTCATAGAATTAATGGATATGGATATAAGCAAAATGTCAGAGACAGGCTACAGGATGGCAATCATGAAGTCAATAACTAGGCTTGAAAAAAAAAATTAGTGAAAATATAGAATCTCTAAGGGCAGGAATGAGATCTAACCAGGCCAAACTTAAAAATGCTATGAATGAGATGCAGTCTAAACTGGATACTCTAACAGCCATGGTAAATGAGGCAGAAGAGAAAATCAGTGATCTAGAAGGTAAGCTGATAGAAAGGAAAGAAGCTGAGGAAAATAGGGATAGGCAGCTAGTAGCCCATGAAAATAGACTTAGAAAGATCAGTGATGCCATGAAACCTTCCAATGTCAGAACTATTAGAATTCCCACAGGAGTGGGGAGAGAGAGAAAGAACTGGAAGGTATATGTGATAAAATCATAGCTGAGAACTTCCCTAATCTGGGGAAAGAAATAAGCATTAGTGTCCAAGAGGCTGAGAGGACCCCTCCCCAAATAAATAAAAATAGATCAACACCCCAACATTTAACAGCAAACCTTGCAAATCTTAGAGCCAAGGAAGTTATCCTGAGAGCAGGTAGAGGGAAGAGATTTCTTATATATGGAGGGAAGAACATCAGAATAACATCAGACCTGTCCACAGAAACCAGAAAGGGCTGGCAATACATATTCAGGGTACTAAATGAGAAGAATATGCAGCCAAGAATACCCAGCAAGTTTGTCATTCAGAATGGATAGAGAAATAAAGGACAGGCTTTCAGGAGAGGCAGAAACAGAAAGAATATGTGACCACCAAGCCAGCCTTGCCAGAAATATTAAGGGGGATTTGTAAGCAAAGAGAAATCCTAACAGTCACATAGGAAAGAAACAGAAAATCTACAGAAATAGGGACTTTATAGGCAATACAATGATACCAAATTCATATCTTTCAATAATTACTCTTCACATAAATGGGCTGAATGCTCCCATCAAAAGACAGTTTTAGATTGGATAAAAAAGCAAGACCCATCCACATGCTGTCTATAACAGACTCATTTTGAACCTAAAGACACCTCCAGATTGAAGATGATGGGATAGAGAACAATTTACCAAGCTAATGGACCTCAAAAGAAAGCTAGTGTAGCAATCCTGTATCAAATTAGATTTTAAACAAAAGGCCATAGCAAGAGATAATAGAGGGACACTATATCATACTTAAAGGGTCTATCCAACAAGAAGATCTAACAATTGTAAATATCTATGCCCCCAACATAGAAGCAGCCAATTATATAAACCAATTAACCAAAATAAATATATTGATAATAATACATTAATAATAGGAGACTTCAACTCTCCACTCACAGCCATAGGCAGATCATCTAAGCAGAAGATCAATAAAGAAGAGCTTGAATGACACATTGGACCAGATGGATCTCATAGATATATACAGAACATTCCACCCTAAAATAGCAGAATACTCATTCTTTTGAGTACATATGGAACTTTCTCCAGAATAGGCAATATATTGGGTCACAAACCAGGTCTCAAACAAACCAAAAGACTGAGATTATCCTCTGCGTATTTTTAGATCACAATGATGTGAAACTGGAACTCAGTCACAAGAAGAAATTTGGAAGAAACTCAAAAACTTGGAAGTTAAAGAGAATTCTGGCTAAAGAATGACTGGATCAAACATGAACTTAAAGAAGAACTTAAACAATTGGTTGAAACTAATGAGAATGAAAATACATTAGTCGAAAACCTGTAAGATGCTGCAAAGGCATTCCTAAGAGGGAAATACATAAATACATAGCCATCCAAGCCTCTCTCAAAAAATTAGAAAAATCCCAAATGTACAAGCTAAACTTATACCTAAAAGATCTGGAGAAAGAATAGCAAAAAGACTTAAACCAAGCAAAAGAAGAGAAATAATGAAGATTAGAGCAGAAATCAATGAAATAGAAACCAGAAAAAACAGTAGAACAGATCAACAAAACTAGAAGCAGGTTCTTTGAAAGAATTAATAAGATTGATGAACCTCTGGCCAGACTTATCCAAAAGAAAAGAGAAGGGCCAAAATTAATAAAATCATGAATGAAAGGAGAGAGATCACAACCAGCACCAAGAAAATAGGAACAATTATTAGAAATTATTACCAGCATCGATATGCTGACAAATTAAATAATCTATAAGAAATGGACATATCCCTGAAAACTTATAAACTACCATGACTGAAACAGGAAGAAATAGACAATCTGAACAGACAAGGAACCAGCAAGGAAATTGAAGCAGTAATCAAGAACCTCCCAAAAAATAATAGTCCAGGACCAGATGGCTTTCCAGGGGAATTCTACCAAACATTTAAAGAATAAATCATACTTATTCTACTGAACCTGTTTCAAAATATTTAAATAGAAGGAAAACTTCCAAACTCATTATATGAGGCCTGCATTACCTGACCCGAAACCAAAGACTCCATCAAAAAGGAGAATTACAGACCAATATCCTTGATGAGTATTGATATGGATGCCAAAATACTCAACAAGATCCTAGCCAATAGGAACAGTACATTAAAAAGATTATTCAGCATGACCAGGTGGGATTTATTCCTGTGATGCAAGTGTGGTTCAACATTTACAAATCAATCAACATGACAGAGCACATTAATAAAAGAAAAGACAAGAACCACAAGATCCTCTCAATTATGAAGAAAAAGCATTTGAGAAAATACAGCATCCTTTCCTGAATAAAACTCTTCGAAGTATAAGGATAGAGGGAACATAACTCAATATCATAAAAGCCATCTATTAAAAAGCCCACAGTGAGTATCATTCTCAATGGGAAAAACAGAGCTTTTCCCTTAAGGTTAAGAACATGGCAGGGATGGCCATTCTCACCATTATTGTTCAATATAGTACTAGAAGTCCTAGCCTCAGTAGTCAGACCACAAAAAGAAATAAAGGGCATTCAAATTGGCAAAGAAGTCAAACTCTCTTCACAGATGATATGATACTTTATGTGGAAAACCCAAAAGATGCCAACCACAAGTTACTAAAACTCATACAGCAATTCAGCAACATGGCAGGATACAAAATCAATGCATAGAAGTCAGTTGCATTTCTATACATTAACAATATAATGGAAGAAAGAGAAATTAAAAAATCAATTCTAATCACACCAAAAACCCTTAAGATACCTAGGAATAAACCTAAGCAAAGAAGTCAAGGATCTATGCTCTAGAAACTACAGAGCACTTATGAAAAAAATGGAGAGGGATGCCTGGGTGACTCAGTCAATTAAGCGTCTGCCTTTAGCTCAGGTCGTGATCACAGGGCCCTGAGATGGAATCCCACATTGGGCTCCCTGCTCAGTGTGGAGCCTGCTTCTCCCTCTGCCTCTGCCTGCCACTCTACCTGCTTGTGCTCTCTCTCTTTCACTCTGTCAAATAAATAAATAAAATCTTAAAAAGAGAAGAAAAGAAAAGAAATGGAGGAAGACACAAAAAGATGGAAAAACATTCCATGTTCATGGATTAGAAGAATAAACATTGTGAAAATGTCTATGCTGCCCCATAGTAATCCACACTTTCAATGCAATCTCTATCAAAACACCATTGACATTTATCACAGAGCTAGAACAAATGATCCTAAAATTTGTATGGAACCAGAAAAGACCCAGAATCACCAGGGGATTGCTGAAAAAGAAAACCAAAGCTGGGGGTATCATAATGCCTGACATCAAGCTATATTACAAAGCTGTGATCATCAAGACAGCACAAAAACAGACACATGGATGAATGGAACAGAATAGAGATCCCAGAACTGGACCTTCAACTCTACGGTCAACTAGTCTTCAACAAAACAGGAAAGAATGTTCAATAGAAAAAAGACAGTCTCTTCAACAAATGGTGTTGGGGATATTGGACAGCCACATGCAGAAGAATGAAGCTGGATCATTCTCTTAAACAATACACAAAGATAAACTCAAAAGGTCTGAAAGACCTCAGTAATCCATTAAAATCGTAAAGGGGAATATAGGCAGTAACCTCTTCATCATCAGCTGCCCCAACTTCTTTCAAGACACAAATCCAAAACCAAGGGAAACGAAACCAACAATGAACTGATGGGCTTCGTCGAGATAAAAAGTTCTGCACAGCAAAGGAAACAGTCAAAAAAACTAAAAGGCAATCCATGGAATGGGAGAAGATATTTGCAAATGACATTTCAGATAAAGGGCTAGTATCCATGATTCATAAAGAACTTTTCAAACTCAACACCCAAAAGACAAATAATCCATCAAGAAGTGGACAGAAGACGTGAACAGACACTTCCCCAAAGAAGACATACAGAGAGGCAACAGACACATGAAAAAATGTTCAACATCACTACCACCAAGGAAATACAAATCAAAACCAAAATGAGGTATCACCTACACCAGTTAGAATGGCAAAAATTGGCTAAAAGCAGGGGAGGAGTCAAGATTGTGGAGAAGTAGCAGGCTGAGACTACATCAAGTAGCAGAATATCAGCCAGATAGCTTATCTAAACATTGCAAATGCCTACAAATCCAACAGGAGATCGAAGAGAAGAAGAACAGCAATTCTAGAAATAGAAAATCAACCATTTTCTGAAAGGTAGGACTGGCGGAGAAGTGAATCCAAAATGACGGGAAGATAGACTGTGGGGGGAGGGGCCGGTTCCTGCAAGTGGCAGAGCAATGGAGCACAAAATCAGGACTTTTAAAAGTCTGTTCCACTGAGGGACATTGCTCCAGAGGCTAAACTGGGGTGAAGCCCATGTGGGGTCAGCGTGGCCCCAGGTCCCACAGGGTCACAGAAGGATCAGGGGTGTCGGAGTGTCGCAGAGCTAGCAGGTATTAGAACGGGGAAGCCGGCTACAGAGACAGAGCCGAGGACTGAGCTCTCAGCTTGGGGTTACCTTAAACTGGTCGCAGGCTGGGTGAGCTCAGAGCGCAGCTGGAGGCCGGGGATACGGCAGTGATTGGGTGCTGTTCTCTGGGGGCGAACTGAGGAGTGGGGCCCCAGGCTCTCGCCTCCTCCGGGCCGGAGACTGTGAGGCGGCCATTTTCATTCCCGTCCTCTGGAAATCTACGGAAAGTGTTCAGGGAACAAAAGCTCCTGAAAGCGAACCTGAGCAGATTACTTTGTCTGGCCGGGTAAGGGTGGTGCAATTCCGCCTGGGGCAAAGACACTTGAGAGTCACAACAGGCCCCTCCCCCAGAAGATCAACAAAAAATCCAGCCAGGATGAAGTTCATCTATCAAGGAAAGCAGGTTCAAGGACAGCAGCTAAGGACAGCAGCGGAATTCCAGAGGAGGAGAAAGCAAAGCACAGAACTCATGGCTTTCTCCCCATGATTCTCTAGTCTTGTGGTTAATTTCATTTTTTTTTTCAATTTTTTTTCTTCTGCTAAATTTTTTTAAACTTTTACCCTTTTCTTTTTTAACATTTTTTAACTAGTTTATCTAATATATATATATATATATATCTTTTTTATATTTTTCTTTGTTTTCTTTCTTTAATTTTTTCTTTTTTTTTTTTCCTGAACCTCTTTTTATCCCTTCTCCCACCCACGATTTGGGGTCTCTTCGGATTTGGTTAAAGCACATTTTTCTGGGGTATTTGCTACCCTTTTAGTATTTTATTTGCTCCTACATATAATCGTATCTGGACAAAATGACAAGGCGGAAAAATTCACCACAAAAAAAAAGAATAAGAGGCAGTACTGAAGGCTAGGGACCTAATCAATACAGACATTGGTAATATGTCAGATCTAGAGTTCAGAATGATGATTCTGAAGGTTCTAGCCAGGCTCGAAAAAGGCATGGAGGATATTAGAGAAAGCCTCTCTGGAGATATAAAAGCCCTTTCTGGAGAAATAAAAGAACTAAAATCCAACCAAGTTGAAATCAAAAAGGCTATTAATGAAGTGCAATCAAAAATGGAGACTCTCACTGCTTGGATAAATGAGGCAGAAGAAAGAATTAGTGATATAGAAGACCAAATGACAGAGAATAAAGAAGCTGAGCAAAAGAGGGGCAAACAGCTACTGGGCCATGAGGGGAGAATTCGAGAGATAAGTGACACCATAAGACGAAACACCATTCGAATAATTGGGATTCTGGAAGAAGAAAGAGAGAGGGGAGCAGAAGGTATATTGGAGAGAATTATTGGAGAGAATTTCCCTAATATGGCAAAGGGAACAAGCATCAACATCCAGGAGGTGCAGAGAACCCCCCTCAAAATCAACAAGAATAGGCCCACACCCCGTCACCTAATAGTAAAATTTACAAGCCTTAGTGACAAAGAGAAAATCCTGAAAACAGCTCGGGAAAAGAAGTCTGTAACATACAATAGTAAAAATATTAGATTGGCAGCAGACTTATCCACAGAGACCTGGCAGGCCAGAAAGAGCTGGCATGATATATTCAGAACACTAAACGAGAAAAACATGCAGCCAAGAATACTCTATCCAGCTAGGCTATCATTGAAAATAGAAGGAGAGATCAAAAGCTTCCAGGACAAACAAAAACTGAAAGAATTTGCAAACACCAAACCAGCTCTACAGGAAATATTGAAAGGGGTCCTCTAAGCAAAGAGAGAGCCTAAAAGTAGTAGATCAGAAAGAACAGAGACAATATACAGTAACAGTCACCTTACAGGCAATACAATGGCACTAAATTCATATCTCTCAATAGTTACCCTGAATGTAAATGGGCTAAATGTCCCAATCAAAAGACACAGGGTATCAGAATGGATAAAAAAACAAAACCCATCAGTATGTTGCCTACAAGAAACTCATTTTAGACGTGAAGACACCTCCAGATTTAAAGTGAGGGGGTGGAAAACAATTTACCATGCTAATGGGCATCAGAAGAAAGCTGGGGTGGCAATCCTTATATCAGATCAATTAGATTTTAAGCCAAAGACTATAATAAGAGATGAGGAAGGACACTATATCCTACTCAAAGGGTCTGTCCAACAAGAAGATCTAACAGTTTTAAATATCTATGCCCCTAACGTGGGAGCAGCCAACTATATCAACCAATGAATAACAAAATCAAAGAAACACATCAATAATAATACAAGAATAGTAGGGGACTTGAACACTCCCCTCACTGAAATGGACAAATCATCCAAGCAAAAGATCAACAAGGAAATAAAGGCCTTAAATGACACAGTGGACCAGATGGACATCATAAATATATTCAGAACATTTCATCCCAAAGCAACAGAATACACATTCTTCTCTAGTGCACATGGAACATTCTCCAGAATAGATCACATCCTGGGTCCTAAATCAGGTCTCAACTGGTATCAAAAGATTGGGATCATTCCCTGCATATTTTCAGACCACAATGCTCTGAAGCTAGAACTCAATCACAAGAGGAAAGCTGGAAAGAACCCAAATACATGGAGACTAAACAGCATCCTTCTAACGAATGAATGGGTCAACCAGGAAATTAATGAAGAATTGAAAAAATTCATGGAAACAAATGATAATGAAAACACAGCGGTTCAAAATCTGTGGGACACAGCAAAGGCAGTCCTGAGAGGAAAATATACAGTGGTACAAGCCTTTCTCTCGAAATAAGAAAGGTCTCAAGTACACAACCTAACCCTACACATAAAGGAGCTGGAGAAAGAACAAGAAAGAAACCCTAAACCCAGCAGGAGAAGAGAAATCATAAAGATCAGAGCAGAAATCAATGAAATAGAAACCAAAAAAACAATAGAACAAATCAACGAAACTAGGAGCTGGTTCTTTGAAAGAATTAATAAGATTGATAAACCCCTGGCCAGACTTATCCAAAAGAAAAGAGAAAGGACCCAAATAAATAAAATCATGAATGAAAGAGGAGAGACCACAACTAACACCAAAGAAATACAGACAATTATAAGAACATACTATGAGCAACTCTACGCCAACAAATCTGACAATCTGGAAGAAATGGATGCATTCCTAGAGACATATAAACTATCACAACTGAACCAGGAAGAAATAAAAAACCTGAACAGGCTCATAACCAGTAAGGAGATTGAAACAGTCATCAAAAATCTCCAAACAAACAAAAGCCCAGGGCGAGACGGCTTCCCAGGGGAATTCTACCAAATATTTAAAGAACTAATTCCTATTCTCCTGAAACTGTTCCAAAAAATAGAAATGGAAAGAAAACTTCCAAACTCATTTTATGAGGCTAGCATCACCTTGATCCCAAAACCAGACAAGGATCCCACCAAAAAAGAGAACTACAGACCAATACCCTTGATGAACACAGATGCAAAAATTCTCACCAAAATACTAGCCAATAGGATTCAACAGTACATTAAAAGGATTATTCACCATGACCAAGTGGGATTTATTCCAGGGCTGCAAGTTTGGCTCAACATCCGCAAATCAATCAATGTGATACAACACAATAATAAAAGAAAGAACAAGAACCATATGATACTTTCAATAGATGCTGAAAAAGCATTTGCCAAAGTACAGCATCCCTTCCTGATCAAAACTCTTCAAAGTGTAGGAATAGAGGGCACATACCTCAATATTATCAAAGCCATCTATGAAAAACCCACCACAAATAGCATTCTCAATGGAGAAAAACTGAAAGCTTTTCTGTTAAGGTCAGGAACACGGCTATTCAACATAGTACTAGAAATCCTAGCCTCAGCAATCAAACAACAAAAGGAAATTAAAGGCATCCAAATCAGCAAAGAAGAAGTCAAACTATCACTCTTCACAGATGATATGATACTATATGTGGAAAACCCAAAAGACTCCACTCCAAAACTGCTAGAACTTGTACAGGAATTCAGTAAAGTGTCAGGATATAAAATCAATGTGCAGGAATCAGTTGCATTTCTGTACACCAACAACAAGACAGAAGAAAGAGAAATTAAGGAGTTAATCCCATTTACAATTGCACCCAAACAGGAATAAACCGAACCAAAGAGGCTAAGAATCTATATGCAGAAAACTATAAAGTACTCATGAAAGAAATTGAGGAAGACACAAAGAAATGGAAAAATGTTCCATGCTCCTGTATTGGAAGAATAAATATTGTGAAAATGTCTATGCTACCTAAAGCAATCTACACACTTAATGCAATCCCTATCAAAATACCATCCATTTTTTTCAAGGAAATGGAACAAATAATCCTAAAATATATATGGAAACAGAAAAGACCTCGAATAGCCAAAGGAATATTGAAAAAGAAAGCTGAAGTTTGTGGCATCACAATTCCGGACTTCAAGCTCTATTACAAAGCTGTCATCATCAAGACAGCATGGTACTGGCACAAAAACAGACACATAGATCACTGGAACAGAATAGAGAGCCCAGGAATAGACTCTCAACTCTATGGTCAACTAATCTTCAACAAAGCAGGAAAGAATGTCGAATGGGAAAAAGACAGTCTCTTCAACAATTGGTATTGGGGAAATTGGACAGACACATGCAGAAGCATGAAACTGGACATTTTCTTACACCACACACAAAAATAGACTCAACATGGATGAAAGACCCTAATGTGAGACAGGAATCCATCAAAATCCTTGAGGAGAACACAAGCAGCAACCTCTTTTACCTTAACCACAGCAACTTTAGAAACATCGCCAAAGGCAAGGGAAGCAAGGGCAAAAAGGAACTACTGGGACTCCATCAAGATCAAAAGCTTTTGCACAGCAAAGGAAACAATTAACAAACCAAAAGACAACTGACAGAATGGGAGAAGATATTTGCAAAGGACATATCAGATAAAGGACTAAGTGTCCAAAATCTATAAGGAACTTAGCAAACTCAACACCCAAAGAACAAACAATCCAATCAATAAATGGGCAGAGGACATGAACAGACATTTATGCAAAGAAGACTTCCAGATGGCCAACAGACACATGAAAAAGTGCTCCACATCACTCGGCATCAGGGAAATACAAATCAAAACCACCTTGAGATATCACCTCACACTAGTCAGAATGGCTAAAATTAACAAGTCAAGAAATGACAGATGCTGGCGAGGATGCGGAGAAAGGGGAACCCTCCTACACTGTTGGTGGGAATGCAAGCTGGTGCAACCACTCTGGAAAACAGCACAGAGGTTCCTCACAATGTTAAAAATAGAACTACCCTATGACCCAGCAATTGCACTACTGGGTATTTACCCTAAAGATACAAATGTAGTGATCCGAAGGGGCACGTGTACCCGAATGTCTATAGCAGCAATGTCCACAATAACCAAACTATGGAAAGAACCTAGATGTCCATCAACAGATGAATGGATAAAGAAGAAGTGGTATATATACACAATGGAATACTATGCAGCCATCAAAAGAAATGGAATCTTGCCATTTGCGATGACGTGGATGGAACTAGAGGGTATCACGCTTAGTGAAATAAGTCAATTGGAGAAAGACAACTATCATATGATCTCCCTGATATGAGGATGTGGAGATGCAACATGGGGGGTTAGGGGGATAGGAGAAGAATAAATGAAACAAGATGGGATTGGGAGGGAGACAAACCATAAGTGACTCTTAATCTCACAAAACAAACTGAGGGTTGCTGGGGGGAGGGGTGTTGGGAGAGAGGGAGTGGGGTTATGGACATTGGGGATGGTATGTGCTATGGTGAGTGCTGTGAAGTGTGTAAACCTGGCAATTCACAGACCTGTACCCCTGGAGATAAAAATACATTACATGTTTATAAAAAAAGAAGAAATAAATAAAAAATTTTAAAAAAAGAATGGCAAAAATTAACAGGACAGGAAATAACAAATGTTGGTGAGGATGTGGAGAAAGTGGAACCCTCTTACACTATTTGTGGGAATGCAAACTGGTTGGTTCATAAGACTTCTCTTCTCCTCAAAGTTTCCTCTACCCAAAATAGGAGAAACCATGCACTTGAGGCAAAACAGTATTTTGCATTTCAGACACTCTCCCACCCAGGCAGGCCTACATTCTATGAGCCTTCAGGACCCCTGAGGGTCGTTCCCTTTGAGCACGGTCATCCAAGGGCAGCTGGCTGTGTATCTCTTGAAGCAAAACTGTGACGCATCTTGTTAAGTGGATCCAGTGCCCTAAAGACAAGGTCCCCACCTCTAAGTTGGTCCTCACTCAGACGGCCTCACATCTGTTGTTCTCATATTCTCAGAGAACTTCCACATATGAGAAGTGATTTAATCTTCCTGGAAAACCCAGCGAGTTCACTTCATAAATGATAAAACAGAGGTTCAGAAGCTTCAGTGACTTGGCTGTGATAATTTTCAATAGAATTAACTCTAGAATTCATGATCCGTGTAAAATCCCTTCTGCCCCTCAGGATGATAGTAAAACAAACACTGTAAATCTTGCTGTCTTCTCGGGTGCCTTCATCTTTGTACTGTGCTACAGCGAATGAGTGCTCTGGTGAGGCGGACATGGGTTCAAATCCAGACACTCGCCTTTACTCATTGGGTGATTTTGAAAAAAGTGTCCTACTGATTCAATTAAGGTAGGAAAACTGAAGGACTCCATTAAAATCTACTTCTTTGCTCCTTTTCCTGTTTCTGTTTTTGCTAGGACCTACACCCCTACCCCATTTTGCAGATGCCTTATAATGCAAACAACACATGTTCTCCTTCTAAGGGACATAAATCTAATGATTTCTTAAAAATAACTAACATCCAAGGAAGGACCAGGTGAGAATGACCAGACAAAGCTACCGTATGCATATTCCAGACCACCAGCGCGAGACATCTCAAAGCCAAGGCCCCCTGGCTCCAAGGTATAACACCCAGGCCCTCATCTTTGTTCTAACAGGTTCCCGGATGTCTGAAGGGACATGCACACCAGACCTCTGTTCTCAATAACCACCCCCCACCCCTAGACCCTGAACAAAGATGAGACTCATGCTCTTTCCTGTCCCAAGCTTTCGGATGCTCCCTCTGTATCTGCTCTGTCTATATCTTCAATAAACTCTGCTCTCACCTCCTGCTGGCTCATATTTGATTTCCAGCCTATCTGAAGCCAAGGATTCTCTCGGCTGTCTGTGGGACCACCTCTCGGTCCCTGGATCTGCTCTGCCATCATCATAATCTTTTAGTTTTGTCATTTCTAAAATGTGATCATAATTATAAGTAAAGCTGTTTCATAGGACTGTTGTGTGGATTAATTGAAATAAGACACATGAAGGACTCAATAGCTATTATTATAACTGAAACCACAGGCATCTCATTGGCCATTATATGGATTTTTTAGCAGTTTTCAGTGAGGCCAAAATCATATCTGAAGTATATAACCTACTGTGCCACAGTGATGGTAACATTACTGCATTGTTAGATGACTGTGTCTCTTTTCAAGACATTTTTCTGAATCCTACAAAGGAATGATAGACTCCCAAGAAAGAACGCCAGGGAAGGGAATTTTCAACTTTCTGCTTCTTGCTCATAAGCTAAAGAATTCAGAAGATAATCTTCATATTCATATATATATGTACATATATATATATGTGTGTATATATATATTTCTCCCCAAACATACCTTGGAAGCATGTTAATCTGCATGAGCTTCATGACCTTTCCAGCACCACTTCTGAATTTCCACAGGAACCCAATCTGTAAAATCTGACAACCTCAAGAGATAGTCTGACGATCATTCCCTCCAGTCCTCTTCTGTTGATGTTCTTCTGATAAGGCTCATTTTCGTGCTGTCAGTAGCTTTACCAAGACACTCTGGGGAGGAAGCCTCTGTGGTTAAATTTTCAGTATCATGAATGAATTATTCATATATGTCACAGTGATTCCTCAAAAAAGTGAAAGCGTTAACTCAGAACATTCTCACAAGGGTAGTTTTAACATGTAAGAGACAAGTGGTACTCATACGTACCTCAATGCCTTCCAGCCTCTGATGACTTAAAATTAAGTGACATATTTTGAGCAGCTGAAGTGGCTTAGAGATAAATGAGAGCACTGTGTTAGGGAACTCTGAACCTCATATTGAGGCATGTTTTGGAAAACTCTATTATGTAGACTGCTCATAGGAATGCTTTCTAAAGTCCACCTATGTGCCGCTGTGACCACTATGAATGTGGTCAAATTCTCAACAAGCTTAGAATATTCATCTAAGAAAAATACTATTGCAGAGAACCAAAAGAGCACAGTTGAAATTTCATGCAATTCTTCAAAGGGCTTATGTCTCAGTAACATCTCAACTGCCCAGCTAACAAGGCAAATCAAGCATAGTCAAAAAGAAGAGGTAACAAAAGAGAAAGTTAATGGTCCTTCTTGTCATTACTTGACTACAAATTTAGTTTCCAACAGACTCCTTGGTTCTGGAACATCTACCACACTTAGCAAGAAAGTAAAATTCCTAATGTGCCCTTGGTTACACAAAGTTGAGGATTATCTGAAGAAAGATGTAGAAATTATTGTTAAAGGTAGAATCTTCCCCCAAGAAGCATCAAAAAGAAATCATAACCCTAAGGTGACAACACTCTATGAGCAAATTAAACACCACGGAACCTGAAAACCAGATCAGCATTTCCCTACCATCACCCTGGTAATGACCAACCACCTGTCTATACTTCATTTTCAAGCTGACAACTGAGAATATTGGACTGGATTTTTTTTTTCTCCCATTGTGTCCCACAGTTTAAAAGAATTTTTCCACTAAGCAGAATGTCATTACTAAACTGCAACAATATGAATGATCTTTTGCTCTATTGGGCATATTATGTACATAGTACCTTCAAAGCCTTTTACATGCTTACCTAATTTAATCCTTAAACAATCTTATCTGCATAAAATATTTTATATCACCATTTGACAGAAGAAGAAACTGAAGCTTCAAAAGTAATACGCAGTAAGAAGGACAGCCATAATTCAAACCCACTTACTTAAAGCCAATCCTCTTCTCCACTCAGTGAATCATCCTCAGTATCTAATGATTTTCAATATTTAACAAATAAATATTTAATTGCAAATATGCTATTTGGGACAGAATTATATAATCTGCTTTAGCTGATTCACTTGAAATGAAAGTTAACTTTAGAGTTGGTAGAGTTCTAGGTAAAGTTTCCTTCCCCATTGAGAGGCCTTTGAGCATGTGTGGATGGATAGCCACACTTTCCCACATGTATTCAAGACCCTGTCATCATTCCAGCTACCCCTACCATGATCTACAAAGTTTATAATGCCTATAGCTGCCTCCACAGGATGTGCAAATGGTCCTAGAGAGTTTTGAGAGTGGCTAGGGCCATTTGGACTTTTTGAGGATCTGGGCATCTGGAGTGTTTACTGACTCTTGGCACATTCCCTTGGCCCAGAGAATCCTCGCCTTGTGGGGAAAGGTGTGGTGAGGGGATAGCAGAGCAAGGTCTTTTGAAGCAGAGGGCCCAAGGTTAGAGGACAGAGGGGGAAGTGGGGGCAATGATGTGCTGATAAAACGGGTCTATTTCTTGCATGGTCTGAAATATCATGTACTTCTTTGTTACTTGTACCTTTTCAAACCGTCCTCATTAGAATATGAATCACATAAAAGCAGATCTCTTGGCTACCCTGACTGCTACTGCATCTCCAGCATGTATGACCAACCCTGGCACAGATAATTTGCTAAATTAAAATCTGTTGAATGAAAAAAAATGAGTAAATCAGAATGGCTTACACATATACAAAAACAACACAAAACAAAAACAACATCATTACAAAAAATGTTCCAGGAGTCCTTTTACGTGCTTTGCCTACAAGACCCCTTCCTTCCTAACAACAACTATAGGAGGTAGGTACTAGGAAAATCACTTTACAGTTGGCACAGAAATCTTAATCAATCCTCTTAATAACATACAACTATTCAGGGACTCCTGGGTGGCTCAGTGGGTTAAAGCTTCTACCTTCCGCTCCATTCATGATCCTTGTTTCCTGGGATTGAGCCCTGCATCTGGCTCTCTGCTTAGCAGGGAGCCTGCTTCCTCCTCTCTATCTCTGCCTGCCTCTTTATCTACTTGTGATCTCTGTCTGTCAAATAAATAAATAAAATCTTAAAAAAAATAAATAAAAAATACAACTTTAATAGGCTCAAAGGCTGTATTCTTTTTCATGAAATTTTGAGTATATGAATAAATGATTGTCCTTTGGTGTGAAAGAAAGAAAGGAAGAGAAAGGAAGGAAGGGAGGAAAGGCAGGAAGGAGGAGGGAGATCAGGGCAGCATAGCAGACTGAAAAATTAAAGCTCTTTTTCATTCACATTTAAAAGAAATGGCAAGATTTACAATTCAAACACAATTCAAAACTGTATCATGTGAAAACGTTAGTGTGAAAGAACTCACACACACAGAGTTTTTTCCTCAGCAGAATGAGCTTTTTAGAAAATACCCAAGAAAGTCTGGGAACTGGCTATATTTACAAGATGGTGGAAGAGGGGGCAACATTTTGCGGTAACATATGGTGAAGTACAAATAAGGGCCATTTAAAAGTGGGACCAAACAAGCCTCGTTCTAGCTGTGAAAAGATTACTGCCCTTGGAGACTGCCAGGACTTTAGAAACTTAATTGGAGGAAGGATTTGAGCACAGAGTAGATAAGTAGCAGCATGTTTTCTGACCTCCCCAGTCCAGGTAAAACCTACAGTCGAGTTCCAGGATATGAGTATGCTGACTCGTGACTCCTAAGAAAAAGTAAAATCAAGCACCCGTGCATCAGACAGGGTGGAACCACTGGAGTTCCCACACATATCCAGCTACAGAATTTGGTTATACATACAAGTTTCATTTCTCAGAGGAAATACAGAGAGTACATTTGTTGGAGGAGCAGCAGATAGCATGATCAATATATATTCTGTCATCTTTTCATTCTTCCTCTTATGCTAGTTGGATGTTGTCCCTAGTCTCTTCAAAGAGAATTCAGTCTTGAAAGAAAGAAGAAATGAAGAGAGGAGAGAAGCAAAGGGAAGAGGAGGAAAGGAGACCACAGGGAGGGAAGAGCAGGAACAGATTGGAATGGAGGAAGGAAGTCAAGGGGAGAGCAAAGAAAAGAGGGCTTGTGTACCTCTGGCTGGAAACAAGCAATGCCGGCCCCACCCCCTTCCCCTCAAAAAAAAAAAAAAAAAAAAAAAGAAGAAGAAGAAAAAGAAAAAAAAGAAAGAAAGAAAGAAAGAAAAGTCAAAAATTCCAAAGAGAAAAGTTACACACCCATATGCACAATAACAGAGGATTTGTTTGGTTTGCTTTTTTAATTGGTGTTTTTGTTCGTGTATGCCATAACTTTATACAGTCATTTGAGATAATTGAGATAATTTGGTGAATTAAATGGAATTGCCCCACACATTGAGAAGTATTGTTCCCTGTGGCAAAATACAATGAAGGTGGCCAATGTTGAACACTCTTGTTTACAGTCTGTTAGCGTTCTAGTCTCCAGAATTATCATTGTATTATTACTACTACTACTATAATCATCATCATGACTGTGATGATGATAATGATGGTCCTGATTTCTTCTCCCAGTTCTCCTTCCCCATTTATTTTCATGGTTGCCTTTTTCCACCACATTAGCTTTTGCTCTTCAGAGCGTTTGCTTAACTGTTTTTCCATTTCAGTGGTTCTAGTTTTTCCTTATTACATTATGTGATGGAGTGCTGATGGATTTTTCCATGATATACACAATGAAGAAAAATCATATAAAAAGATATATACTTAATATATAGAAGCATAAAATGTAAGAAATAATTTCATTCCTAGTCCATAGTATTTCCTTCCAGATCATCTTAATTTCATTCTTCAAAGGTGTAGAAACCCTGAAATATTTCATGTTTTCTTCAAGTTATTTTATATATGCATATGAACACATCTTTGTATTTCTTTTTATATTTACACAAATGGGCTTGTTATGTATACTACTCAGTAGCTTTCTTTCTCCATTAAACACATTGATGGAGTGTTTCCATTAAACACTCTGTACCAGGAGTAGTTACTTCATTCTTTCTACTAACTTTATGGTATTCCTTTTCTGTTTCTTTTTGTTTTTTCAAAGATTTTATTTATTTGACAGAGAAAGAGACAGTGAGAGAGGGAATACAAGCAGGGAGAGTGGGAGAGGGAGAAGCAAGCTTTCTGCCAAGGAGGGAGCCCAGATGTGGAGCCCTATCCCTGGACCCTGGGATCATGTGTCAAAGGCAGACAACTTAACAACTGAGCCACCCAGAAGCTCCACTTTATGGTATTCCATTGTGTAAATATACTATTTTTTAAAACTCTACTGTACTTTTGAATATTTAATTTTTCCACCTAGCAATAGTTTAAGTCAAATTGCGGTGAATATCCAACTATGTTTGGATGCACACAGATATATAAATACACAAACTTTTTGTTTTGCTTTGTTTTTGTTTTTGTTTTATTTCTTTTCAACGTAACAGTATTCATTGTTTTTGCACCACACCCAGTGCTCCATGCAATACATGCCCTCCCTAATACCCACCACCTTGTTCCCTCAACATCCGACCCCCCGCCCCTTCAAGACCCTCAGGTTGTTTTTCAGAGTCCATAGTCTCTCATGGTTCACCTTCCCTTCCAATTTCCCTCAACTCCCTTCTCCTCTCCATCTCCCCATGTCCTCCATGTTCTTTGTTATGCTCCACAAATAAGTGAAACCATATGATAGTTCCATATGATACTTGACTCTCTCTGCTTGACTTATTTCACTCAGCATAATCTCTTCCAGGCCCATCCATGTTGCTACAAAAGTTGGGTATCCATCCTTTCCGATAGAGGCATAATACTCCATCGTGTATATGGACCACATCTTCCTTATCCATTCGTCCATTGAAGGGCATCTTGGTTCTTTCCACAGTTTGGCGACCGTGGCCATTGCTGTTATAAATACTGGGGTACAGATGGCCCTTCTTTTCACTACATCTGTATCTTTGCAGTAAATACCCGGTAGTGTAATTGCAGGGTCATAGGGAAGCTCTATTTTTAATTTCTTCAGGAAACTCCAGACTGTTCTCCAAAGTGGCTGCACTAACTTGCATTCCCACCAACAGTGTAAGAGGTTTCCCCTTTCTCCACATCCTCTCCAACACAGGTTTTTCCTGTCTTGCTAATTTTGGCCATTCTAACTGGTGTAAGGTGATATCTCAATGTGGTTTAATTAAAATCTCCCTGATGGCTAGTGATGATGAACATTTTTTCATGTGTCTGATAGCCATTTGTATGTCTTCACTGGAGAAGTGTCTGTTCATATCTTCTGCCCATTTTTTTGATATGATTATCTGTTTTGTGTTTGTTGAGTTTGAGAAGTTCTTTATAGATCCTGGATATCAACCTTTTGTCTGTACTGTCATTTGCAAATATCTTCTCCCATTCCGTGGGTTGACTCTTTGTTTTGTTGACTGTTTCCTTTGCTGAACAGAAGCTTTTGATCTTGATGAAGTCCCAAAAGTTCATTTTCGCTTTTGTTTCCTTGGCCTTTGGAGACATATCTTGAAAGAAGTTGCTGTGGCTAATATCAAAGAGGTTACTGCCTATGTTCTTCTCTAAGATTCTGAAAGATTCCTGTCTCACGTTGAGATATTTTATCCATTTTGAGTTTATCTTTGTGTACAGTGTAAGAGAATGGTCGAGTTTCATTCTTCTATATATAGCTGTCCAGTTTTCCCAGCACCATTTATTGAAGAGACTGTCTTTTTTCCACTGTAAATTTTTTCTTGTTTTGTCGAAGATTATTTGACCATAGAGTTGAGGGTCCATATCTGGGCTCTCTACTCTGTTCCACTGGTCTAGGTCTGTTTTTATGCCAGTACCATGCTGTTTTGGTGATCACAGCCTTGTAGTAAAGCTTGAAATCAGGTAACATGATGCCGCCAGTTTTGTTTTTGTTTTTCAACATTTCTTTAGCAATTCGGGGTCTCTTCTGATTCCATACAAATTTTAGGATTATTTGCTCCAGCTCTTTGAAAAATATCAGTGGAATTTTGATCGGAATGGCATTAAAAGTATAGATTGCTCTAGGCAGTATAGATATTTTAACAATGTTTATTCTTCCGATCCAAGAGCATGGAATGCTCTTCCATCTTTTTGTGTCTTCTTCAATTTCTTTCATGAGTGTTCTGTAGTTCCTCAAGTACAGGTCCTTTACCTCTTTGGTTAGGTTTATTCCCAGGTATCTTATGGTTCTTGGTGCTATAGTAAATAGAATCAATTCTCTAATTTCCCTTTCTACAAACTTTTTTTTCATGCATAAAGTCTTACAAGAAAAATTGTAGCAGTAAAAGTAATTCTTTTTTTAAAACATATTATTTATTTATTTGACAGACAGAGATCTCAAGTAGGTGGAGAGGCAGGCAGAGAGAGAGAGGAGGAAGCAGGCTCCCCACTGAGCAGAGAGCCTGATGCGGGGCTCTATCCCAGGACCCTGAGATCATGACCTGAGCTGAAGGCAGAGGTTTAACCCACTGAGCCATCCAGGTGCCCCAGTAAAAGTAATTCTTATTTTATATTTTAATAGATATTGCCAAATTTCTTGATAGAAAATAATACAGATTTATAACTTTTTTTAAGATTTTATTATTTTATTTATTTGACAGAGAGAGAGATCACAAGTAGGCAGAGGCAGGCAGAGAGAGAGAGGAGGAAGCAGGCTCCCTGCGGAGCAGAGAGCCCAATGCGGGGCTCGATCCCAGGACCCTGGGATCATGACCTGAGCCAAAGGCAGCGGCTTAATCCACTGAGCCACCCAGGCGCCCCCAGATTTATAATTTTTAAACTGAATTTATCTCCTTAGAATTTGAAATTAAAAATTGATGTGTACTCACTTCAACAAGTAGAAATTATATAGAGATATATGCTGTGCTCTCTCCATCCATCCCCCAGTTACAACCCCTTTGAAATACCCAATTTTAACAATTTTGTTAATGGACTATCAAGGAAAAAGAATGGCTACTTTTCTACAACTTCACCAGCAAGAAAATGATCAATCTTTGATTTTTTTAAATAAATGAGTAAAAAATGTTATTTGCTTTTTTAAAAAGCCATGTATTTGCATATCCCATACATTTCTTTTGCATTGCTTTTGTCTATTTAATATCAGATTTTTCCGTAGTAATTTATAGGAGTGTTTTAACATGAGAATTATTAGTCCTTTTTCCCCATTATTTTACTCACAGTTCATTGTTTGTCTTTTAAGCTATTTTGGGTATTTTTGCCACTTTGAAATTTTATAGTTTCTACAGCATATTCAGAGAAAACACCTGGAATTTTAATGTGAATGTTATGAACATAAAGTAAAAATGCGGGCACCAAATGTGTGTTCCCTTAATTATATCTTAACATATTTTCTGTTTCTTTTCAGATTCTCAGGAAGTGACACCCCTCCTGCTTTCAAAAGCACATTTCTCTTCTTGAACTTTAAACCTAATATCCCTACCTCACACTCCTTTGAATCTATGCTTGTTTGAAATATAAGCTTTTTTTTCTTTTAAATGTTCACATTATAGAATTATTTTTCTGATTTTGTAATTAAATTCTAGCATTTATGTCATATATATTTCATTATAATCAGAGAAGCTTCTTTATTCTATTTTTACATGTTGAAAGTATTCAGACTGTACTATTATGTGAACATTTTAATAACTTTTAGTGGAAACTTTTAAAGCAGGTATGCTCCATTTTCTAAACCATGTATAACTCTATCTTTATCATATCTTTCTCTATCTCTATTATATCTATCTCTATGACTATCAGCATATATATGCAGACACATATATATACTCCAATTCTCTAATTTTTGTATCTTTCTCTACTTGATTTGTTATAGACTTAGAGAATTGAAAAAGGTAAATTATGTTTACTTCTTGTTTCTACTATTTTCTTTTTGCTTGTAAATGTTGAGTCCATGGTATGGTACAAAATAGATCTTTACAAATGTCATCTTTTTTTTTTTAAAGATTTTATTTATTTATTTGACAGAGATCACAAGTAGGCAGAGAGTCAGGCACAGAGAGAGAGGAAAAGCAGTCTCCTTGCTGAGCAGAGAATCCGATGTGGGGCTTGATCCTGAGCTGAAAGCAGAGGCTTTAACCCACTGAGCCACCCAGGTGCCCCAAATGTTATCTTATTGTGAATTTTGTCACTTTATTTCTTAATAATGCTTACTTTTTCAAGTATCAGTTTATCTATATCTTGTGATATGTGTATGTGAGTATTGACATTAATTTTGTTTAACTATATGACTAGAACAAAAACAAATGAGAAATTATGGTTATACCACTGGGGTGTGTGTGTGTGTGTGTGTGTGTGTGTGTGTGTGTGACCATTTTCCCATTGTTCACTTTTGCATTTTCATTGCACTATATGGTTATTTGACTTCACAAAACTTAGTAAAAATAAAATCACACATATCTTGTCTCATTTTCTTCCTTCTAAAGTTTTCTAAATAGTTAACACTATATTAAAATATTCATACACATAGAAATATGTTGCGGCCAGCGTGGCAAATCAACCAGGAACGTGAGGGTAAGAGGATGGTGAAAGAAAAAGACTTGAGAGACAAAGAGATGGGGGAAGGAGGAGCACTGAGGAGGATGTCCAACAGTGCCGACTTTATTCAGGGCAGTGAGGCATTATATAGCCAAAGTAACTATTTTTAACTGGTTACAAAATAATTTGCTACATGCACAAAAAACCTCCGGACTTCCCCATTACCTACTTCTCAAGATCTAATTGCAGACCCTCTGGCTTCTTGTGAGAACTAGTGAGAAACGAACAAGGTGCACCTGCAGGCAATGGCTGATGTTAGTACAATTGTCCCGTATTAATACAAGAAGTAACAGCAAACCTGAAAGTGATTTATGAGCTGTGCTGGAACAGCAAGGACCAGTTAAGTGTTTATGACCCCAACCAATATGCTCTCATCTAACTAGTAAACATGTGGGAAGTCACGTTGGCGAGCGCACAACACATAGCACAGACCCTTTCTCAGTGCTACTCAACTTTTCCGTCCTAAACCTTTTGTTAGGCTATTCGGACTTTAAAGGAGACACAAGTCAGGGCCTGGTTTGGTCCTCGTCTCAAGCCTTATCGCAGCCTCCCACAGAAATAGGTTATTAGTAATGGCAAGCTTATTAAAAGGTAAATTCATCACTCATTGTGCATTAGTCATTTCATTGATGTTTTGTGAACTCAGGTGAGGACAGAACTGACTTTCTTGGTAGGTGGATTAGCTGAAAGTTACATGTAGTCTACTGCATAAAGGAATATTCTCCTGAAAAGCAACCTTGTGTAATCTTAGTATTCCCTTATTCTTTCAGAGAAAATAAATGAAGTAGCATAAAATCTGATGTACTGCATAAGTAAACATAGTTTTAAACAGACTATACAAAATCTAAAAAGTTCCAGCATCTTCATATTTTATCACATCAAATTCGGTATTGTCAGGTTATATTCTCTCTTTGGTTTGGTTTTGATGTGCTCTCTCATCTCATATCTAGGACAAACTTTTTCTGACCTGTCAAAAATGCTTGGGTTCATCTCATCTTGTGAACTTGAACTGAAATTAAAATGCAGTTTTTCTTTAGTGACCATTCCTATTTTCACCAACATTTTTTCTGGATTTTATTTGACTTTTTATGATCCTAGTTTTGGTCCTTATTTAGGCTGACATGGTCCATTTTTGTGGCAGTTTGGTTATAGCATTTACCTTATTATAGCAATTTATCTTCTTATTCTCAAAAGACTTTGGAGTTCCTTTTTATAATTCAGTTTTGATTATTTTGTTTTTCATATTCCTTCTCATTTTTATTTCCACAGTAAATATTGTGTTAAAATGTTTGTAAGATGTGAACACTGAAATTCCTGTGTCTACATCTCACTAATTTTGAGACATAAAAATACTCTTTAAGAGAGAAGTCCTGATGGGCAATTATCTATTGAAAGCTTGGGAGAAAGATAAACAGACTACTAGATGAATTTTTATCTTGGTCTCTTTTATTAGCATTGGCACTATCATTAAATGCTATATCTAAAAGACTTGTTAATTAACTGACTCAGCAGGTAGGAACCTCAGAGACAGATTGCTAAGGAAAAGTAAGAAGGTGACTAATAATTGAGATCATTTTCCAAAGTCATGTTGTCAGGCTGGTCATTATTTTCTTACACGCATCTAGCTCTGGACAGAATATAAATACCTGTGACCTGGAATGACGGATGTTCTTTAATCTGCCTTTGAATGTGGTATCTCCTTGCCTTAAATTGCTCCTCCTCCAAGTATGCTCCAATTGCTACTCTTCCAAGTATGAGAAGATACATACTTGGCTACAGACTTTCCCTTTACTGTAGCATACTCCTAACTTGGTTTCCACAGAAAGCCTTCTCAATGCTTTCCTAGAAATTCTCCAGAATGGAACCCTTCTTGCCCCCATTTATTATGCTTAGAAATTACAAATTTTAGAGATCCCTTAAAATAGGCAAGATAAAACCTAAAAACATTAAAAGGGAGAAGCATAATTATCCCTACTTTATATATGGATCAACTGGGATCCAAGAGGTCACTTCACTTGATAATCAATGGAGAGCGGAGAGAGGACCTAGTTCTTCTTCTTTAATTCTCACTGGATATTTGGCACTCACACACACACAAAGCATAACTTACTACCACTAACAATAACAGTTTTAAATTAGTAAGTTGATATTATTTGCAATCTTTCAGTAACGCATACTTGACCTGATGACATAGTTATCAGTCAGGTTTTACTTCCAATTAGCAGGTTTTCTTATCTTAATTATCTTATCTTTATTTATTTCTTTATCTTTATTTATAATTATTATTATATTTCTTTTTTTTTAAAGATTTTATTTATTTATTTGACACACAGAGAGATCACAAGTAGGCAGAGAGGCAGGCAGAGAGAGAGAGGAGGAAGCAGGCTTCCTGCTGAGCAGAGAGCCCGATGCGGGGCTCGATCCCAGGACCCTGAGATCATGACCCGAGCCGAAGGCAGCGGCTTAACCCACTGAGCCACCCAGGCGCCCCTATTATTATATTTCTTATCTTTATTGTTTCTATATTAGAAGATTCCAGATTATAATTATTGCTCTTACAAATGGTAGTAAATATTCTGTGCCTATGGCTGACTGTCCCAAGTAATCATCAAAAAATGAACACAGAATGAATAAAGTTCTCACTGATGTCTACTATAGAAATACAATCAGCTCAAAGCTTATAAGCCCAACTCCTTCAAAAAGTTGGACAGCTAATTATATCACCTTAAGAGATACATAAGATGGATTTCTAATTCACTACTTAATTATATTTGAGTATAGAAAGAATTTAGTTATGTTTTACACTTCAATGTAGTTTTAAAATACATCTTAAAATATACCATCAATTTCCTTTTCTGATCAATGAAGAAAATAATCGAATTTGGGAAGAATTAAAGTCTGAGTGGTTGAAGGTCTGCATGATAATTTTGTTTTCTTAATATCTGGGTTTAAACTATTATTAGTAGTATTACTAAAGAATGTTTTTATCCTATCTCTCATTTCAAAATTGCTCTCTGATCAACTTTTTCTTAAAAGCTAGCATACCTCAGGGCAGAAAAGCAGAATCTTATATTCATTCTCTCAATCTACGTCATCCTTTGTGCTCTTTTTTTTAATTTGGATCAAATTCAGAAGGGATGACCACCAAATTTTCTTGGCAAATAAAACATCATATGCATTGGCATTAAGGTATAAATCCTTTTCTTTGCAAAGCAAACCCCATCTTTGCTACTTATGGAGTGTTGGACTCCAACAGGATTGAGCCCAGTGCACACTTTCTAGTCTGCCTCATAGATCACAAAAAAGAATTTTAAACCGAAAGACGCATCTCTTCTCTTATAGCCCAGATAAACAGAATAAGACTTGTCAAGCATTTCTCTTTCATTTATGTACTGCACTTATGGCAAGAGCAGCTCATTCATACTCTCTCCATCAGTAACGTCAGCCAAGTCTAAAGTGAAATATCTACCAGCAGATGCACAAGAGTGTAATTGCTCTTCCACAATGTATGCTATTGATATTCTGCAACATCCATCAGTGTTATTTGATAAAGGAATTTTGCCAATAGCTCATTCTGCTTTCCCTGTGATCGTACTATTTGTCATTAACATGGCAGCTGCTTTTATTAGCTTCTTGGCACTAGTGTAACTTGTACCTGTGTTTTGGCAAGATGAATGCAACCTTGGAAGATGCTTCTGTAGTTCTAGTCTTTTTTCCACTACTGACAACATTGAAAAGCATTATTTTCAGCTTGTTCAGAAAAACAGAGGAGTCACTTTTTTATTTTAGAAGATAGTGTGAACAGTTATATGGCTTTAGTCAATACTGGATGAAGTTCTAATGAAGGCTTATCTAGATTTCTGGTTTAACTACATGCAATCTTTAAGATACTCATGGGATATCCATCCATGTTATATATAGGTGTGCACGGGAGTCCCAGTCACTCTGTATAATTGTGATGCTTTCTGAGTTATGTTATTTATGTTCCAAATACTTTTATGCACCAGTCAACTGGTTTTTGTGATGGGAACATTTTTCTTGTATAAGGATATAATATACTCTATAAGAATACAAATGCAAATTTAACAGTTAACTACATGTTAGTTAAGATAAACTGACCATCACTCTTGGTTGAATATCTAAAACCCTATTGGGAATTCTGTGACTAACACAATAAGGCTTTTATGTGTTTGTGAAATACATGTGAAAAGGTGTGTTTATTGACCTCCTCCCAAATCCTTGTACAAATCTGGAGCAGTTGTTGCAGTGACCACAAAGGCAGAGCACAGCAGGACTGGAGAACCCCATTTTTTAAAAGATTTCATTTATTTATTTGAGAGAGAGAGAAGTGAGAGAGAGAGAGAGAATGAGAGAGAGAGAGAGAGCACACACTAGAGGGGTGGAAGGGAGGGACCCCTGAGCAAGGAGTCATATTTGGGTTCGATCCCAGGACCCTGGGATCATGACCTGAACCAAAAGCAACATGCTTAACCGACTGAGACACCCAGATGCCCCTGGAGTACTCCATTTCGAGAAATATTATTGCACTCCAAAGATTGGTTCATTATGTAGACCTACTTTTACTATAAGAGGCTTGCCATCTTGGAGAGACGATACCACCAATACATAGGAAAAAGGACCTAGAGAATAATGCAAGGTGATTGTAGGCTCTGTTCTTTTGTTCTCCCTGACTTAAGTCTTTTCATCTTAACCTGTGTTTCACCATTCTGATCAAAAGTTCTCTCAAGAACCATTTACTGCATGTTTACTAGATGCCTGGTTCCGAATTTATATAAAAAACAGAGACTTCTCATAGTGACTCTGTAAGTCCATATTAAGCCCACTTTAGAGATAAGGAAACTGCAACAGAAAAGTTTATTAACCCTAATTAATTCCTGGTTTATTAACCCTAATTAATTCCTAGTAAGCGACAGATTTGGACCCAGATCCAGGCCTTTGGGGAAGTAAATCCTGTGCCATTCATTTACATGCTCATCGCCTTGTTAAAATGCACATAAAACCTCATTTTACTTTTTTGCTCTAAAACCTTCAGCGACTGCCGTTGCCTACAGAACTAGTACAACCCCCTTCGTGTAGCATTCAGACCCATGGACGTTTTGGTCTTCACCTGCTCTTCCAGCCCTGTCTCCTGCGCAGGCTGACCATCTTCCCCTAGGGCATCATGTTCTTCCCACTCTCACCCTTACATTTAGAATCTTCCCTCTCACTGCCCAGCCCTGCATACCTCTGGCCCAGGTCACACAGCATTCTCTGATCCCACCCCACCCCCCACCCAAGTAATCACTTGGTCTTCCACAGGAAGCACTGGAAAGGTATAACGAGGACACCTAAAAACACTGTCATTATGTGCTCAAACAACCATGAACAAAAAAAAAAAGGCATCTGGAGGTCTTTTTTTTTTTTTTTTTTTTTTTTTTTAAAGATTTTTTTATTTATTTATTTGACAGAGAGAGATCACAAGTAGGCAGAGAGGCAAGCAGAGAGAGTGAGAGGGAAGCAGGCTCCCCGCCGAGCAGAGAGCCGGATGCGGGACTCGATCCCAGGACCCCGAGATCATGACCCGAGCCGAAGGCAGTGGTCTAAACCACCGAGCCACCCAGGCGCCCCTGGAGGTCTTTTTTTAAGTGAAGATTTCAAGATTTCTTTCTAGAGGTACTGCTGAGGTGGGATAGTATGTCTGAGTTTTCAACAAGTTTCCTATATCAGTCTTTTGTATCTTAAAATCTGAGTATCTTCTTCTATACATAGGTATACAAGGGGTCCTTGTGTGAACATCAACACAGAGCTTCATGAAGGGTCAAGCATCACACAAGACCAGATGTTCAATTATCCCAGCAAGTCCCTCATATCTGTTAATATTTTATACTACTTCTTTCCAATTTTTTCCCTATGCATGTGTATTTTTAAGAGAAAAAAATTATGGAATCAGATAATGGAGATATAGGGAATTTTTGTTCTATTTTTTATTCTTTTAACATTGTAAACATTAACATCTCTTGTATCTTTAATTATTCTTTGTAGTCAATATTTTTAAGAGCATCCCAAAAGCCTGTCCTCTGATTGTTTTTCTTACCAGTATATATGTAATGCTTCTATTTTAGTGTATCTTAGGCACTTTAAGTGTTCTAAATAAAGGAGTTACTATGCAACAATTTAATTGTTCACAGAAGTTTATTTTTATAAAGATTTTTATTTATTTATTTGAGAGAGAGAGAGAGCACAGAAGGAGAGTGAGAGGGAGGAGCAGACTCCCCACTGAGCAGAGAGCCCAATGCAGGACTCAATCCCTGAACTCTGAGATCATGACCTGAGCCAAGGCAGAGGCTTAACTGACTGAGCCACCCAAGGTGTGGCTGTTTGTGAGTAAGCCAAGTTTATATTCAATCCCAGGTCTTGTTTTGACTCTTCAATTTGCATGTCTTTCTCTTCTGAACTCCTTCTCATCCCTTGCTTCTGAACATAATATATTTCCAGAGTGGCTCCTTTAAATTCCTAACTTAGGGTTCTAACCCATTGCTAACCAGCCCTTCTATCACAATTGTCCTTCTTTATTTTCCATATAAAACTTACAGTGTCTGGATTTAACCTCTTCCCTTATTTGTGTCCCTGTTTATTGGTGTTTTTCCTAACTCCCACCTTCTGGAAGAAGCAAAGTCTAAGGGGCCAGAGACCCCAGAGGTGGTCTTTAAACTTACATTCCCATTAACTAGGACATTGCCTGATACACAACAAATAAGTGTGCAATAGTAGTCAATGGATGTATAGATGAACAAAAGAGTGAGCAAATGAGTACAATAATAGAATTTTTTTTTTTTTTAGATTTTATTTATTTATTTGACAGGCAGAGATCACAAGTAGGTAGAGAGGCAGGCAGAGAGAGAGAAGAGGAAGCAGGCTCCCCGCCAAGCAGAGAGCCCGATGCAGGGCTCGATCCCAGGACCCTGGGATCACGACCTGAGCCAAAGGCAGAGGCTTTAATCCACTGAGCCACCCAGGTGCCCCCAATAATAGAATCTTAAGGAAAACTTGGGTAATAGCTAAGGAGTAAGTGGTGGCCAGCCATGAAAGAGAGCGAATACAGATTTTTCTTTCTGGAGGCTGGGCTTTGAAGGGAGAAGTTTGATACAATAGCTTGGATCCCTCCTGCCCCAGGCAAATATATAGTTTAAAAAAAAGAAAACCAAAAATCCATGGTTCTGATATTCTATTATTTTAAAGAACCATTTCACTATGATTATATGCTATTTTAACACTTGTAATTACTGAACCAAAATAAATGGCTTACAATAAGAATCAAGAAAAAATGGATTTTTTATTTCTATTGGTTTCCAGATCATATTGGTATATTTCCCGCTTGGGAAGATATTTCCTCTCAGTGTATTTCCTATATAAAATATAAGATACTTCCTTTGCTCAAAGGAATATAAGATACTTCCTTTGCTCAGTGTGAGATGGCAGCATGTTGCATTTCCTGTTGCTACTGCAGGAGAACACAGGGGTGCAAATTAAATGGCTTATTTTGCACGAGTGTCCTTGTAAATCTTTATCCCTTGAAATTCAAAGGTCAATGATACTTTCTATATGCAAATGCAGTGGTTAAATGCAATGCACATTACTAGTCCTGGCAGATGGGGAAAACTATGAATTTATCATGGTGATGGCTTCAGGAACATGGTAGATCATTATGCACACAGTATGACAACTAATGACAGTCTTTTTAATTCTTTCCTTTCAGTGGCCTCTTCCCCAGACACACAAAGCCAAAATTCACTTTGCCCATGTGTCAAAACCAAATTCAATATCTTTTTAGACATTGTAATGGATTGGAATCCTTTATTCTATGGAAGATTAAGCTGAACTTCTGCCCTTTAATAAAAACTTTAATAAAAACTCTCCTGGCAAATTTCATGTGGTCAAATCTTATTTTTAGTTTTGATTTGGATGCTTTATATTGAAACTATACAATTTGAAATGACAGAAAACACTGTTACTGTAATATCTTGAGTTTGATAGGATTCTTTTCTTTAAGGAGCTTAAAGGGCTTTTGCATACAGTCTTTTATTTTTCAAAATTTCAGTGAAATAGGAGATGTTAGTTTCCATATTATATTCTGTCATGCTCAAAAAATGTTCAAACTGATCACGCAGAAGTATTAATTTGTCAAAGAAAGGGGAGGAGGAGAGAGAGAGTGGTGGTGGCATTAGGGACTCCTGGAGTTTAGACATAAAAGCTAGATAAACCATTATTCTGGGTTGCGTAGCAGAAAGGATGTGGAAAGCTTTCTCAAGACACTGAGATTTGGGGGTTCTTTGTTACTAGAGCAAAACCTTACTTGTCCTTGTAATGCAATATGAATGTAGTTACCAATATAAAAATTGTTCTCTTTTCTTTCTTAAGATTTTATTTATTTGTCAGAGAAAGAGAGAGAGAGAATGCACAAGCAGGGTGAATGGCAGATAGAGGCAGAAGCACGCTCCCCACTGAGCGGAGAGCCCAATGCAGGACTCGATCCCAGAACCCTGGGATCATGACCTGACTTGAGAACAAACACTGAACTAACTGAGCCACCCAGGCATCCCTAAAAATTATTTCTAACTTTCACAGATAACATAAGAAACATTTAATAAAAATTCTAGGCCCTGATTCTATTTTTAATACCTACCCCTGATGTAGTTTAAGTATAGAACTTTTCTTTCCACTTCCATTTCTATACAACGAATCCCATAATGCATATCTTACATAGTTATAAGAATTAACATAGAATGTTGCCTAGTGCCTGACATCTATTAAGAATGTATTAGAATATTAATTATTATATATTATATAATTATATATAAAATATAAATATATATATTATAAAATATATATATAATATAATATATATATTATATAATTAGAATATTAAGAATGTATTAAATGAAAGCTGTAAACACAGAATCCACATCCGGGGTCATGAGCTACTGAACATCACTGAAAGAGTTCTGAAAGTCATATTCTCTGCTATTTTCCTCAGTTTTGCTTCTTTCTCCTGAAACTAAGCTTTTAATTGCAGTGGCTTCTACTGAAGCTCTTGTTGCTTTGTTCATACTGATTTTCATAATTTGTTAACTCTAGTTAGTAGTAACCCTGGCACTTCGTTATTCTTTTATTTTTATGTAGGCTTCCCCAATCTTGAGTTTTTGCTCTCTTTATTGAAACAGCAGGCAAACCTCCCTTCTTATCACATCTCAAGGCCCTTATCTAATTTCCAGACTTTTGAGCTCCTATTCTCCTGCTGATTGTTTAGTCTCTCCTCCTCCCCTTAGGAAAGATGTATCTAGTTATTGCTCTGTAGTCCTGTGTGTCTTGCTCCAGCTTTCCTTTCTGTGTTTATCTGTCATCTTTCACTACAGACTACCAAGAGATCAATGGTAGCTTTGTATTTTAAGAACTTCTACAAGTAGGGTGCTTGGGTGGCTCAGTGTGTTAAAGCCTCTGCCTTTGGCTCAGGTCATGACCCCAGGGTCCTGGGATAGAGCCCCGCGTTGGTCTCTGCTCAGCGGGGAGCCTGCTTCCCACCTGCCTCTCTGCCTACTTGTGATCTGTGTCTATCAAATAAATAAAATCTTAAAAAAAAAAAAAAAAGAACTTCTACAAGGGATTTTGGTCTACTTTTTTAGTAGTTGCCTAAAGAAAAATCATGTGTGTCTCTATGTTTAAACATAAAATACTGTTTGAGTGGGGCGCCTGGGTGGCTCAGAGGGTTAAGTCTCTGCCTTCGGCTTGGGTCACGGTCCCGGGGTCATGGGATCGAGCCCCACATCGGGCTCTCTGCTCAGAAGGGAGCCTGCTTCTCCCTCTTTCTGCCTACTTGTGATTTCTGTCAAATAAATAAATATTTTAAAAAATACTGTTTGTTTGAGAACCAATATGCTGTACCCCTGAACCTAGTAAAACAACATATGTTAATTACATGTCAGTTAAAATAAATAAATTAGAATAATAATTATAATATGCTATTTCAGTGGTGAAAGACTGAAAGTTTGTCCTTTAAGGTCAGAAGCTACACAAGGAATCCCAATTTACCACTGCTGCTCAACTCCCTACTAGGAATTCAGAACAATTAGGCAATTAAAAAGACAGAAGGCATCCAAATTGGAAAAGGAAAAGGCTAAAGGATCTTACTCACAGAAGACATGATCCTAAACAGAGAAAATTCTAAAGAATTTCTACCCCATATAAAAACTGTTAGACAATAAACAAATTCAGTAAAGTTACAGAGTATGAGATCATTATGTAAAAATCAGTTGCATTTCTATACACTGGCAATTAACAGCCTGAAGAGGAAATTAAGAAAACGATTTCATTACAATAGCATCACAAGAGTAAAATACTTAACAAATTTAATCAAGGAAGTACAAGACTTACATACTGAAAACTGCAAAACATTGCCGAAAGACACAAATAAATGAAAATTCCCCTGAAATTTCACCCACCAAACACTTTCACTGTTATCGATTTGATGTATATTATTTTGGACATTTTTCCTATTCAATATCAATTACAGTTCTTGGTTAGAAGCAAGAGAAAGTGTCTTCCTGAGAGATATTTGGCAAGTTACTGGCTGAGTTTCACTTTACTCATTTGATAAAGGGAAATAATATCAGGATCTACAGCGTTGGTTATTGTGTGAATTGAAGGCCTATAAAATATGTAACAACCCCTGTTACAGGGAAAGAAGGAGAAACTCAGCGTTCTATTATTACTTTCATATTTTAATTACTGTTATGACTGGTTTTCAAAATCAATTGTGGCTTATCATTCAAAACTCTTTATTATACCTAGTCTTATATTATAGCCTAATTGACCACTCCCAGGTCAAGAAATTATTTCCCTCTTTAATAAGAATTCTTTCTTTATTCTTTATTTAACCTGACTTATTAATATTCTTCATCTGTACTTTAACTTAGAAGGAACTTTTTTCTTAAATGCCATTTCCTTCTATCAGCATATCCCAGAAGTTTGTAGTAAAATCCACCCCAGCCCCACGTCTTTTACCACATGTCCTCTGATGACTAGGGACCTTGATATGCATTTAGTGAAGGTAATGTGCATTAGGCTGCATTATTCTTCAAAGTATTTGCCTTTCAGTATGAAAAGAGACTTTTCTGTCCAAGGCTCCATGACTTGCTTGAGCCAGTGGAATCTAAATTGGAGCAACACATACCGCTGATTCTGCTGATGGCTGCACAGTTTGGCGAATATACTAAAAGCTTTGAATTATATACATTAGGGGAGTGAACTACATATAGAGTATGTGAATTCTATCTCAATAAATCTGTTTCAAAAATACAATAAACACAAAATACTGAGATATAATTTAAAGTACATAAAAAGAAATTGAGAAAAGAGGATAAAATAGTTGAAAGTGTAAAAAAAGTGAAATATCTCAATGAAAAGAAATCTTATGAATTGTGAAGTTTATGAGATATTCATTCCTATTTCTATAAGTCATATAATTACATTTACATTCATTAACACCATAATAGTATCAGTTTGGATGAACTTTATCTACATATGATAGAAATCCCCAAACTGGTGGCATAAACATTATTGAAATATATATGTAATTGATACAATTATAGGTAGTCTAGGACAGTTAAGTTGGCACAAAGAGCGTCAGGAATCCAGCTGCCTGTTAATTTGTTGTCGCATCGTCATCAACTCTTGCTTTCTACCTTATGTTACAAGATGGCTACTCTAACTCCAGCCATCACATCTATATTCTGGCGTCAACAAAAAAAGAATGGACAGGAGAGAGACACACCTCCTCCTATAATGATGTTACCCAAAAGCTGCACATAGTTCTTCCATGTATTTACATCACCATGCCAAACTGAAAGCGATACTTAGAGTCTGTATTTGGTTTAGCAATGAGCCCAACTCACTACTTCTTCTTCTTCTTCTTTTTTTTTTTTTTTTTTTAATTCTAGAAGGGAGAATCCATGTTTAATGACAACCTGTGGTCTTTGCCCAAATAACCAAAAGGCAGAATGTCCAGAAATGTTTCACATATACTTTTACTATGATCCTGGGAAAAGAACACATAGGATTCCGGTTCTCGATATCTCTACATCTCACTTAGGGAGAATGAGCAGCCTAAAGCAGGGTCACAAATATCATAGTAAACAGGTAGAAAAATAAAATAGTGAATGTGCTTGGTAATGCTCAGTTTTGTACAGGGAAGGAAAGTGGAATGGTGGAGATTGTGGCAAATTCACAAGCATTTACCTTGTTCAGCGTGACAGCTGGTTCTCAGCTTCCAGCCATTGTAACATGTGGAATTATAAGTTCACAGTTCTAAGACATTTCAAATATTTAAGAGAAGCCAGGTATCAAAATTGTACTGAAATCTGAATTTCACTGGAAATCTCTTATTTCTTAATTTTGGTTTCAATGTTTAAAAACTATCTGTAGCTTGCCTGTGGACCACCAATTTGAGACATCTGGCTGAGAATAGTAAGGTAATATAGCAGCTTCTAAAAAATGGATGGCCCATCAGACTATGTAAGTAACCATTATACTGGAAATTATTATAAAGGGCAGTGAAAATGAGGCAGAACTTATAGCTATAGATTAAGTATTGTAATGTTACCTTTGTTAACATTTCCTATTGGCAGTATTGTACTCAACCCTTTTTACATTCATTATCTCATCTGAAGCTCAAAAGGTTTATATTCTCTTTTTCCTTTTCTTTTCTCTTCTTTTCTTTTTTCTTTTCTTTTCTTGTACGGGTAGTAGACATAAATTGTGGGCCAGAAAGCTTAGTAACATGCCACACAACTTGTAAGTGATGGAGCTATGACTTAAATCTGGCCCTGTCAGATGTCCAAACCCATGATCTTAATCCTTTTTTAAAATACTGTATGCAATTCCTTCGCCTTTTCTGGAACAATACGGGGTAGCTTTGCCACAATATGAAAATGAAAATATGACAAGCAGGTATGCAGAATCTTAACATTTAACTTGAAACACAGTGTCACTTCTGTCAGAGAAATCGCACGGAGGATATGAGTAGAAAGATTCACCAAAGTCTGAAAAGCCTCCAGAGGACCTCAATGCTCAAAATATCATACATTATCTTTAAACAACATCTGGAGGGCCTTCACACAATTTATCCCATTAAACAGAAAGGAGATTTTGAGGGTTACCATTTTGTGGCTTTAAATCCACAGTGGAGCTGTGGAACTTATTTAGCACAGGTGTTTTATTGTGATAAATTGGAGAAAGTCCCAGGATTCAATGGTCCTCAAACTAACACTACCATCTGGGTAGAGTAGGGTAGTGGCTGTCTGTCAACACACTTGCTTATAAAGTTTCAAGGGCGGGGGCCTATTAGGAAATCCACAGGGGTACCTTGGAAGTTTGGGCACACATGAAGGGAGCAGAGTATTTTGACTTTCCCCAGGACGACAAAATACTATGGAAGATAACATGAAGCCATTGGGCTCATTATCTTTGTGATAATCTATTTCTTTTCCAAAGCAGTATTAAATATTAAAAACATTTGTGTATCTTGGTGTGTGAGAGATTTCTTTTCTATTAAGTGTGTTAAGGGAAAATTATAGTAATTGTTTCAGGCAAATCTTTCTGCTTATGGAGAGTGCACAAAGGTTACTATGGTCTGCACTAGAAATCACTGTGTGTTTTAGTTCGCCAAAAACATATTAAGGGAGGGACATCTGCTTCTAGCTGATGTGAAGTAATGAGGAGTGGATTCATCTTCTCACCCTAAACAATGGAAAAACCTGACAAAATATATGAGCCAATGGCTTTCAAGACTAAACATTAGGCAATGAAGGAAAGTGATTGGTGAAATGGAGGGGGGGAAAAATAAGGCTCTGTAATTGAACCAGCTTGACTTGGGGAAGTTTCTAGGTCACAACACAAAGCAGGTCAGCTGAAGCAGAACCTGGTGGACCCTCTAGATGAAGAGACAGAGCTAAGAGTCTAGGGACATCAAAACCGCTAGAGCTCGTAGAGAAATGAGGAGGAACAGGCGACACAGACAGTGTTTTCAAGAACTGTAGAGACTCTCAAACACTGAGTTGAAGACTGATCTATGCAGTATGTGAGGAAACTACCAGAAACCTGGCAAAGACCACATGAAAAGGTTAGAAAAATAGTGCACAGCACCCAGTCTGGACTATGGAGAGGGTCTATTCTCTCTAGACAGACTGGAAAAACTCGTAGTTCACAGGGCACCAGGTGAGCAGTCAGAAGGGACGTTCCTTAGGAACAGATAATAATTGGTCTTAACTAAACACTTCTTGTCCTGCCTCAGAAATCCTAAAAAAGTAAAATAAAATAAAATAAAATAAAAATTATTTCCAAATAACAAAACTTCACTAAAAAGAAAAGAAAACAAAACAAAACAAAAAAACCCACAGGCACTAGGTGGCTCACTTAGTTAAGCATTCACTCTTAATTTCGGCTCAAGTTATGATCTCAGGGTTGTGAGATGGAGCTCACTTAAAAGTCTTTTTCTTCTTCTCCCTCTGCCCTCTTCTTGCTCTCTCCCTCTCTCAAAAATTTTTTAAAAATAAAATGTAAAAAATAAAAGCAGAAAGAGAAGGAAAAGTATGAATTAGAGGTTGGAGAGGAGTGCAAAGATCATGGATGAAATGAAGAAGCTAAAAAAAGATGATTCCTAGAAGGTGCTTCAGGAATATTTTCCAGGTCAAATCTCTGTCTCTGCTTCACTGTCCACCTAGAGAGACCCCGAATGTTCTACCCAGCAGAAGTCTGCAGGATGAGTAAATCAATGAGTAAATTAGCAAGTACATCTAAGCATAAGTGATTTTTTAATTTTCTTCATTTCTATTATCAATGTTCATGGTAATGTTTTTCTCCATTTTCAGTCCTTTCCAACACTTTCTTAAATAAATTCTTGGAAAGAAAAAAAATACCTCAAGAATATTTACAGAAATATAAAATATCCAGCACCCAACAATATAAAAGCAACAGTGCCTGGTGTCTTCTCAAAAATTACCATGAGTCTAAAGATGCACAAAAATGAAGACAATAATGAGGAGACATAGCAAATGACCAAAATTGAACCCAAACTGACACGGATGTTGAAATTAACAGACAGACATTAAATAGTTGGCATAACTTTATTCTCTGTATCTGAAAGTCAGTTAAGACATGGAAGATTAAAAAGAGAGAGAGAGAGACTCAAATTCTCAAATTTAACTTCTTGGAAGGAAAACTATAATGTGTGAGTTGAAAAATAAACTGAATAGTATTAGTAGATGTTTCAACAATGCAGGACAAATATAAGTGAACATGAAGACCTAGCAATAGAAAATATCCAAAAGAAAGGCATAGATAATAGTTTTTAAAAATGAATAGAGCATTATTAAGCTGTGGGGTCCTTTTAAGCAGCCTAATATATGTGCTATTGGAGTTCTTGAAAAAGAGAAGGGTAGAAGAGAAAAAAAATGAATTTATAATGTCTATTTCCACATTTGGTGAAAATGATAAGACCATAATTCCAAGAAATTTAAAAAAAAACCCAACATGAGAAACATGGAGAAAATTTTACCAAGACACACCATCATCCTGTGGCATAAAAGTAGTAAGTTAAAAAAAGAAGTCTTAAAAGCAGCGAGAAGAAAAGAAGATACATCACGTACAGAGAAATAAAATGAGGAAACAGCATATTTCTCATTGAAAGTATTAGCAATGAAGAAACAGTAGAGCAACATCTGCAAAGTACTGGAAGAAAAAAGACAACAGTTAACCTAGACTGTGGAACTATATTCAGTAAAATCATCTTTTCAAAACAAAAGTCCAGTAGACACACAAAAGCCGAAATAATGCACTGTCAGTAGACAGGCATTACAAGACAGGTTAAAGGAAGCCCACTAGGCAGAAGGAAAAGGAAAGAAGGTGGAAATATGAATATATACAAGGGAAGACGTGTGAAGGATACGCTAACCACATGGGTAGACACACAAGGTGTTTTTCTTGCTATTTAAATCTGTTTAAATGATAAGTGAATAGTTAAATAAAAATAATCACAACGGGGTTTTGGGTACAACATTTGTAAAAGTAAAAGCATGACACCACCACCACAAAGGCAAAGAGAAGAGAAAGTGAAGTATATATGATTATAAGGTTTTTAACATGCGAAACGGAGTTGAAGTGAAGAAGTGGAAGTTAAATATGTCCTAGAAATCCTAAAGCAACCAATAAAATATGCTGCCCCCCCAAATATTCAGCTAATAAGCTGATAAAAGAGGCAAAGTACAATTTTAAAAGAATAAGCAAGTGATCAAAAAGAAGGAAGAAGGGGCGCCTGGGTTGCTCAGTGGGTTAGAGCCTCTACCTTCAGCTCAGGTCATGATCTCAGGGTCCTGGGATCGAGCCTCGCATGGGGCTCTCTGCTCAGCGGGGAGCCTACTTCCTCCTCTCTCTCTACCTGCCTCTGCCTACTTGTGATCTCTCTCTCTGTCAAATAAATAAATAAAATCTTAAAAAAAAAAGAAGGAAGAAAATATGGGTAGGGAAGCAAAAACCAGATATTGCAAATGGAAAATAAAGAGAAGATGAAAAATTTAAATTTAATCACATGAATGTAAAAATGCCTTTAATCTCTAATTCAAATGCAGAGATTATCAAACTGGTGAAACAAGTAAGACCTAACTGTGAGCTCACAAAGAACGCATTTTAAATATGTAGAGATAAATAAGTTATCATTAAAAGGATGGTAAAATGTATACCATGCTAACACTAATCAAAGGAAAACTGAAGCATCTGTCTTAATATCAGACCATTAGATTTCAGAGCAAAGAATATTTCCAGGGATAAAGAAGGTCATTTCATAATGATAAATGGGTCAAATCATCAAGCAGCCACAAAATAATCCACAATGTTTATGTACCTAATAAGAGAGCTTCAAAGCAAATGAAGCAAAAATTATAGAACTGCAAGGAGAAATAGACAAATCCATAACTATAAAAAGAGATTTAATACTACTGCCTGATAATTGAAAATCCCAATCAAAATCCCAGCAGGCTTTTTTTTTTTTTAATTGGCAAAAGCATTCTAAAATGTTTATGGAAATGTAAGGGACCTGAACAGCCAAAGCAACTTCAAAAAAGAACAAAGTAAGGGAGTAACAGCACCTGATTTAAACACTTTTTAAGAAGCTATAGTGATTGAGACACTAGTATTAGCATTAAGTTAGAGAAATGGATCAATGGTACGAGAGTAGAGATTCCAGAAATATGTCCAGGCACATAAGAACAATTTATTTTCCACAATGGCACAATGCATTTAGTGAAGGAAGAATAGTTTTCAACAAATAGTACTGGAACATTAGGATATCCGTATGAAAATTTCTTATGTTGCGCCATATAGAAATACTAACTCTAAGAACTAAATGCTAAACCTCAAACTATAAAATTTCTCAAAGAAAACATCATAGAAAGTCTTTTTGTCTTTGGGTTAAGCAAACATTTTGCAGAGAGAATACCAAAAGAACAAACTGATCAACTAGACATCATCTAAATTAAAATGTGTTTTTAAGGGGCCTCAGAGGCTCAGCCAGATTAGCTTCTGACCTTGATTTCCACTCAGGTCATGGTCTCTGGGTTGTGAGATGCAGCCCTGAGTAGGGCTTTGCACGCAGCCCAGAGTCTGCTTGGGATTTTCTCTCTCCTTTCTCCCTCTCCCTCTCCTCCTGCTCACTGCTCATGCTCTCTTGCACTCTCTCTAAATAATAAATAAAATCTAAAATGTGTTTTTAAAAGACAGTGCCGAGGGAATGAAGAGACAAGCCACAGATTGGGGAAAAAACTTGAAAATACATATTTGATAAAGGATTTGTATTCAAAATATATAAAACATTCTCAAAAATTTTAAAAAAACCCTCAGTTAAAATATGGACAAAATATAAACAAACTTCACCAAGGAAAACATACAAATCACAAATAAGCACATGACATGATATGCAACATCATCAGGCATTAGAGAAATGCAAATCAAAGCCACAGGGATGTAGAAATACATAACTTTTAGAATGGTTACAATTAAAAAGTCTTTCCATCACAACTGAATGTAAAGCAATTGGAATTCTCATCCACTGCCCGTGAGAATGTAAAATTAATCAAACTCCTTGGAAAACAGTTTGGCAGTATATCAAAAATTTAAACATATCCCTACCAGATGAGCCAGCCATTCCAGTCTAAGGATTTACCTAACAGACAGCATATGTTTATACATTTATATTCATAACAGCTTCCCTTGCAACAGCTCCAAACTGTAAATTATCCAAATGCCCATCCAAGGGTGAATTAACAAATTATTATATAGCCATACAATGGAATACAACTCAGCAAGAACAAGAAATGAACTATTGATAAATACAATACTAACTGGGTGAATCTCAATTATACTGAGTCAAAGAAAAAAGAGTACATGCTCTTTTCAACAAATGATATTTGGAAAACAATATCCATGTACAAAAGAATGAAATCAAACTGGTATACCACATACAAAAATTAACTCAAAGTGAACCAACGACCTAAATATAAGAGAAAAAAAACTACAAAACTCTTAGAAGAAAACCAAGGGTAAAAGTTTCATGATATTGAATTTGGCAGTAATTTCTTGGATATGACATCAATAGCATAGGCAAAAGAAAAAGTAGATCTATTGGATGTTACAAACAATAAAGACTTTTTGCATTAAAAGATGCTATCAACAGAGTGAAAAAATAACTTATGAATGGGAGAAAATATTGGCAAATTATCTCTCTGATAAGGGATTAATATCCTAATATCTCAAATAAAGAAATTTTATAATTCTACAACCAAAAATAACCAGCCTGATTTTAAAAAGAGGAAAAGACTTGAACATTCCTGCAAAGAAGATATAAAAATGGCTAAAAAGCACATGAAAAGATGCTGAATATCCCTAATTATTAAATAAATGCATATCGAAACCACAATAAGATACCATTTCACACCCATTAGGATGGCTATTATAAAACCAATACAAATAGGAAATAACAAATGTTGGCAAGGATGCAGAGAAACTGGAACCCTTGTGTACTGCTGGTGTGAATGTAAAATGTTGCAGATGCTATGGAAAATAATATGAAGATTCCTCAAAAAATTAAACAGTAGATGAACTTCTGCATACATACCCAAAAGAATTGAAAACAGAGACTCAGACAGCTATCTGTATGTGTGGGTACATAGTAGCATTATTTACAGCAGCCAAAAGACGGAAAAACCTAAGTATCCATGAAGAGATGAACAGATGAGCAGGATGTGATATATCCATGTGATGGATTATTATTCAGTCTTAAAAGAGAATGAAATTCTGAAACACGTTACAACATGGACAAACCTAGAAGACATTACTATCAGTTAAATAAGCCAGTCACAAAAGGACAGATATTCTATGACTCACTTAAATGAGGTATCTAGAAAGAGTCAAATTCATAGTATCAAAAAATAGAATGGTAGTTAAAGACTGAGGGGAAGAGAAATCAGGGGTATTGTTTAATGAGTACAGAGTTTCTGTTAGAGACGATGAGGAGAGCTCTGGAGATGGATAGTGGCGAAATTTGTACATCAATGTGAATGTATTTAGAGCACAAAACTACACTTAAATGGTGTAAACGATAATTTTGTTACCTACCTTTTAGAACTTTTTTTAGAAAGAAGAAAAAGTACATATTGTATGGTTCAAACCAATCTATACATTGATAGAAAACAGATCAGTGATGGGTTAGGAATGTAGGATAGGGAAAGATGGAAGAGAGGAATTATAAAAGGGTATAAAGAAAATTTTGTGGAAAACGAATATGTTTCTTATCTTGGTAGTGGTGATAGGTTCATGGAGATATATATCTATATACATATATGTACACACTTACACAACTGTACACTTTAAATATATAGATATACAAAGAATATTATATATTAATCATACACCAGTAGACCAGTAAGAAATTAAGAATAAGTTGATTTTGAATCATAGACATAAATGTAAGAGCTAAATCTATAAAACTTTCAGAAGAAAACATAGGGGTAATTCTACATGGATTCTTAGATATGACTGCAAAATGAGCAACAAATTTTTAAAAACAGATAAATAAACATCATCAAAATTAAAAACGTTTTGCTACCAAGGAGACCATCAAGTAAAAAAGACAGCCCAGCAGAAGAGAGAATATATTGCAAACTATATAATCAATAAGAGACTCAAATCCAGAATATATAAGGAATCCTCATAACACAATAAAAAGATAAATAACCTAATTAAAAACTGGACAAATGATGTGAGTTGACATTTCTCTGAGATATCCAAGTGACTTACAAACAAATGAAAAATTGTTGGACATCATTAGTCATCAGAGAGACGCAAATCTAAACCACAATGAGATACCCCTTACATCCCTAACACCCCTTAGGATGGCTAAAATTTTAAAAAATCAGATAACAATAAATATTGGTAAGAATGTAAAGCAAATGCGGAACAGTGGTGGAAATGTAAAATAGTGCAGCCATTTTGGAAACCAGTCTAGCAATTCCTCAAATAATGAAATACAGAGCTATCTTTTGACCCAGTAATTTCTCTCCTAGACTCGAGAAATGAAAACATATGTCCACACAAAAACTTGTACATGAATGTTTATATCAGCATTAGTCCTAATAGCCAAATGTAGAAACAACACAAATATGTATCAATGGATAGACAAATAAAACGTGGCATACCTGTATAATGTAATATTATTCAACCATAGAAAGTAGTAAAGTATTGATATATGCAACAACAGATGAATCTTGAAAACTTTATACTAAATGAAAACAGCCAGTCACAAAAGACTACATACTATATGACTCCATCCATACAAAATGTCCAGAATGTGGAAATCTACGGAGACCTAAAGTAGATTAGTGATGTCTTAGGGCAACCTACGTGTGACAGTGTCAATGGGGTTTGGGTGGTGAGAGCTAGAGGGTATAGTTTTTTCACCATGAGGTAATGAAACGGTTGTAAAATGGACGATAGTAATGGTTACACTTATCTGAATAAACTAAGAACAAATGAATTGTACTCTTTTTAAATTGGTGACTTGTATGGTACGGAATTACATTGTAATAAACCCATTTTCCAAAAAGAATAAGTAGCCTTGGATGACCATATTCATAATAAAATTTGGTTCTGTCTCTTTCTCTCTAAGAGGAGGTGGTCCTGAGTATTGTTTCATTGGACAGGATGGGCAAGTTTATGGTGTGGTAATGAAGAAACCTCAAATCTCAGTAAAGTAAAGTGATAAAGATGTGTTTTCTACTCACCCGTCCATCACCACTTGGCTGGGAGTTCAGTTTTCACCCTCATTCCAGGGTCCAGGCTGCTGGAACTGCCACAGAATGGAACAGTGTCTGGAAGAAGGAAGAAGAGAATTCTGGAGGGTCTCAGTCTCGTGACTAAAGGCTCTGCCTGGAGCTCCAGCCGTCTCCGCTCACAACTCATGGGCTCTAAGTAGTTACATAGCCTTCTAGTCACTCTACTGGACTTCTTCCCAAAGTGGTGACAAACTGTGTTGATGTCTGCAGCATAGATAATATTTGCAAAGGGTTTCCTATGTATCAGAAGCTGTTCTAAACCCCTCCCTATATTATCTCATCACTCACCCAAAAAAACCAAAAACAAACCAAAAAAACCTTCTGAAATTAACACTGAGATTATTCTCTGCCCCAGTATTTCACAGATGAGAGTATCAGGGCATAGGAAATGTTCCTGAGGCAGTAAATTAACTAGTAATTGGGATGTGAATCCAGACACAGACACCAGAGCTACGTTCTTGACTTCAGCACAATATTGCTATGAGGTATTCACATATTTTCCTTCCTCCTACTGAGACCTGTACCTATGAAAAAGCCCAAAAAGGTGTAAGAAAGTTGCACGAGCAGCAGAGGCTTCTGTATGACAACAGATTAGAATTCAGATCTCCCAGTTTCTATCCAATGTCTTTTGAGTACACAGCTGGTTTTCCCCACTGCCCTCAGTAAAGCCCTTATTTCTCGTGCTCAACTTCAGGCCTGATGAGGTTTCTGGAAGCTTCAAACAGAGCTTCTCTGTTTTATCCTGTATGCTTCCTCCTCTTGATAACACTATGTCTTGTCTGACAAAACAAAAGTTGGAAAAACTGCTCTGCCCCACTCACATCTCCATCCATGTTAAGCTAGGAGACAAACCCTCTGTGAGAATAGCCTCAAGAAAATGGACCCATCAGGCTCCTTTTTCTATTTCAGTGGTGAAAATGCTTACTTCTACATCAAAGTAAGGGAAACTATTTTGATGAACATTGCTATGATGCAAAGCGTTGACTAAAGCAGATCCCAGTTTGGAAAAAAATAAAAATATATAATTCATAGAGGGGCATCATTAAGTATAGGAGATAAAAGTTAGAGGTGAGTTATACTAGCAAGAACCAGCTCAAGACAACCAGGGCTTGGAGGCTGAGGAATGGCGTCTTTGATCTTTCAATACGGTCTGTTACTCAATTTCTATTGCATAAGTGCTGATTGTCTGTAAGGCCTAGGACAGTGCCAGGCACACAGATGATGTTTAATATTGCTTGTTGCATATTCCAGTGAATGAGTGAAAACTTGGGGATTACTGGAAGGAAGCCTTTTAGTATCACCAGTTACGGAAATAAACTGGATGGATAAAGACACAAATACTACTACTACACTATCCAAATACTACTACTACACTATCCTTGTGTTCTTGTTTCTAACAATATGGATCCTGCTAATTATTCCAAGTCAAAGCAGACATTTGAACACGTTAATATCAAATGGGAAATTTGGACTGCACTATTGGCATAAATTGGTAGAGTGAGGACCTACCAGGAGAAAAAAAAAATGGCAGCCTTCCCAAAAAACACACAAAAGAGAAGCATCTTTTTAAAGTTGGGGCTCCTAAGTCGCCCCTTAGCAATAGGAACCAGTCTAACATGGTAAAAACCTCTCTGCGGGGTGGCATCTTGAAAGGAAACAAGCATCGCAGTTCTTTGACCTGTTGGAAGAGGGATCCCAGCAGGGATCAGGTGTCTTGGAGAATGCCCTCCAGCTCTGCGAAATCTTTGAAGAGACCCAACTTTGAAGAGTGCCTTTCTCCTGATACCATGAGCATGCATAGACAATTAGGGAGAAAACCACCCAACCCTGATTTCCAAAATCTATCCAAACTTTCCGCTAGATTTCTCCTTTGATAAAAGCCATCCAAACCCCTTTGGAGAGTTTTCAGAGGCAATGAGGGGAACGGGAGAAAGCACATTATCACTGGGCTCTTATTATGGGAATGTTACCAATGGGGAAAAAATGGACAAAGAAAGAAAAAAAGTCTGATTGTCCAACCAAGAGGCTTAAATTGTCTGTGGCTTAAGGCCAAGACATGGAAGGGAAATTAAATGACAAAATAAATCAAAGATGTTGTCACTTTACCAGGCGTTTGAAGGGGGAGGAATCTGCCCGCTTGTGCTGTCCCAACGTTTTCCCCAAGTAACATATTTAGAGTTGATTTTTAGCTCGTTAATGCAATTTTCTTTCAAGTGTTTAAACAGTCACAATTCAATTTCTTTCTCTCTTTTTTTCTTTGGGTAGTGGTAATTCAAGCATTCTCTGTGGGTCCTATCTGTGATTTTCAGTGATCTTGGAGGCTTTTCCCTTGACAAAGATAAAACAGAAAGACTTCAAAAGACTTTAGGATCAAGAGGATGTCACCTCTCATATAGGGAAGGAGAAAAAAGTTCAAAGATGGGCTAGTATAGGGCTGTCCATGAGAATTACAAATAACACAGTCACCAATGCTGAGCATGTGGGATAATTATGATAATTTTATTAATACTACAAACATTTATCAAACATTACTCTGTTCCAGGAACTTGGTAATATGTTTTTTATTCATGATATCCCTTTATTTGGATGAGAAACATGGTGATCTGCTTTCTAAAGGATTCCACTCAATGTGAATGGCTTCCCAAACAAGAAGTAGCTTGGAAATTATTTTATGGTTTACAGATGTTGGTAAGTAATGTCACATGCATGTCACAGGGTCATATTTTAATGTATCAATAAATGTGTTTTTATTCCTGGGAACTCCTTTTTATCACCTGCCCAACCTCTAGGCAAGTAAGGTTAGAGTGTGCTCATTGCCTCAAAGAATAGTTAGTACAACAGTAAAGTAGAGAAATGAATTTATGAACTTCCAAAGCCCCTCAGATCTGACAACATAAACAATAGATCTGGGAGAATAATTAAGAGGCTCTTCTTCCACCTCCAGGCCAGTAGCCCGACAGCTCTCCTCCCTGTGATCTCGAAATTTAACCCCTGGCTAGGGTACGGTAGAAAACTCAGGTTAACCTGGAGGGGTCTGAGAACTGGCGAGACCTGTGTTTCTCCTTCCCTGATCCACCTTGGGGAAATGGCCCATCACCGGCAATTTCTTCACCCTCAGCATCGTGTGGAGGTTTTAAAGTAGAGATGGCTGTCAGGGCATTGCGGGGGGTGTGGGGTGGGTCCTCCAGGCAGGTGAACCTGAGGCGTCATCAGAATTTTCCTCTGGGTTTCATGTGGCTTCCGGGAGAAGCTAAATGTTTCTCTTATCACTGGGTGGTCATGGAAATAGCTGAAAGGAAGCCATCTTGGAAGGCTCCAGGGTTAGGATGGAAAAGGATGAGCAGAGAAGACATTAAACAAATGCAGATATAATGCAGTAATACTTCTCAGGGCATACTAGTGTGGGCAGGTGATGTTCCCGTAACTTCCTATCTTGGCCGTTTCTACCCTTCCTCTCTCTGGCATACAGGCTCAGAGTGATACATTGATTGAAAGGACTCTCGAATGACTGGAATTCATTCTTTCCTTCCTGGAAGAGTGAGCACTTGAAAGAACAACTGAGCTGAGTGCTACAAAATAGGGAAAGCTGTGTGTGTACACCCTGGGTAGTCACACCCGAACATATTCCTCGTTTTTGCCGGCTCAGCACTCAGGAGTGGTACATGAGAAAGGCATCAGCTACCTCGTCCATTAATCCCTGAGGAAATTTGGGTACATCATGTTTCTTTTCTGCATTTCAGTTCCTTCATCTGCTGAGCAGGAGAAGTGAGCTGATAAAAAATGTCCTATGGAAGGGGCTGCCCAGAAAAATAAAGTGAGGTCATTTTGTGGGACCACCTTTAAGATTCCCCTGCACCATCCTTTAGCACCATCCTTTAGCTGGGGCAGCTAGGTTTTAATAGGATTTGGTTATTTTCTTTTTCTTTATGTATCGAAGCAAAATACAAACAGAATCCCTGGTTTTCCTTGTTCCATGCCATGTTTTCGTCATGGGACAACTCCTGATGTATTTCTATTTCATCTTTCCCCTTTGCCCCGGTCTCCACTCCTAGTCATGACAGTAATACTGACAGCCTCCTAGTCCTCCAGAAGTTCCCCCACTTTTTGAGTGCATTGAGGATTCACTTAACATCTATTTTTTTTTTTAAAGATGGACTCCAGTTCCATATCAAGAAATTTAAGAACCACTTGATTACGGACTTCTAAGGTTCTCTTCATCTTCTATATTCTACAAAGATGGTGTGGGGTGAATTGTGACCCTCCCTCCCAGAAATATATGAAAACTGTGACCTCTGCTACCTGGAATGCAACCACGTTTGGAATGAGGGTCATTGCAAGTACGATTAGTTAAGATGCTGTCATGCTGGAGCCGAATGCTCCCAACTCCAAGTGCACTGTTGCCTTTGTAAGAAGACAGCCATGTGAACACAGGGACGCATAGGAGAATGCCCCGTGATGACCAGGGCAGAGATAAAGCAATGCAGAAGTAAGTTCAGGAACTCGAACTGTCGGCAAGCTCCTAGAAGCTAAGAAGGGCAAAAAAGGATCCCTCTGCAGGTTTTGGAGGAAGCATGGCCCTGCTGATGACTTGATGCCTTGTTTTTAAACTTCCAACCTCCAGAACTATGAAACACTAAATTTCTGTTGTTGTTAGCCACCCAGTTTGTAGAACGTTGTTTTGGCAGCCCTGGGAAACCAGTACAGGAGGGAAACAGGAAGTAGTAATTTTCAGATAGAGTAATTCTGCTTCTCTGTGCCCAGGTGAAGAGGAAGTGTTTTAACATGCCTTCTTCCTTCTGTTACATTTACTTTATCATGCTTCTCTCTTCCTATTTTCTCACAGCCCGCAGTATAAGATGGATTGCCAGAAAATAGAAGAAGCCATTTCAGTTTTTTTTTTTTAAACTCTTCTCCTCAGCACAAGAGAATCCGACTAGAGAACTCCATCTATAAATGTACACACTCCCACACACGACAAGAGGTTGTCTTATTCTCAAGACATGTTTTGCAGTCAGCCCCTGCAGCAGGATTCCAGAATTTGATCAACGCCTGCTATCTTAGCAACTGTTTCTTGATGGTTTCTGCTTTGGTGACATCACCTGTTCGATTGCCACCCTGTAGAGATACAACAAGTATAAATTCTGGGCTGGAAGGCTCCAGTTTGGAATGCCCCAGTCCCATGTGGGAAAAAGTGGCAATAGGACAAAAGTGCCATGTGCTGGGATGTTGCCACGGCCTGTTCTCTTGTGTTGATTATTTATGTAGCAGGGCAGATGGAGGCCCTGTTTACAGAATGTGCATAGCTCTATGCTGGGCTTGCTCAGGGAATGCTTATCGATTCCCAGCATCCAAGTGGGTCAAGGTATTTTATTCCGATGATTCACATATGCTTGCATATATACCCATATGGACAGTCAAAAATATTGATTGACTGACTGTGGGCCAGTGGAAGGGTCATGAACTTGGGATCAGAAAATCCGAATTCAGCTCTTGTTATGAACTGATTTCTGTCCCTGCCAAAATCCGTATCCTGAAGTCCTAATCCCCGGTACCTCAGAATGTGATTGCATTTGCAGATAGGATCTTTAGAGTGGTAGTTGGGTTAAAATGAGGTCATGAGGGTGGACCCTAATCCGGTCTAATGGGTGTTGTGAGACCAGGAAGAGACGCAGCAGGGACACACGTGCACAGAGGAAAAACCACGTGAGGACTCAGCAAGAAGGTGGCCTCTGCATGTGAAGGAGAGGCCTCAGAGGAAACCCAACAAGCTGATGCTTTGATTTTGAACTTCCAGCCTCCAGAACTGTGAGAAATACATGTCTGTTGCTTAAGCTACCCAGTCTGTGGGATTTGGTTATGGCGGCTCCGGCTAACCAATGTAGCTACGAACTCTCACACTTGCAGGACTTCTACACTCACATATTCGACCTCACAAACCTAACAAGTCCAAAAATGAACACTTAACTTCCACTCTCCACAATTCTGCGATCCACGGTGTTTCCCATTTCCAACGAGTTCAGCTCCAACCTTCTCATTTCTCAGACCACAAAGCTTCCAGCCATCCATGGCTCCACTCTTGTCAAACCCTACATGCCATGTACCAGGAATGCCTGCTGGCTCTATTTTCAAAGCATATCCAGATGCAATGACAACTCACCAGCTCCGCCACTACCATCCTGTTCAAGTCACCGGCGTCTCCGAATTTCTGCAGTAGCCTCCTAAGGGGTCTCCCCGATTCCATTCACAGCGGCCAGGCCTTTCCTTTCAGCCCACCTAGAGTTTCTCCATGGCAACAGCCTCTGATTAGGGCAGCCCTGAAGCTTTCCCGCTCCTCTACCTGCCTTTGAGACTCTGTCGAATGCTAGAGATGGAGGCTGACTCTCTACAACAAATTGATAAAATAAAGAGGATTTGCTTGCTCTCGTTGGGGTGGCCTTCATTTATTTCCACAAAAGTCATGTTTAAAACATTGGATGATGATGTAGGCTAGATTTATGAACCACAGCGAATATTTTTTAACTTTATCTTTGTTTCATAAAGGGCTTATTTTGAAGATTGCTTCTGGATCGAAATAGAAAGAGCATTAAGCAGAAGATAACTAAGCAATTATTGGACTAGATGGAATGATCCGAGTTTCTCCGTGTAGTTCCCAACCATAGCATCGTAATGTTAACCACAATGTTAAGCCCTTCATGTTTGACTCTGATGACCTTCTTCTTTTCTCTTCATAAGAATTTCCATTTTGCCGCAGTTCAAGCTTAAATGCACTTGTTCTCTCCTCATTAGACAGAAATCAGCGTATTCTATGTTATAAGCCCTTTGGACATCAGATACTTTTTTGTTAAATTTGTCTTTGAGTTTATTTTCTCAATTGAAAAGGATTTGAGTCCTTCATTTTTTCTGTACAATTATTGTTTCCTAATAAAACATTCCCATGAAACTTGTTTTGGGATCATTGCTGTGTGTGATTTTTATCTACTTACCTGAAGTATCCTATGGTTATACCAGTACAATTGCAAGACTTCTCAGAGCCTAACATGGCAATATGCATAGGAAATGCTAATAAACTTAGGGAATTTTTAACAAGAGGATATACATACATGATACAGAAGGACCCTTTCTCTTGTGGAACATCTTTAGGTTAGTGTTTCACATGTCCTAACCCTGACATATTATTATGACACTGGCAAACTTCTCCAGGTTCTTCCCAAAATATGCCTTATCCCAGGACTGTATTTGGCTTAGTTCATCAGAATACCAGGAGTAGTTGAAAGCAGAAATCAGCCCACCCTCTTGTAAAACAGTAACACATTATAAGTAATCACATAGTGATCAGGGCATTTTTGTGGTCTTATATACAAATCAATTACTTTTCTCTTTCAAATTTTTAAAAGACTACACCTTGGTTGAACGGAAAGAGGAAAGGTGTCAGTGTTTATAACTGCTGGCATAACTTCTATATTTCATTTTTCCACTAAAAAAGACCTGATATCTTACATATTTTAATTAATGCTGAGCCCAAGCTATCACTGTATACAGAGATGTTTTATATCGTGGGACTCTTTAATAAAATTTTGATCCAATCAATTTTGGCTACTACAATCCTTGGTTGGTTCTTGCTTATTTGAAATGCACATTAGTTTCTCAAATTGCCTCTCTGCCTCTCTTATTTCATCGGGAATCCTTTCCTTCATTCTCTTTACATCTCTATCTTTCTTCCTGAGTAACTAGAACTTGAAGTGTTTATTGCAAATAAACAGATGTATTTTTGTGTGCATTTTCAATTTAGCAAGACCAGAATTAAGATGGGTCATTTACTGTTAGGTAAAAATACAATCTAATTCTAGGAAAATAGCAATCTTATTTTCACATTATACTTCATAATTTTCCAAGCACAGAGTTACTGCTTCACTGGCATGTAATAATGGAGGTCAGAAGCTTGGGGCTCAGGATCAAGGCAGATGTGGTATTTGAATCCAAATCACCAGTTACTAGGAGTCTAAGTGTGGGAAAGTTGCTTAACTTTTCTTTATTTCAGTTTCCTCGTCTGTAAAATGGAGCTATGAATATACTACCTCAAATAGTTGTGAAAATTAGGTGATATAATACTGAAAGTTTTTGCTCAATATTTTGTACATAGTGTAGTGTACTAAGTGCAGATATCTTAGGTAGTGGTGGGGTAAGGGCTTCACTACCTTGACATCAGCACACATTTTTCCTCTACTTTGAAAATATGAACATTCATGCCCAGATGGGTTGAGTTATTCAAGACTATAGAGCTAATTAATGAAAGAGTCATGCCTAGAATGTAACTTAATTAAACCTGGTTTAATGTTCCTTAAACTTCAACAAAGGTAGTGGAACATATATTTATTTTTTTGGAACATATATTTATAGTGGAACATATATTTATTTACTTATTTATTTATACTTCATATAATTCCCTCCTGCATTATCTTGATCAAGCCATGTTCCAAGAACTCTGAGCAACAACCAGAATAATTAGTTGCTTATAAGACATGATATGAATATTGCAAAGACATTTCTTCACCAAAATACTGTGAAGTCATTACAGTTGTTATCTCTGTGTGCTCAATATCCATGGCCTCTTCTGAAAGTAGCAGCTTGACTTCTATTTGGAAATCTAGAGGTCCCTTGCAGGTTATCATTAATGTGTAACACTCTCCAGTGGTACAGGAGTTGAAGAGTGTTTTTATAACTGGATTCGGCCACATTCTGTCTCTCTAAATCTTAAAAATGATCCAAATAATGAAATTAATGGGCCTGTATTCATCCTGACTTTGGTGGTTTATAGAGACCCACCATTAGCTGAGATTACCTAGTTCCTTGAGACTGCTTTGTCTCTATTCTTTCAGAAACCTGGTATTTTTTGTTTGTTTGTTTTACCCTTGATTCTGGGGGCTATATCTTATCTGTTTCTCTTAAAAAAACAAAAAGGCTTAGCTAGAGTTGATTTTTGTAGAAGGAGCTCCAACTCATAGTAGTAAGCTAATACCACAAAATGTTGCAAAACCACCCCAAAACTCAGTGGCATACAATAATAACTATTTATTTGTCATTTATATATCTTCAGGTCTGCTGGGATTTGGCATATACAGTCTGGACACAGCCTCAAGCTGTAGGTTGAGTCCAGGTCAGTAGCAGTTCTTCTTACTGCAAAAAGGAAGGAGCTCAAAAAAAAAGAAAAAAAGGCAGGAGCTCAAGAGGGCAAGCTCAATCATGCATCATGCAAGCACATTTTAAGCTTCTGCCCTATCTTGTCTGCTAATGTTCCATTAGCTAAAGAAAGTCAAAGGGACAAGCTCAAAGTCAAAGGGTGAAAAGATCATTCTATCTACAAAGATGGGGGACGGGCAGCAGTGAATAGTTGCTGAGCAGTGATTTCATCTACTGCAGACAGACCAATCTGCATTAAGAAGTCATCCAATTCTGCTAAGGAATTTCCTTCTAAAATGCAAACACTATCAGAGAAGAAAACATAATGTTTTTCCATTACAACCCACCTTACCTTTTTGTCCAGTTGGCTAGAAGGCAGGGTCCACGGATAGCTAAGAATCATCATCTGTGAAATGATACACAGATGAATGCAGGTTACCAAGGGGGATTGGGGTTCAGGATAAGGGGAAGCCTAAACTCATAGCACAGTATGGAGGGACATGTGAAAAATCCCAATAAGGAAGCCTCTCGGGAACTAAGGAAAAGGTAAATTTCACTGCATATGTGGTTGCCTTCCTATACATTAAGACAGAAGGGGGGAAAAAGGAATTAATAGATTCCTTAGATTGCTAAGAATGGGCCCTCAGTTTAGGGTTTCCATAAAATGGCTCAATATTGTTTTTATTTCTTTGTGCTCTCTATAGCAACACTGTCAGTTTGGAGTGGATGATTATAAAAAGCTACCATAGAGTCTTATACATGGGAGAGCCAGATAGTTGTTTATTCTGATTCCGGGAGACCATCTTCCTTTAGGTCATTTCTGGTTTTTAATTTCTCAGTTGTATTTTAGATGAGGTCATCAGAGCTGCCAGGTTGCTCATGTCATAAAATACACAGAGCAATGGGATGCTGAGGTCTAAGGAAGCTTCTGAGAAATGTTAATTATTGTACCAGTAGGGGTTCAAAGAAGTACGTAGAGAGACCATGCCCATATCTGAAGTTTCAAGTTGTCTACAAGTGTTAAAAATGTGAATACATGTGAAAGTTTGTGTGATTGAGTGTGAAGAAAGAAGAGTGGTTCCTATATAATCTTGTTTGGATATTTGTAAGAATATAATTAAAAGATAAAACAGCCTCTTTTGGACAGGGAACCATTCCACTCCCAAGTGTATCAACATCGTTTGTTTGTATCAACATGCAAATTAGGTCAAAATATGACTTAACAATCAGCTGCTCTCAGAATAAAGCATATTTTCTCCAAGCCTGTTTTAAACAAAATGAATGGCATACACCCTCATAAAGAGAGATGATGGACATTATGTATCCCAAGAAATTTCCCTTTTTAAAATCATGACATTTTATACCATAAAGAGATAGTAATTATATTACATACTCCCCAAACTTAAAAATTAAAAAAAAAACTAGCGGGAAAAGAGAAATAATAGGTCCTACGAAGAATGCAATTAGGCAGAGCTAGATTAGAGAATCCACAAAGGATAAGCCACAGGGCTGATTATCTTGAATTTAATTTGCTGCTTTTGATATTTTCCCCCTGCATTTTAGTGATTCCATAGAGATCAGTTTGCAACAGCTTCATTTTTCAATTGGTCTGTTTGTTTATTTATTTATTTATTTATTGCATCAGGCATAGTAAAAGTTAACCACCAGACCAATTATTAGTATTTCAGAGGACTTATCATTTCCAAAGGGAAAGTAACAATCTGGTACCTGACATCTAAATCTCTTCCCTTGAGGCAGGTGCAGAACAATTTTTTTTTTTTTTAAGGGACACTTGATTTGTTATGTAAGTGCTGGGACTGTTGAGAATGGATTCAAGTCTTATGGTTGGAATAAAAAAGCTCTGTGCCTTCTCTAGCTCTTGAAATACCAGAGTTTTAACTAAGATGCCAACAAGCTATAAATAATCAGGTAGTGTCCTTTTTTTTTTTTTAACAGAACAGCCAGGAATTATTACAAGGGGTGAGAGCTATAAATTTATGACTACTTCATTTTCTATAAAACTCATGAAACTCATTGTTGCCTCATCTAAGTGTACTCTGTCTGCCCCATGGCAAATGGTATGATGATTTTAGGTTCCTTTATATTTTTCTCAGGAAATTTCATCACATTCAAGATTCTATAAAAACTTTGCTCCCTTTACCACAAATGAGGCAGAGGAGAAGGAGGGACTGTCCCTACATAGAGACCCCACTACTCTTACCTACAACTTCCTTCATTCTCATGACTTAATTTCTCCAGAGTTCAGTGATTTTTCTTATTCTTTTTCTATACCATTCAACCTTCTCTCTACTTAACCTGGGCTCTGAGCTTTACAAAACACCGTGTTCAGTAAAACAAAAATGTACTATATTGGAGTTTGGCAACTAGCTGTTTTTACTTGAGAAAGCCCTTTTTGGTCCATCCCACCACCTTCAGTATCACAAATTGTTTGTTTTTGTTTTTGTTTTTAAATAACATACAGTTATTCTCTGAGAATAATCTGGTAATACAGTATCAACTAACTTTAATGAAGCACTTTTTTCCTCTGAACACTGGCTTGGGAAAGAGATCACAACAATGAGAGACCCGGGGCTTACAGTTGCATGAGCAGAATTCTAATTTTACATGTTAGTAGCCAGTGCATTTTCTGTTCCTTTGGATATCAAAAACTGTAGAACTTTTAGGAAACAGAAGGTAAAAGGACAAGAAAATCTGGCTCTGATTGTCCTGCTGGTGTTATTTTTCTTACAATATTGCACTCCATGCGGAAAGGACTTAGACTTCTTCTGCAGAGTCATGAGACTAACTCAATACCACCGGTTCTTCAGTGTGAAGAAAATAAGCTCTTTATGCTATGGGTCTTTTTTTTTTTTTTTTTTTAAGGCCAAAGGTAAACAAGAAAGGTAATTTAGAAATTGGACTCTCTTATAGCTGAATATGAGATACAAGGCAATCCTCAGCATAAAGCCAACTTGCTTTTTCCAAGGAGGCATTTATGTTTCTTTAAGGTCTGAACTATCTACGTATAATTTTAAAATTACTACCTTATGCATATTTAAATCAATTCTAGAATATCATATGTTGATCATGAGTTGATCCTGTCTCTTCCTAGTGACCTTCCATCCAAGTACATCTGTCATCAGCAGGGCTACCTTCTGAGTCCCCGAAGGGAGATTTCTCACAATTCCCTTTCTCCATAAGTTGTTCAAGATTTAAAATCTATGTTGGAGGCAGTCTCTGCAAATTTTATCCCAAGCCTCATGTTTTCATTTGGATAATCTGAGAAGAACTGGTTTCTTGTTCATACTATAGGTATAAAGTCACGGTCTCCAATTACTGGGTGGCCTTTTAAGTGATCTTAAAAACCTTGTTTACAACAAGCATCCAACACTTGTGGTTATGAGATCGCACCTGCCAGAACAATTATGAAGCCTGTATTAATTGTCTATGCCTGGCCTCCCTTGTTAACAATTTTATGCTGTGACCTCTGTGAACTTTTCCAACTGGCATCAGTTGTGGTCGTTTTGGGCTAATGTAGACCTTGAAATAATTCTTTGATCCAGAAAAACGTAATTGAGAGCTATTGTAAACAGAGTAACACTCCTTCCCCCTTAGAGATCCACATCCTAATGCCCAGAACTTGTGAATACATTAACTTATTTGCCAAAAGAGAATTAACGTTACAGGCAAAAGAGTGCTAATCACTTGACATTAAAAAAAGGAGATGATCCTAAATTATACCGGTGGGCCCAAATAATCACGAAGGTCATCAAAAGTGAAAGGGTGAGGCTGATGGATTAGGCAAAGAGAGGAGATGACGAAAGAAGCTTTTTCACATGAGAGGTGCTCTGGACTGCCTTTGCTGCCTTTGAAGACAGAGGAAGGTGGCCATTAGTTGAGGCATGAGAGTAGCTTCTAGAAGCTGGCAGCAGTTCTCACTTGACAGCCAGCAAGGAAACAGGGACCTCAGCCCTATAACCCCAACAAACAGACTTTGGCAACAAGCTGAAAGAACTGAAGAATGGGTTCTTAACCAGAGCTTCCGGAGAGAGAAGGGTCTATTCATTTTTCTAGGGTCTCATTTTTCCACTACTCAAGGATTCAGGCTAGGTTGCCAAATTTTAAAGTTTTTGTCAAAATGCTGACTTTACCTTAGAATAACATAATATTATCATAATTTCATGTCACTTTAAAATAGGCAAAATTATTTCTTTGTGTGTTTTTAAGTGATTTAAAATATGCAAAATGGAGAAAAAGCCAGGTATGCTAAGGATAGGCCTATCCTATCCTATTCTATCCTATGAGTATGGGAGGCAGAGTGTGTGAGGAAGAGCATGGGGCGGGGGGGGGGGGGTGCTTGGGGTGAGTGGTGACGTCTGGGACATGGTGGATTCTGGATGTCATTTCTGGGAGTCAAAATTTTTCCCAAAAGGATCCATTCAAGGACTCTCTGCAAGGGAAGGTCATGATTAAATTGGGAGCTGGGAATGTTCATGCTGGAGGATGTAATGAAGTTAAAACTATTGCTATCGTCTAGCCCCTGCTCTCCCCAGGAAAGACAAAAAACTGGTAGATTTGGGGACAGAGGTACAATAACAACAATATTCATAAATATGCATGTAGTATTTTATCACATTCAATCTTCAGAATGATATTCCATTTAATTAGCTAAGCAAACTGAAAGTAGGAGGCTAGAATGCCCTCCACAGGTCATGAAGTCAAGGGTCAGAGTGCTAGCACCAGCCCTTGTGGAACAAATTCATGCTCTTCTGTATTCATGGGATAGGTCTTTGCGCTTCCATCATCAGCCTATCTATAAAAGAGTCAGTGATTATGTCTAATCCCAAAGATTATAAGAGATCAGAACTGTGTATGAACTCAGAGCTCCATTTATTAATATGAGGAAGGCGCTTTAGAAACCAGAGTAGCAAAATTAGCCTTCCTGCTCACTACAAGTGCTCTAATCATGTTAACGAAAATTCATAAAAATGAAAATAAGTGATCTGACTCTGTAAGTAAGAGAAAAAAAGTAATTAAGTCTGCCTAATTTTTTGGAAATAAAAGGAGTTCCTCTTCACTGAGCACTTAGATTATGGCAGACTAAACCCTACTCTTGACATTGAGAGAATGAGATGATATGACCGTCCCATTTTACTGAAGGAGAACAGAGGCCCAGAGAGGATAAGTAACGGTGCCCAAGGTTACTCAGGGAGTAAGGGCAGGGTCAGGGTCTGAGTAAAGGAATTTGTATCTCAAAAGTTCCTCACCTTCCTGTCACATTGCCTAAAGTCTAAGAGGGAGGAAGGGAAAGGGAACATGAAGGATGGTGCAAGTAGCATTTTGGTGATTTATAGAGTGACTTACAACATAGAAGGAGCTCTTAGACTCCCAGCATAAACTCAAATCCATTGATCTCTTTGAAAAACTTGAGAGAGTACATGAATCTAGGAAACTGTCTAACTTTCTCGGGAAATGTTTCATAATTTTTGTCAAATTCTGAAAGAAGTATGTAACCTGGACATATAAGAGCCATCACAGTAAAAGAAGGTAAGCCTTGTTCCCTTCCTGGCCTTGACATCTTGGTGCTGGGAATGTGCAATTATCTTTGATCAGTTATGATCCAAATTATTATTATTATCCAAATAATTGATTATCAGAATCAAGATCGATCCGCCTTACCTCCAGACAGAAGTCTTCCAGAACAATGCTCTTGTGTTGTAGGGCTTGGATTCTTCCTTCTTCTCCTTATCTCCTCACCTTTTCATTCCTCCCTCAACTGAGGGAGTCTGGTAAGACAGGGAGAAAAAATAGAGCAACTTTGTTAGCTAAGAAACAAATCAAAGTTATGCTACAAAATACATTCAAATTTGTAGAGTGTATTACTATTGTATGTGGCTGTTTCACTACAAAATACCTGAAAGATGTAAGTCTCTGGTTGACAGACTAATATAAACACCATAAAGCAGGAAGGGATGGGGGAGGGACAGAGAGAAAGGACTCCCATGGGGCCAACTGTGGTCGACGGCCAAGGGCCAGGATGGTGACCTGGATGGTGCAAGGTATAACATCATTTGCCCCACATCCTATACGGTGTTTGTGACACCATGCAGGTAAGACAGTTTTCTTTCTGGCATGGACTGCACCTTACAATACTGCAATAGAATAATAAGTGTTTGATTCCAGGAAGCAGTGAATTCATTCTTGAGAATAGCTTTGTTGAGTCAATGACACACAAAGTTCAAAAACATGGAAAGGGTCTCTCTGCCATTAGAAACTCCTGTTTAAAGCCGATTTTAGACCTTGTAAGGTAAGACAGAGGGTTATGTTTTTTCCTCTTGTTTTGATTACTTCAAAAGGCCACCAAGTTTACAAACAGCCCTTAAACTTGATCTATTAACTTTCCCTGGGAGCATAACAGCCTAGTAAACAGTGCCTCAGACAGCCTGCTTTCATCCCAGAGTACTGTGTGGCTGGTCAAAAGGGACCCTTGGGGCTGGGGATTCATACTGGGAAGAAAGAAATACAGGCTGCTAACAGGACACTTGACAAGACAATAAGCAAAAATGTCATGTGCTGAATTTTATTTGTGTATCAATCATTTCAAAAACAGGTTCTACTATTCCTGTTCACTCACCTACTTTTTTCTTTAATGGTTGCCTTTTTTTTTTTTTACACTATATATTCAATTCCTTTCACTATTATGTGGGAAGGCATTTTAATTATTTAACCTTACCCAACCCTCAATTGACCAAAATATGGGTTCAAGACCTAACCAAATTATAGTTGTTTTATGCTATTAACATCACTGCTAGCATGCCTTGGTCAGGAAAGCTTACAAAGAATATAAGTTCTCCTGGAATACATTTGCAAAATATCCTTTGCTCATCTCATATGGGAACTTGTTCACCAGTTGCTTAGTGCCTATTTTCATGAATCTAAATTAGGTATTTTTTAGTTTTAGAAATAAAAGAAGTCTTAGAGGTCATATTGTCCATAGGGTCAAAAATGTTTCCTCTCCAGCACCAAATCTCAAGGACTGGGTCTTGTCACCTGAAATACTATGTTAAGTAGGTTTCTGAAGCTCATCATAGCAAAGTAGCTACGATTGAGGTCTACTGTTTTGGCCATGGGTGCTGAAATGGGGTAGAGCTATACCTATGGATATAGCTGTCACATTGTTCTAGCCTAACTCATTCATTTACAGATGATAAACTAACTTCTAGAATGGGAAAATGACATAACCACAAGTCACTCCAAGACTAACACAACCAGAGATAGAATTTAAGTATAGACCTGAGTTCTTCGCACAACCACAATGAGCACATAGATAGGATGAACCTGTGAGTATTTTTTTTTAAAGATTTTATTTATTTATTCGACAGAGAGAGATCACAAGTAGGCAGAGAGGCAGGCAGAGAGAGAAGAGGAAGAAGGCTCCCTGCAGAGCAGAGACCCCGATGTGGGGCTCGATCCCAGGATCCTGAGATCATGATCTGAGCCAAAGGCAGCGTCTTAATCCACTGAGCCACCCAGGCGCCCCTGTGAGTATTTTTGATTCACTGATTTTAGTTTCCCATCATTGTTGATGTCAACTTCTCCACCATTAGGTGGTTCTTCTTTTGGTAGATAATGCTTATTAAAATATTCAGAGAGGGGCACCTGGGTGGCTCAGTGGATTAAGCCGCTGCCTTTGGCTCGGGTTATGATCTCAGGGTCCTGGGATCGAGCCCCGCATCGGGCTCTCTGCTCTGCAGGGAGACTGCTTCTTCCTCTCTCTCTGCCTGCCTCTCTGCGTACTTGTGATCTCTCTCTCTCTGTCAAATAAATGAATAAAATCTTTAAAAAAAAAATATTCAGAGAGAGGGACGCTTCATAACTTCTTTTTACCTTTATGTGACTTGTTCTTTCAGATAATTTGCTATGACAGCATAAAAAAGAATAGGAGCACAGGGTTCTCTACATGGGGAAAAGAATGAACACTGGTGAATTAATTTTTGCTCCAATAGTATGGAGAAAGGAGGTAGGGAAATGTATGGCTTGGGAAGGAAGGGATGTGGATTTATAATATTATCTGCAGTCTTCGTCCCCCTTGAACACTCTGAGAATGCTTCAGCCCCCTAGATTCACACCTTTTTTTCTGTGTGGAAAACTGTCCATCTCCATGTTTAAGTATCACATTATCAGACTGATCCTCTCTCACCCTATTTGACAAGAACACAAGCCCTCCTGTCCCTCTGTCTCTTTACCCTGATGTGTTTTATTCATAGCATACATCACCTTGCCATTGCAATTTGTTTATGGTTATACTTCTATAACATACCAGCTGACACAGAATTTTACCTTTGTGGTACGTGATTCACTTCTTATTCCCACTGCAAAATTCTAAGTTCCATGATGAGCACAGATGGCTTCATTCCTGGCTTATTTCTCAGCCCAAAGAATAGTCATTGACACATAGTAGGCCTGCAAATAAAAATGTGTTGCCTCGATTCATTGGAAGTGATAGTCACAGTTAAACCATTATAGCTTTCTACTTCTGACACTAATGTTGGCCAACAATGGCCTAATGCCACACCCAGTCCAAAGTCTGTGTAAATAAAAATTTTTTGGAACACACCCATTTCCTATTTGTTTACATATTGTCTCTAGCTGTTTTCATATTACAATGTCAGAGCTAAGTAGCTACAACAGAGATTGTATGACCTGTGAAGCCCATCTAGCCCTTTATTAAGGTTTGCTGACCCCAGGTAAAGAGCATCAGCAGGGATGAAAGTGATCAATGGTGGCCATAGCGGTCTTCCCAAACTGATCAAGAAGATCTGCCAGAGGAAGTAACTGGATGGTAGGATGGCTCAGACTCAATTCTCAACAGCTTCAGCAGGCTTCAAGTGCAAACTTTTGAGTAAATTCTGGATTCATTCCACAAATTTTTGTGTAGCTACAATATGCCAACCTCTTCCAAGGCTCTGCTATACATCACTGAACAAACACAAAAGTCTTTGCTCCTTGAAAATGTACATTCTAGCAGCAGCGACAGACATTAACCAATGAAAATATGAAATAAGTAAAGGATTTGGTACATAAGCATCAAGTGCCATGGGTGAAGAAAGAGGGGGACAGAAGAAGGCGGTGCTAAGAATGCATAAGGAAAGAAGGGACATAAGACTTTACAGAAGAACATGCAGGACACAGAGAAGATATTTTAACCAACACTTGAAAAGGGTAATTACCAGCTATGGGAATCACTCAGGAAGAAGCTTGAAGTCAAACAGACCAGCTAGTGCAAAGAGCCTGGGGCAAAAGTGAGGCTGTTGGTTTTGAGGAATAGCCGGGAAGCCCCTGAGACTAAGAAAAGGAAAGGAATAGATTAGGTGTCCAGAGTGAGAACACTGTTTTAATGAAAAACTCTAATTGGGAGGGAAATACAATTTAACAGATGATGGACAAACTCCCTGGGGACATTTAATTTTATCAAACAAGATACTGTAGAATAATTGTTAAGTGAGTATATTTTATTGGCTCAAATTCATTAACTCTCCCCAAATTTCCAAATGCCAGACTTTGCCCCATTTATTTGGAGTGTCTAAGTTGAAGTAACCTTTGACCTTTTGATTTCCTACGGCTCTGATCCCTGAATTCCTTCCGAGAGTTCCTGCCCAAGAAGGAAACATCTATCCTGAGGAGCAGAAAGATCTGGGCAGCCAGATTGCTAGACCCTGACTCCTAGGACCTCCAAGTCACAGAGCCTTTCTCCGTGAGCCTCCATTTTCCAGTCAGTGACATGGACAGAAAAAGAGTGACTATCTCACAGGGTGAACTCTAAAGGATGAAATGTTGAGTTTGAACTCACCTCCACTCTGTAAGCATTTACGTACATGTTACCAGGTATAATGACATACCCTGCCTGTTCTCTGCCGAAGCTGCTTGGGTGCCAAAGAGAATTCCCTCTCTCCTGAGGCATCTTGTGGATTCCTTGGGCAGGTCTGCCTGTTAAGATATTGAGCCCCAATCCACCTGCCTGCAATTTGCAGTACTAGCCCGGTTCTCTCTTAAAGTCAAATAGAGCCCATCCATCTCCCACCTGAAAGCCCTTCTGTGATTAAAGGTAATCACTACATCCCTCTAAAGTCTGTCTGTTTCTTCGCCAAGCCTCATTTCACTGTTTCTCGTTCCTCTCACCACACTAGCTTGCACATTTGACCTTGCTCCATTTGCCTTAAATCTATCTTAAATTACATTTACAGTTCTTCCCAACCACTCTCTCCTTGCCCACCTTTTGATTTAATTAATTCCATTATGACTGTGACATGTCTAGGTTTATAACATGTGCCTTCTCTCCTCTAACCCTTTGCCTATAGCTGATTAGCTTCCCTTCTTCCTTTTTATTTTATTTTTTTTTTTACCATAAACAACTGAGCTCTGGTTTAACCAGCATGAAGGGTGGGGGTGGGAATCGGACTTCCTCTGTCCTGATCTTGAAACACATGAATAGCCCAATTTTTGTCATCCTTCTAACTCATCTTGAACTGAAAGTCAACCGATACATTTCCCACAGCTCGCTTCACACATAATGCTTCTGGGCCTCATGGCCCTGATTTGGCATTTGTACAGCAAGCTGGTCTTTTGACCCCAAAACTTGACCTTATTATTGTTTTTCCGGCTAAAACTCCCTCAATTAGCTTATCATGATCTCTTGGTATCATTGCTACCTGTGATCATTTCAATGGCATGTTTTCCAAGTCCTCATTCAAGTGATTGATTAAAATATTGAGCATCTCAGGACTAAAGACAGAATCTTGTGATATATCCCTAGCTAGCTCCCAAAGTCCAATAAGATCCCATGTGGTAAGGTAATTCTGCTGATTATAACTCACACAGCTGACGTAACATAGTTTTGATTGCCCTCTGACCATGAGCATATGATGAGGAACTTCTCAAATTCCTTACTCTACTCTATAGCATTTTATGTTTTATTAATCAGGTATGAACCTGATATAAATGAAAAATGGCAGAGTGTTGATTGGGCCTGTTGTTTACATAGCACCCATTTAAAACACACACACACACACACAAAGGCGATGTCTGTCTTTTACTTAAAACCATTCAGTGGACTCTCTGGCAGAGACGGTAACAACTATCAAATATTCTATGTGTTTCTTCATGTTTTGGAGATCTCTTGCCTTTAGGCAGGGCCTGGTAGCTTGCTCTGGCAAGGAAATTTGAAAGGAAGGGACACGTGTCACTCTCTGAACAGTGACAATTTCAGATACAATTCAGCAATTTTTTTTTCCCTGCTTCAATGATTGCTAAGATGATGGTGTTCAGCGGGTGTAGCTACTGGATGGCAGGGCCTCTGTTGCCTGGGTCCCTGAATAACTGGGTAGAACAGAGCCTCCTGCTTGCATGCATGGATCCTGTATAGAGTGTGGGTGAGAAATGAAACATGTTCGCAGGTTAAATCACAAATGTTTGGGGAGTAGTTTGTTATTATAGCATGACCTAGTCGATTCTGACTCATTCCTTTCTCCTGCTCTGAGAGTAAGGCTCAGACTCCTACAATGTGCTAATAAGACCTGTGTGTCTTGACATCCATTTCTCCCTCTCCCTCTCTCTCCCTCTCTAGTCCCTGGTCCTGGAGTGTGCCATACTCTCTCTAGACTTGAGGCTTTCATGCATGTTGGGCCCTGAGGATCCAAGTTTCCTCCACCTGAAATGCTCTTCTTCCCTCTCTAGATGTGTTTTGAGCACTTTCCTTTCAGGGCCTGAGTGAAATACCACTTCCTCGGGGAACATTTCTTGACTCTCACAAATGATGTTAGAATCCCCATCAAATGTTTCCCTAGCATCCTCTCTCTCTTTCAAAGCATTTTTGCACTCTTGCTTTTATTAAATGTGCAACATATTTTAAAAAGATTCATTTCTCTATTTGAGAGAGAAAGAGAGAGAGAGGGCACGAGTGAGAAGGGCAGAGAGAGAGGAAGAGACAATATCAAGAAGACTCCGTGCTGAGTGTAGCATTCACTCAATGTCACCGCATGAGATCATCACCTGAGCTGAAAACAAGGGTCAGACACTTAATTGATTATGCCACCCAGATGCCCCAAAGATGCCACATTTTAATTGCACATCCATTTTTTTTGCTAGAATATAAGTTCCTTGAATTAAAGGGTTTATTTAATCCTCTGTTGTATCCCCAGCACCTCCTATAGTAATGGTGCAACGCCCTCCAATGCTTGACAACTACTGGATAGTCCCATCAAGTTGAAAAAAACAGACAAACCCAAAAGATTATTCTTGTTCTCAAGTTCCTCCAGTTTAGTTATCTGATTTCTTTTGATCTCAGAAAACCAAGCCACTTCAATATTATGCTTGAAATAGAATTAACTTCTTAAAATTTATTTATCAGGTTCCACATGATGTGTCAAAGAGAGTCAGAAAAGAGGTGAAAAGAGCAAAAATAAAGACACTTAGTACTCAACTGTACAACCCAGTCAGGAGAAAAGTGAAAATTTAGTAACAGGTGGGGTACGTAGTTCTGTGGTACTAGATGGGTGGTTCTCTCTGAGCCCAGGTGCTGACAGAAGAGGCTGATGTTTAAAAACACTTGTGGGTGCCAAGGGCAATTTCCTCCTTTCCTGTGGCTGGGCACAAAATTCTGACCACAGATTTGCCTTTTATCTGCAGCCACGAGTGGACCACTCTCCGTTCCAGTATATCACCTATGGAACTAGGAGCCCCTCCACCAGAGCCCAGCCTGGCGATCGGAGCTTAAGGGCTTGAAACAAACCGTGGCTACATTACTGATTCTGCTCTAAACAGTCAATAAAATCAGTTTTTTTTATTCATTCGGTGCAGCTGTTACCCTGATTTGAAATCTTGCACTCAAATCTGACTTCAGCATGTCCAGAACAGGAAAGTCTCAAGGCTGAAAGTGGCCTTTGTGTAGGAGGTTAAACTCAGCCAGTGTCTGAACACACGTATCTACCTCTGTCAGCAATGGGGATCACAGTGGCTTGTGGTTCCTGTGCCACCCACTGGGAAGCACATGACATTTCACACATATTTCCAGCATCTGGGGACCTACATATGTAACATAATTATGATATATATTTTTTGAATTTATATTTTATATTTAATTTTTAATTTTCAAATACATATTAATTTTAATGAATTTTTTAAAGATTTTATTTATTTATTTGACACACAGAGAGAGATCACAAGTAGGCAGAGAGGCAGGCAAAGAGAAAGGGGAGGAAGCAGGTTCCCTGCCGAGCAGAGACCCTGATGCAGGACTCGATCCCAGGACCCTGAGATCATGACCTGAGCCGAAGGCAGAGGGTTAACCCACTGAGCCACCCAGGTGCTCAATTTTAAAGATTTTATATATATATATATATATATATAAAAATGTATATATATGTATATATATGTATATATATATAAATGTATATATATGTATATATATATAAATGTATATATATGTATATATATGTATATATATATAAATGTATATATATGTATATATATATGTATATATATGTTAAGAGATGTATATACATCTCTTAACATACTTTCAAGCATTTTTTAAGAACTGGGGAAAATTCTAAGCACACAAGTCTAAAATGACAAAAGAAACCTAACTTGTATCTGTATTATATATAACCAAAGTGTTCTATAACAAAATATATTAGTTGATGCTGTTGTCTTTCAACCTAACCTGTTAAGGATAGTCAGTCAAAATCACGAATGTTTCAAGGACTTGGAGACAGAGCTGAAGACTATAGGTAGGATGAAATGGAAAGGCAAACCTGGGGAGTCGGTGTGCCCATCTTTTCTCCAACCACAGTCCCTTCATCTAATTTAATTGGGAACAAGGGCTTCTATGGTTGCACATTTCACTTATTTATGCCTTAGCATGTATCAAGTGGCTACTATATGTGTATCATTATTTGGTGCCAGTAAAAGATATGGTAGGTAGAATTCTAAGAATTACCCACGGTGACCCTCATTGCTGGGTAATTCCCATCCCACTACCACTGCATGGGGTCAGTCTGTGAAAATATGATGAAGTAACACTCCAGGAACCAGATTCTACCCTAACTTGAATGATCTTTGAAGAAGATTCTTCTGAGGGCTTCCAGATAAAAGCACAAATTAGCCAAACCTCGATTTTGGTCATATGACACCCTAAGTAGAGATCCCAGTCTGGCTCACCTGGACTTCTGACCTGAAGAACTGTGAGATTATAGGGCACCTGTGTGGCTCAGTCAGTTAAGGGTCTGCGTTCGGCTCAGGTCATGATCCTGGGGTTCTGGGATCGGGTCCCGAGTCAGGCTCCCTGCTCAGCTGGGATTCTGCTTCTTCCTCTCCCTGTGCCCCTCCCCTCTACTCAGTCCTCTGTTCTCCCTCCTCTATCAAATAAATAAATAAAATCTTTAAAAAAAAAACTATGAGATTATAAATGGGAGTTATTTTAAGCTGCTGAATTGTGGTCATTTGTTATGCAGTGATAGCAAACTGATACAGAGTTAAATTAAAACTAGAAACTTGATCAAGATTTCAGAAGCTTACTCTCCAATTGAAAAAGAGGGTTTATGCATTCCCTACATGTTGATTCTCCTCCCCACCAAAAACATGCAAAGTGCATTTTTATTTATTTTTGTATTTTTAAAAAAGATTTTATTTATTTATTTGACAGACAGAGATCACAAGCAGGCAGAGGCAGGCAGAGAGAGAGGAAGGGAAGCAGGCTCCCTGCTGAGCAGAGAGCCTGATGTGGGGCTCAATCCCAGGACCCTGGGATCATGACCTGAGCTGAAGGCAGAGGCTTTAACCCACTGAGCCACCCAGGTGCCCCCCTTTTTATTTTTTGAAGTCAAGTCAGTGTCATCATTGCATCCAGTCTGCCAGGGTTTAACAATTCCTGCAACATACTCTACACACCTGAGGTCCACAAATAGACTAAGCGTCTGTCCTCAAAAGGGCTGTAGAATGGGGACATGAAGACAACCACAGGACAGGTATATTGCCCTGTGCTGTGAGAAACCACAGGGATGCTGGGATATGGGTGACGGGCTTTTACCTGGCATGGGCAAGAAAAGCTACTTGAAGGCAGTGACAACAAAAATTAATCTGGAATTTCAAAAGGCGTAGCAAGTCCACATGTCCCACAATATTTTCAGACAATTTCACCCAGTGATTGCACTTTAAATTTTGTATTGTTCAGTGTCCATAGGCATTTAACTGCCTTCTTAGAAATTGTGAGGCTAGTTATGCAAAAAAAGTCCATATACTGTTTCCATCAGGTAGTACCTGTCATTGCCCCTGGAGTCATTTTATCTGATTCCTTAGAAAGCAAAATGTCAGCAGTTGAGGAACCTGGCAAGTACTTGTTGCTGATGAAAATTAAAATGCATTTTCTTCCTTTCTCTTAAATACATTTGGAGTGGATTTGAAAAAAAGTAGACTTTTAATGATTACATTTCCAAGTGTAAATTTGTAGGAAGGTGATAAGGATCAGAGAAACACAGCATCATGACCTTTTACAATAATTTTTAAGGGGGGGTCAGGAGAAATAGCAGAATTTCTCTGTATGTATAAATAGAGGTACAACTCAAATTCTCATTTGAAACCTTTGATCTTTAGAAGAAAGTGATACAATTATATTTGCTCTCGAATTTTCTCTATTTTAAATTCAATTCCATATTTCTCTTTCTTGTGAATTGCAAATTGCCCTTCAACTTTATGAGACTTTCAGAATTGTAGCACAAAATCAAGAACATGAAAAGGAATTATCATACAGAGATCACATATGTGCAAAATATATGTACACACACAGGCACATACATGCCTCCTCATTTGTGGTAATTGATTTATGTCAGTGTTAATTTAGAATTAAACAAACTGCAATCTGGAATTTTGACAGATGATGTTTTTCCAGGTTTCTTATGTTTAAGATCCAAAAATAATGACTATTGATCTTTGGTCTACATCATGAAAAGAAATGCACTTTACCAATTGGTTCATGATTAACAGTTCTCATATAATAATAGCCAGTATAATTCAAAGTGTAAATTGAAATGAAAAGGGCAGGAACAAAAGGCTGTAAAATATAATTCCAATAGGGGGGCGCCTGGGTGGCTCAGTGGGTTAAAGCCTCTGCCTTCGGCTCAGGTCATGATCCCAGAGTCCTGGGATCAAGCCCCGCATCGGGCTCTCTGCTCCGCGGGGAGCCTGCTTCCTCCTCTCTCTCTGCCTGCCTCTCTGCCTAGTTGTGATTTCTGTCAAACAAATAAAATATTTAAAATATATATATATATATATATATATATATATATATATAATTCCAATAGAAATGACTGAAAGCCCATCTGCTGAATGAGAGAGAAGGGAGAAGGGAAGTGTCTATCACATGTGAGTCTTTATGATAAATGCCAACAAGGAAAGCTTTATTGAAGACCTGGGAGAGGTTTAATAGCTAAAAAAGAAAGGATGAATTCAGAGGGTCATGGCGCTTGTATGGGATTCAGCTACTCTTTACAACCAATTCAGCTGTGGGGACCACAGAGAGAGCAGGCAAATGGCTCAACACACACACACACACACACACACACACACACACACACATCATCCCAATCTGCACCTCTATTTGAAATTCTCACCATTAGCATTGCTCTTCCAGTAGTTATTTTAATGTCATTTACTTTTAAACCTGGGTAAAGATTAAGGCATCAAATTTCTTGAACACACAATTTAACTGGGGATTACATTAACAAAGGTGAGTTCATTCAATTTGCTTTAGCACTTTAAGGCCTCTAGTGGACAACACAATGCCCAGGAAATGAGACATGGAATAGATTAGTTTTGTTGGGAGCCAAAGAGCAGAAAGGGTTAGACCAGCCAAGTGACACCTTGCAGTGGGAGCACCGGGGCATGGCTGTTCTGAGCCTGGAGGGGCTGACAGCCAGACGGGGGGTCAGGGATGGGGAAAGGCAGCAGTGGTAACAGGGCTGTTGCCATCTGTTCTTCTCAGTACTTTAGATGTACCAACTCATTTAATCCCCACCCCCCAAAAAACTTACGCAATATGAACACTTATCCCCATTTTACCTATGAATATGCCCCAAATCACCTCCAAGAAATGGTGCTCCTGGTGATGAAGAGTACCTTTGGTGCCACTGGGATTGACCTCAAGAGTCTGACTCATGCTCTTCTTGACTCCCTTTCTGGGAGCAGGTGATGTAGGCAGTGGCTGGGAAAACCTAGACACTCCTGGGTTCAAATCCGACTTGTTACTAATTAACAATATGGCTTTTGTCACTTTTTGACCTAGCTAAACCTCAACTTTCTTATCCATAAATTAGGAATAACAATAGTATCTACACTTCATGGTGTCCTTGTGAAATTTAATTGAGAGGTACTATCTGGCAAAGGGACATTACCCAAGACATGCCCAATAAATCCCTAATAACATGGACGGTACAAACAGCAAAGAGGTTCTTTATCAGTGATGGCTGGGTCAGAAAAGCACAACTTCTGGGGATGCTGTACAATAAGGGATTTATTACAGCATTAGCTCTTGCACTCTCGGGAGCTGGGGTGGTGGGGGCCTCTGTGGTGTTGTCTCTGTGTCTAGTGTAGAGCCCAGCATCACTGGAGGTGATGAAACTGGGTGTCAGGAAAGAGAATGGGACACAGAGAGTGAAAGGATGACAAGGAGCCCATGTGGGCAAGTAGAGCCCATGTTTATCTCAGTGCTTCCCAGCTTGGGAGGGCAGGTGGTCTGCAAACGGAGCTGGCCCTCTCCACAACTGGCTCAGGGCTCGGGGAAGCTGGCAGAGGGGCTGTGGTTGCACGGCTGCCCCAGGCCGTCTACATGCACAAGTAACAATGTCCGCACACTCCACAGCATTCGGTACCCTACCCTAATCTTCACAGTATAAAGCTACGTCTGCGGCATCACATTTGCCTTCCAAATATTGTGTAAAATTTCTCTTGTGGCTAATGCTGAGGTTCACAACATGGGGAAGGGAATTCTGAGAACAGGGATTCCAGTTTAGCTAAACTGACAAAATACGAAGCCAAGGCACCAGGGTTCTACACCTTCTTTTTCCAATATTGGCTAGTTCCTTTGTATTTTAGAATAGTGACTGCAACTCTAAGACAACAATCTGACTCTCACTTGGACCCGCCTCTTGAGGGACAACGACAAATTTAGACCTACCCATTTCCTTATCTGTATTTCTTGACTCGAAGACCATGCTTCTTTCCAGCTTTGGCACAGTAACAGTCACCACTGGGCCTGTGTTGTGTTCTGCAGTGCTGGGCACTTGGGCTTCTAACACATTGGCTGTACTGATCCACCCTCTGGATTCCCAGTACGAGATGATCACATTCAGACTCCCTATGCTGTCCATCCCATGTAGTCCTAGCTTGCTCATGCAGACACATATTTCAGTAGCTTTGCACCCCTACATCATTCTCTTCTACTTTCAATGTAGCTCCTGCAGGTCACATTCTAGTTGCCAGCAGGTGCGTCACCCACTAGACAATAAGCTACTTGCAAGTAGGGACTGGTCTAGTGAATGGCTGAATGCATGAGTAAATAAAGAACAAAAATTGCACATGTCTCTTTTTCATTCACAGTCATATATTCATACAGTTGTCTTATAAATTGTATTGATAGGTCTCTATGGGCCAAGTACTCTACCATATATAAATGGAACAAAACAGCCATGATCCCAATTCTTGTGGAGCTCACATTCTAGTCCAGAGTCAGATATTAACCTAAAAGGACATGTGAATCAATGCACCATTGGCCATTGTGATTAAGGGCTGGGAATAAAGGTAAGATAATGGCTATTCTTATTAAACAAATTTATTTTCAAGATGACTGGGTCAAGAAACTTAATTTGTGCACATAAGAGAGCAACATGAATTAGTGCAATGGACAATAGACAAATAAATGTGGCCTTGTCAGCACAATGTTCAAAATAATTGAAGGAGCCAATTCAGTTCATCATTCAGTTTCACAGCCTCCTGCAGGCACTGAGTGAGTGTTCGCCCCCCCACCCCCACCCCAATTGCCAATAAGCTTTGAAAAAATACAAGCATAGGTTCTCTGGCTTTGTAGTCTGCCTGGAGTATGTTGTCCTTAGAGAGAAAATCAGCTCCCACAGATCAGGAACAAGTTGTAAGATTTTAGGAGAGCTCTTACCAAGCTAAAGACTCTCCATAAGTACACATGATATTAACCTCTTTAGACAACAATTTGATAAAACAACCGTTGGTTTTAGGGCATTGAATTTTAATAATGGGATGTTAATCATTTATTTTGTACCCAGCACATAAAATTCCCAGATGCCAACTCCAGTACCAAAAATGGACATGTGGAGAACAGCAGGTATGAAATGATAAATCTTGTGATTTATAGGCCTTGCTTGCTGAAAGTCTCCAGTGATTCATTTCACCACTGTGGAGCAATTTCTCCAACAAAATGTGTCTTTCCCATCCCTTAATCCAAGCAACTCATTTACTATTCACTTTGTTTGTCTTTCAGTATGGTCTTTGTCAAAGCTTCCCTCTTAAGAATTTTCTCCTTATAAACACTGTGTCTTTGATCACCACCAAAACATGTGAAGGATTATGAGAGGTAAGAACAAAGAGGAGCTTTTTAAGGCTTTCCCAACCATCTGATCTCTTTGTTGATTACACCTGTTTGGGAATTTTTTCATGTCACATATTTATTCCTGCCTGTCATAAGTTAGACGAGACATTAAAAATACATGTGAACATTCTCCAAAGAGAAGTTTTTATATATTATGCCATCTTTAGTAACATAAATCGATTTCAATTAATTTAATGGAAAATGCAGTTGGAATTCAATGGAGTCTATGTTTATTCAGCTATTAATTCATTCTTTCATCCATACATTTATTCCATTAAGATACGTTCAGCACATATTAGGTACAAGATATTAGCCATCTAGTGGTGAGAGATATGGGCATGGTTCCTGCTATCAGAGTAATAAAGTTGTGAAGAAATTAACACAATTTAATATACTATGCATTTCTGTATAAGTGTGTGTGTGCTTGTATGCCCACGTGTCTGTATGCACACATGCAGATGTGTGATGGGGACACAATAACACCACTATAAATGTCTAATGTAGGGCTCTCTGCTCAGCAGGGAGCCTGCTTCCCTCTCTCTCTCTGCCTGCTGCTCTGCCTACTTGTGATCTCTCTGTCAAATAAATGAATAAATAAAAATCTTTTAAAAAAAAGTCCATTTTATATGTCTAATGTCATGCCTCTAAGAGTGTGACATTAGAACTACAATTTAAGTGATGAGAAGCCAGCCCTGCCAAGCTCCAAGGAAAAATTATTCTAGGTTAGAGGAGGAACAAGTACAACAGTCTTAGGTAAGAGTGAGTTTGGCATGTACAAAGACCCAAAAGAAATCCAAAGTGGGTAAAATAGAGAAAAAAACTGCAGAATTTGGTACAAGATGAAAGTGGAAATGTGGACAGGAGTGAGATTCAAGAGGGTTCATTTCTACCAGGGGTTCTTCATTTCTATGGTCTCTGTACTATATATATAGTGTGTGTGTATGTAGATATAGATATAGACCTATACTATAGGTCTCAAGATTCTGAAGATACATGAAGTCCTTAATATTTGCAGTAAAACTTCATGTATGCATCAGTGCATTTTCAAAGTAGTCTGAAACTCAAGGAAGCCTAGGGATCAAGCCCCATCTATGGAGTATTGATCAAGTCCAAATACTGGTCTAATGCAGTTTTAACAAAAATACTGGGTAGATACATTATAAATTAACAATTAGCTTCTTTCAAAGTTTCATGATACCTTCTCTCACTGAGTTTAAAACCTTGGTAATTATATATTCTAATCCTAAATGGTTCATGCAGGTACTATTTGGGGTTTTGTTCTTTTCTGGTAAGAAAATGGAAGCATTTCATTATATCATGTCAAGGTTCAGAAAGTTAAACTTTTTTGAGAAGAAGGATGAAACTGGATTAGGAATTGTTTTATTCTTCCTGAATGCTACATTAAGTGAACACTGCCTGGAATGGATACGATAGGTAATTTTTAGCCCTTAATAATAACTAAAAAATGTAAACCCTTTCCATCATCATTTTTCATCCGTATTTGATAACTATTGTGTGAGAACAATGGAAGCAGATATATGATACTATATTCAATATCCCAAAGAGATGATGAATGATAACACTTACAGTTTAAAAGAAAAATGGCCCAATTTCAAGTGTCCTTTCTGGAAGTTCTATGACTGTTTTGGGAAAACTTGCTAAAAATACTAAGGCAGTAGAGACAAGAATGGAAAGAATGAAATATAGTCTCCATCCCTTTTTTTATGTTCTTAAGGATACTGTTTAACATACATCATTTTGACAAAGTTGACTTATTTATTAAATAAAACTTATGATCATTAAATTACTTTCCAGATGCTGTGTCCATGAATAGTGAATTCTGAGAAAGTTCATTACATGAATCAAAACATTGAAAAATATCACTTTAAATGTGATAAATGTCTTTGTCTACTTTGCCTCATAACTTCAACTGAAATGACCTGACACATGAATAAATATTTATATCAGCTTTTATACTAAAAAAGAAAGGCCTGCTTGAAAATGTTGTGTTGCAATTACTCATGGGTATTTGCCTGATGATTATTTGTCTCTAGTAGAGAGCATAGTCTAAAATAAACAGAATCTGGCATGGAACCATCATAGAATATATTTATACATTAGCCAATTCACAACCAATTGAAAAGGACAAGTTCAGACAAGCCTCTTTTTGTCTGCATAGCTCTGAATAGTTGGAATCATATTCCCTCTACAGTGGCCAGTTTTAGTTTTGCAAATTTGCAATACTGTAGTTGCAAAGAGACAGTGAAAGGTATCTTTCTTTTTGGTGGATGTTGGAAATGTATCCTAAATATCTTCCCTAGTTTGTAATGAAAAGGAGTAGAATTTGTAACCCAAAATCGCCTCTTTGGCATAAAGATTATCCTAGACTGATTATTTTTAAGAAACTAAAGACTCAGGAAAAGCTCTTTACCTCCCTCTCAATTACCTAAAATTTGCAATGGAAAGGGGGTCTACACCAAGAAGAAAGCTCTTATCAGAAATACCCTTTTAGGAGAAGTATCATATGGTTTCACTTACTTATGGATCATAAGGAAAGACATGGAGGATACTGGGAGTAAGAAAGGAGAAGTGAGTTGGGGGAAATCGGGATGGTGCATAAACAATGACTCTTGGAACACTGAAAAAAAATTAAATTAAACTTGAAAAAATAAAATAAAATAAAAAGTTCGTTTGAATATCAAAAAAAAAAAAAAAAAGAAATACCCTTTTAGGAAACGTACCTGCATAAGAGGGCAAACTGTGACTTCCAGTCACCTCCTCTCACCTTCCTATGAATGTCGATTCTTCCCTTTGTATCCTCAGATACTCAGCCCTTCCCTTAGCTCAGGATGTTATATAATCCTCAACTACCTGGCCCCTTTGGGTCTCATATTTGTATGGAGCTCCCATATGTACAAAATTTGTTTCTTCTCCTGTTAATCTGTCTTATATCGATTTAAATATTAGACCAGCCAAAGAACCTAGAAAGGAAGAAAGGAAAAATTATCCCCACTTCAGTACAATCAGAAACAAGTTTGCGATACTTTGGGAAATGGGGGAGGGCTACCTAGAAAGAAGAAAAAATTGAAATGGTAGTGATAAGTGGGAACATTTCACAAAAGATCCTAAATATCGGAGGATAGTGGTGTAGCTTTCCCTGTACACAATGAAGAGCCACAAGAACTTTTTTTTTTCATTCTCAGTATTTTTTTCTCTTTGATTTTTTAAATTATTATTTTTTTATTTTTTATTTATTTATTTTTATTTATTTATTTTATTTATTATATTAATAATAATAATTATTATTATTTTTTAAATAATTATTAAATTATTTTTAAAATTATTTTTATTAACATATAATTTATTATTTGCCCCAGGGGTACAGGTCTGTGAATCGTCAGGCTTACACACTTCACAGCACTCACCATAGCACATACCTTCCCCAATGTCCATAACCCCAACCACCGTCTCCCTACCCCACTTCCCTTGGCAACCCTCAGTTTGTTTTGTGAGATTAAGAGTCTCTCATGATTTGTCTCCCTTCCTTCCCTAACCCCCAAACCCTTCACTCTGCCTCTCAAATTCCTCATATCAGAGAGATCATATAATTGTCTTTCTCTAATTGACTTATTTCGCTCAGCGTAATACCCTCTTAGTTCCATCCACGTCATCACAAATGGCAAGATTTCATTTCTTTTGATGGCTTCATAGTATTCCATGCCACAAGAACTTTTATCTGGAGGAGTAACTTAGTGAACTTGACTTTCCAGAATGATTTATCTGAAATCTGCAATCTGCAGATAGGCTTATGAAAGGAAGTGCTTTTCCTTTTGCGGTCTCAATATGACCACCAGAAATTACTCCCAGCAAGAGGTGGAGTTTCTTTTCTCTCCACTTGAGTCTGGGTCGGTTGTGTGACTTGCTTTTACGAACATAACCATGCAGAAATGTTGCCACAGGACAAGCCCTGGAGCTTCCTCTAGGTTCTCTTAGAGCCCAGCTGCCATATTGCAAAGAGTAAGTGCTCTCCTCCAACACATAAAGAGGCTCTGGAGAAGGAGGTGCTAGTGGTCTGAGGAGTAGATTAAGGCATAGAGAAGAACTGACATGACCCAGACAGCAAGCAATCAGAAGGCCCAACACATGTGAAGGAAGCTTTCTTGGGTCCCCACCCCAGCCCACTGGCCAGCTGAATACAGCCACACCAGAAAACTAGAAGACCAGCAGATAGATCACTTCATCCATCTACCAACAGAATCTTAAGGAATGGCAAATCAGTTGGTGTATTGGGACATTAAGCTTAGACAGGGTTTACTGCAATAGAAAACCAAAATAACATCTCATGAAATGTCTTCTCACAATCAAACTCAAGAAAGATTCATTGTGTTGGAGGCTTGGAAGGCGGTTGGAATGGTATTTCAGAAAGGTTAGCCTGGGGTCATGAGAACACCGCCTGGGTGAAAAGACTAAGGCTTAATTAATGCTCACATTCCCTTCTCTCATCAGGTAAGGGGCAGGCAGTAAAACAGATTAGAATATTGAGTTTAGAAGTCACACAAAACTGGGCTCCTCCCCTGGTTCCAGCCCTTAAACATTTCTTTCCCTAAGAGTAGGTCTTCTCACCTAAAACACAGAGCTAATAATAATAGCCCCCACTGAATGAACTCATTATGAAAATCAACTGGGGGAGGATGTCAAGTTACTTAGCACAGATTTGCATATACTAAGTTCATGATGAGGAGTCAACAGGGTTTTAGAAATGGGAACAGACATTCCCTTATTTCCAGTATTTGCTCTTTACCTTCCTGAATTTTGTCCTCAGGTCCTCCAGGAAGGATGTCAAAGAATAAATACATAGAGAATAGAAAACAATTCTGGATGGTTGAGTTTCAAAAGCTTAGAAAATTTGTGTTTCAAAAGGCTCCACCCATCTCTGGATGGTGAAAGAAAGTGTCGGTAGCCTTTCCCTTGCTTCTTCCCACTCCCTTCCCTGATCCAGATTCTGACTTAAGACTGATGTCCTCTGTCTTTAGTGGGTCTCCCCTCCGCCACCCATCACCAGTTCAATCCAAATTTCAAAATAGAGATAACTAGGAACAAGCCTGGATGAATCAAAGATGTGGTCGCTTAGAAGACTTGTGTCCCCTTTACTATTTTAAGGAAAAGCCGTAATACGGCAAGATTCACCTGGGCCCGAAAGCTCTGCTTCCATAAGGAAAAGTTAAAAAATATTTTGAATGGGTGAAAAAGATTTCTAGATATCCTGTCTAGCATATCTTCCCGGGTTATCTCTCCCTTGTGTTGTCTTTCGACTATCTTACAGCTCTATAAGTTACGGAATACTGATAGTGATTCAAATAATTCTTTTCCATAGAAATGCAAACTGTATCTAGTTAAAGAAGTTGGTTATTGCCCGTGGATATTGACTAATCTGTTATATATTTGTAAATTCTTTTCAGTATTCCTGATAACCATAAGTGTGTCTGTTCTTTTGGATTTTCCATGAAACTGGGTACGTATTTATTTCAAATTTCAATGAGAGTTACAACTACGCCTGCCTATTAGTTTGTTAGGACTGTCATAATAAAGTATCACAGACTGGGTGTCAAACAAGGGAAAGGTATTTTCTCAGGATCTGCAAGCTAGAAGTCTGAGATGAAGGCATTGGCAGGGTTGATTTCTTCTGAGGTCTCTCCGCTTGGCTTGCAGATGACTGTTTTCTCCTTTAATTCTTCACATAGCCTTCTCCTTAGTGCCTATCTGTGTCCTACTCTTCTTCTTCTTTTAAAGATTTTATTCATTTATTTATTTGTCAGAGAGAGAGAGAGAGAGAGAAAGACAGCGAGGGATGGAAGACAAGCAAGGGGAGTGGGAGAGCGAGAAGCAGGCTTCCACTGAGCAGGGAGCCCAATGCAGGGCTCCATCCCAGGATCCTGGGATCATGACCTGAGCCGAAGGCAGCCGCTTAATGACTGAACCACCCAGGTGCCTGCTGTGTCCTAATCTCTTATAATGATACCAGCTGTACTGGGGTAGGGCCCAGTCATATAATCATTTTACCTTTGTTATCTCTTTAAAAGCCCTATCTCCAAAATGGCCACATTCAAAGGTGCTGAGGGGTAGGACTTCAATATATGAATTGTCAGTGAGGCAGGACACAATTCTGTCCTTAACATATATATATATATATTTTTTAATTAAAGTATTCTTTAACACTTCTCAAGTGATAATTTCTCCAAATGGACCTATAAAGGTATATTTAAAACATCCTAAGTGGGCCAACATTCTGACTAAAGATTATGGACTCCCTTTTTTTAACCGCATGCACTAGTATGCATATTTTCTATCATTCTTAAGAGCTTTGTGATAAAAAATTTTCCTCTTTATTGCAAGCATACTTCTACAGCTCCATTTTCACATTCCATTGGATAATTAAGCTTCTGCCAAGGGTATGGCTCTCTTCACAGGTCCGCACTCCTGAGCTACAATGTGTAAATGAATCCTCAGGGGTGTGCAGAATTAAGAAAATTGTGCTGAACAAAATTTGAGATAAGGTAGGCTGAGGACTTCAAAGAATGTAATGGAAGTAATAAAATGCTAGACCTCCAGAAAACAATATCCAGTATCTAACTTTACCTGGAGAAAGTTATACTGACTTTCGCTATGTAGTTTTCTCAGCATTGTTCTATGGATGAAAAGAAGTCATAAGCAACAAGAGGCAACCTTACAAGATAAGAAAAGTGGAAACACAAAGTACCAACCAATTCTTCTAAATTCATTTGGTAAATTCTAGCATATTCCAATGAGCCTGATTTTATTGTCTGAGAAATTTCTGGCAGTGTGGTAAACAGATTTGGGGAATCTGGTATGAGATTACAGCTCTGATTCTTATGGCTGAGTGAACACAGATGGTTTTCTTTCCTTGTTTTGCTTTTCATATTTACTGCCTGATGCCTTACCTGATCCTAAGAATGCGAGGTTTAGGAGAAAAAGACCTGGTCTCTTGCTCATGACTATTCCTGGAACAAAGGAAACAAGGCAGGAGCCTAGGTATATAATACATATTGTTAAGTGGAATGAATGAAAATCACTGAACTTCTTTGGATCTCACTTTCCTTGTAATTTAAACATGGAGAGGGTAATAAAATTCACTGCATAGTGTCATTGTAAGGAACAAATATGCATGAATTTCCTAGATATACCAAGCCCTTAGCAGAAGTTCTGTGCCAGAATACTCCCCAGTTCCTCTGAAAACTGACTTTAGACAGGCCAGTAGTCTGAAACATGTCCATATGTTCGGGTCCCAGTTTAGGCTCTAGCTCAGGCCCACTACAGCTACATGTAATGAACAATTAGTCTATATTCCCCTTCCCAATGAAGAGCCAGACAAAATTACCAAAAAGTGTCCTTGTTCAAAGGTACTTTTCCCTACTTCTTCTCATGGTATTTTCCTTTAATTTCCACTCAATAAGTGTATCTCGAATGAATGAATGAACCAATAGTTTTCACTCACAAAGCCTATACACCACTTCCTTCCACTCCAACATTGCAGAAATTTTCATTTTCATGGATTTCTGCCATGATCAAAAATATTAATTCCAATTTGAACCTGGCTGAAGGATGAGTCTAAATTTTGGGAAAAAAAGAAAAGAAAAAAAAAAAGCTAAGTGGCCAAATGAAACATTTAAATGTGCATGAATTCACCAAAACCCTAACAACTCTAGGAAAATTCTCCTAATTCAGACCTCAGGGTGACCTCTACAAAGTGAGGACATTAACCTGATAGCTGCTGGCAGATCCACATTAACATCAGCGTCTGGAAGGATAACCAAAGACTTCCTTCTCACTCATCTGAAGTGCTCAGAGAGCTTTCACCTAGCAATTTCAGCTGCAGGAGAATTCTGCAGAGAGGCACAACAATGCCCAGAAAATGGAAAATCTCCCAGAGCAATAAATAACTCTTTGGGGGTACAGGCCTCTTTCTCATTTTAGTGTCTTTATGGTAGAAGAACTCAGAATCCAGCAGCATCGATTCTAAGTATTGATTAGGACTCTGGATTTGGGTCTTTTTGTGACTCTCATTGCTGCTTCTCTGCCTCCTATCCATACACACCAAATAGGGAATCAGGATATATGCAGAATAGCTCTCAAACTGGAAATTTAGAGAAAGAAAAAGAGAGAGTCTGAAAATCTCCACCCACCATCTCCAACCCTAAACACCTTCACAAAATTCAAGGTCTTTTTTGTTTTAATTAACTATTTCTTCTGCTTCAGAATCACCCTCAGGAGGAACTTAAAAGCCTCAAACTTCAGAATGTACAGATTCCCCTCAAGCCCCTTATGTCATTTTTCATTTGGCACCAAACATGATCACACTCTAAAATGTTTAGCAGGAATTTTTTAAAGTAAAAGAATCCCTAAAAAGGGCAGCCACTGCACACACACACACCTCTTTTGTCTCCTTAAAAAAAATTAGGAATTGAACCAACTGACAAAAGGAACTATTAGTACCTTAACCACTGTCCGGGGGACAGGCTGAGGGTCTGCGAAAATTGCATCAGCTCCTTCAGGTGAGGCTTGGACTCTGACCCCCATGCTGCTGTGTTAGCTTGATCAGATGTCAGCACTTGTAAGTAGCACTGAGATCTCGAAAGGTCACAGGATATTAAAGACTTTTGTTTGTGTTCATCTCGGCAACCTTGGAGATGCAGCCCATTATTCTTCTAAAATTATTTCTTTACTCTACAAGAAAGTCCCTTTCCTCAAGGAGCTGAAATGAAAGACGTTTGCTTTTGGATTGGAGGTCAGTTCCAGATAATGAAGTGACAATGTACGAAGAATATTTTTTTTTTAAGATTTTATTTATTTATTTGACAGACAGAGATCACAAGTAGGCAGACAGGCAGGCAGAGAGAGAGGGAGAAGCAGGCTCCCTGCTGAACAGAGAGCCCGATGCGGGACTCGATCCCAGGACCCTGGGATCATGACCTGAGCTGAAGGCAGAGGCTTTAACCCACTGAGCCACCCAGGTGCCCCAAGAATATTTTGAAGTCTTATGAGGTATGTCGCTGGGTCCTATCTTATGGCACAAGGTCAAGTTGTCAAGCCAGCAGAGGAAGCCCAGATGGTGTTCAATCAAAACTACTCTTAGAGAATCCTTAGGGAGATGTCACACTAGAGATCCACCTACTGTCTCTCAGTCAGTTCAAATTAGCTTTGAACTAATTTTATATATATATAAATATATATATATATGTATATGTATATGTATATGTATGTATATCTATCTATATATATAAATATATATAGATATACACATATATATATGATTTGTTTTAATCAAATATATTAAGGCATGGAGATACAGAAATGACTGCCATGAAGGATGTAATTTACTCATGATTTCCTTGACACTGTAACCACAGCAAAGCACTCAGGGCCCCATGGGCTGGCACCAGGGTCACTTATTAAGTAGAAGGACAAGGGGAAGATGTGGTCAAGAGCCTTTATGATAATTTCTTTTAGAAGGAATGGGTGAGACAAAGTAAGCAGGCCGAGTATTGGCTAGTTTGAATAATCTCAGGGGGCTCTGAGGATTAAGGCTTGAAGGTTGTCCCTAGTTGTCTACACCTGGTCCTGAGGTAACTAAGACAGGTAGACAAAATGGCCCAGAGGGAGAGCCCAATTAAGGAGGTGGTTGGAGGTATGGGCTCTGGATTTGTTTATTTTTATATGAAAGCTGTGCTCTTTTACTATCTCTAGAAACCAGCTTGCAGGGGGACTATCTCTAGAAATCAGTGAGGGGGGATTCTGTACCTCTAGGGTCAATGAGGCCCCAAGATGTCAAAGCACCAAAAAATTCAAATAGAAGGACATTATATGGACATATACATGCACATATATGTTCATACTCTAGGCCTATATTCATGCCTATCAAGCAACTTTTGAATTTTCCTTTCAGCGCATTCATTTTTTTTTTTTTTTTTTTTTTGGTCTACCCAGAATCTAGTACCCACTTCTAATGGAAGTTATTTTTGGGGGCTCATCATGATTTCTCTGCCCTTCCCTGCTCAAGGGGTGAGTTTTTGACCCAAGCTATGGCCAACTTCCTCTGTCAGAAAAGTGAAACAGATTCAAGAAAATGGTCCCCCAACACCCAACACATTAGCTTACGATGGATTTCCAGTGCTACTTTGGTTTTTGTCCTCTCTGGAATCCAGTTCTTCAGTACTTCCTTAAACTGAGCTTCCCCATATGTTTTCATTAAATTCCTTTTTACCATAAGCTAGTCAGTGTGGATTGCTAGTGCTTACAGCCAATGAAACTGCAATGAAACAGTCTACCTGTAAATAGAGAAAGTACTGGTGATTTGGACTTTTTAATATTTCTTATCCCTTTATAATGATTCAACAAATTTGACTTCCAATAACAATTGTGCTTTCTATATCATAGGAAGTATGAAATAATCATGTAAATACAGGGGTTTCAGTTCTATGTGACAATTATATTTGCTACTGTGTGCTAATAAATCAGCATTCTGTTTTCTACCCCAGTCTTCTGCATTACACGTAGCATGATTTCTGACATTTCTCATGATAGGCGGTCACTGACAAGGGCTAGACCCTGAAACCTCAAAATGGAAGGCCAGGTCCAGTCACCTACTTTTAGACACTATCGCTCACCGAAGACCAATGCCAGGTACAAGCTCTTATCATCCTCTCCTGATTTTTAGAGGTCTCAATGACACTTCAGGGACTGAGGTGGAAAGGTTAACACAAAATTACTTTCTGGAGCTTGTGGTCATAGCAACGGGAAGAGAGCTGCATCAGTGGCCGCTCTGGCAGCTGCCAGGACAATCTGCTTACTGTCTCTTGACATTATAGCAGTTTAAGCCTTCTTAACTAGCCCCATCTTGCCTGCCAGCCTATGTGGATTTTTTCTCATTGGTCTGTGACTAGGTGTCTTCACTATCTATTCACACAAGGGCCACATTGTCTGGTCAGACAATGGCTGAATTGGGTCTTGAGGCAGAGGGGTTTTGACAGCTTGAATACATCCAAAAATAATGTCAAAGCAACCAAGGGCATTGGATGATACTGCGGTTGTGTTGTCCTCTGCTCTTTTATTACTCCTTGAAAAAGGGACTATCTTCTCACACAAAATGTCATTCCAGGTGGGGGGATCATGCCTTTTGGAAAAGGAACAGGTCATTGTAAATTCAAGTTTAGTGATGGTCTTCTCCAAAACACAGTATTGTTGAAGGATGAGTACAAATATATTGGAAATGGATACTGTCAGAAGGCCAATCTGCTCTCAGGAAAGGGGAGAATAATAGGTATATTTTGTCCTTAATCCCTAAGATAGTATATATCATTCCTTTAAAAAAATTATATTAAAAAACCTATCAGACAGAGACATGAGAACATGAGTCCTGAAGTCCCATATTTCAGGAGAGGTACGCAAATATCCCAGCCTATGGTAACACACCCGTAGCATTAGTCACTGCTGACTGTGTGGCACTGGCTTGCTGCCTGGAAATCAGACTTTGGGGTATTTTTTACAGCAATCAAGAAGGTTTCATTAAAAGATAATTAGTATCAGACAACACTGGGAAAGGCTTTCATCTGATTCATCAAGCTCATAAACAAGATAGTCCCAGCATGCCACAGTTCCATGAAATGAAGAGACATTTGTTATCCTGAATTACGATTGGTGGCTATTCAATAGAAGCCTCTGTGGCCTAGAGAGTCCACAACGCTTGGTTGTTCCTTGCCAAGCTCCATTTGGTTTACTCCTTTGTTCTCTTTCCTTTGTGTTGGAAATGCAAGGATGTTCCCTGGCTAAACATTAGCAGCCAAAACATTTAATCCACTAGTTACCAAGGGCTCAATAGATCTCAGAGGCTGCTGAGCACTTTACATGCATCTCTTCATTTACCCTTCCGCTGGCACCAAGAGGATCCCATTTTACAGGTGACGAAAAGAAGACTCTGCAATCTCCCTGCTGAAAACACCAATAAAAATCTCAACCTCCTATGGTAGCTGGTAAGGTCCTGCATGTTCTGGCCCCTGCCCACCCTTCTGACATTACCTCGGGATGGACTCATACACTCTCTTTATTCTGTTTCTTGAAGTCACCGAGTATATCCCTGCTTCATAGCCTTTTCTCTGACTGTTTCCTTTGCCTATGAAGCTCTTTGGCCAGCTCCTTATAACTGGCTACTCATTATTCAGGTCTCAGCACTTATGTCCCTTAAATGGAGTGTCCTTTCCTGACCACCTTTCTAAGAGACTTCTCCCCCTCTATTCCTTTCTTTTATTTTTTTCTCAATGGCATGTATCACCATATGAAATTAGCTGTTAAATAACTTATTTTTATCTCCTATTGCCCAATTTTAATGCAATCCTGATGCCAGATACCTCAGGGTTGTTCATCATCTTCTACTTGCTCACTTAGGGTATTTAGTTGAGGTGCGTGATAAATATCTACTGATTAAATGCATGTGTGAATGCAAGAGTGAGCTTCAGGGATTACAGGTGATTCACCAAAAGTCAAATACAGCTTAAGTGACAGAGGCAAGACTCAAATCCAGGCCATCCTAATTCCAAAACTCAAATTCTTTTTTTTTTTTTAACATTTTTAAAGATTTTATTTATTTATTTATTTGAGAGAGAGAGAGAGAAAGAGAGCATGAGCAGGGAGAGGGGTAGAGGGAGAAAGAGACTCCCCACTGATCAGGGAGCCCAATCCAAGACTTGATCCTAGGACCCTGAGATCATCACCTGAGCCTAAGGCAGACACTTAACTGACTGAGCCATGCAGGTGTCCCCCCAAACTCAATTTTTTTTTAAGATCTATTTATTCATTTAACAGAGAGAGACAGCAAGAGAGGGAACACAAGCAGGAGGATTGGGAGAGAGAGAACTAGGCTTCCTGCTGAGCAGGCAGCCTGATGCGGGGCTCAATCCCAGGACCCTGGGATCATGACCTGAGCTGCAGGCAGACGCTTAATAACTGAGCCACCTAGGTGGCCCCCAAAAATCAACTTCTTAATCACTGTCCTATATAGTTTCTTTGTGGAGGTTTAAACTTCTAAATTTGCTTTCATCATTTCAATATGTGCTCAGAGAAATTGGGCTCTAATGAAGTGGGGGATGGAGAGCAGAGCCAAGTATGTGCAAAGAATGTAGGGCTGATACTCGACTGGTACACCATAGCATTACCAGACTGATGTTAAAAATATTCAAATGTGTCTGTAGTGATTGGCATGGAGCCATTGCTACAAAATTCTCCAAGTGACCCTCTCAGTCCCACCCTTAATGCCACCTCAAGATTTAGAACAACCTCCCGCTGGATCTTTACTCGATCCAGTAACTAAAAGATTTACACCTGGCAGGGAAGCAGGTTTCCAGGACCATTCTCATCCATTCTGATTGATCATACCCATTGATCATCATTTCTGGAAAAACACTGAAGACAGTCATCATAAAAGCCAAGTTCTTAACTTGGTCTACACTTTATCAAGATACAAAGCTTAAACCATATCAGCTCAGCTGTAGGAGGATAAGCAAGAAAGTTCTTTTCCCTTTTATCTCATCGAACACTTATTATAAATTTAATAATTTTAAATAAATTAAATTAAAAGTTAATAAAAAGAAGAAAAGGATAGGCACTAGTGCAAGGTATTGTGAAATATTAATTGAATTGGCGAACCTGAAGTGTCCTGAATAAGATTTAGGGTCCTATAAGGGACCATAATAATCATTTTCCCTTCAACTTCAGCTTTTAATTCTCTTTTTGTCCCAGGCCTCCCATTTGCATTGAATGCTTAAGAGTGACCTGATGAATAAGCCAGTGTTACACGGGTCTGCAAGATACAGTAATGCCAACATTTACTGGATATTTACCGTATTGGGAACTGGGAATGATGCTAAATATATTATGTATGTATCATTCATTTGTTCAAATTCCAAACTGAGAGCTATAATCCTCACAATACAATTCTATAATGAACACAGCATCATCCTTTGTTCATAGACAAGAGAACTGAGCATTGCAGACATTTATAACTTGTCTTAGGTTATGCAACTTCTAATAAGTATTGGAGTCCAAATTTAAACCAGGGTCTCACTGATTACAAAGTAAGATCTCCTAACCACTCTGCAGAACTTTCTCTTAAAAGAACATAAGCTTGACTACTTTTCCAAGTTTCTAGTTAACATCTCCGCCAAGAGAACAGGAAGAAAGGAGTTTGTCTGGAAGCTCCTGTTAACATGAAATGATTAACTCTTTTGAATTTAAGCAAAGAACGCAGCAATGGTTATCTGTTTTTGCTTCACAGCTTTTTCATAAGTTTCTGTTCCACTGGCATATGGTAATGTTGAATTTAAGACAGTTCCCACTGAAAAATAATTAAGCCTTAGGATGAAACTAAACTTTAACACATGCCTGCAAGTCCATTTCACTAAGATGCTGTTCCTGGTGCATTTATCAGCCTAACAGATAAAAGGCTGTATTAATTGCTTCTGGGGCTCAGAGATAATCCCTTTGCCTTCTCTGACTTACGACTACCATTAAGAGACTTAACACAGTAGTGGCATGGGCAGAAGAAACCCTACCCAATAAAAAACATAAAATGAAGTCATAGGAAGAGCTGTAGTGAGGGGAAAAAAGCCCAGAAATTGTTATTGATTAACTAATTAGTCAACGTTTATAAAGAACCTTAACAATTAGTCTCACTATATATATTTAAAAGATCATTTATTGATAGCATGGGAGTATAGATTCTCTTTTTGGTAGTGGAGGAGCATGTGAACAGAATGGAGATGGGTATTGACTGCCAAAAGCCATTTTACCTGGTTGTCCTTCCATCTTTCTATATTTAAAATACCGGAAATTTTCAAGCTATCAAGTAAAACAAGCAAACTACAGCCACTCACAACTGTTTGGAGACTCATCATCTGGGCTGAGGGCAACCCAGATCTTCAGTCACCTTTTGTAGATGGAATTGGGGTTTGCACTTTTTACACACATTGGCAATTTACAAGAATGTATGTAGGATAGTGGGAATGAAATAAAACCACATATTTGCTTTCAATCCAGTCCCTTTGCCTTTCCATTGGCACGTAATTTTCGTTGTTCTTCCATGTGCTAGGCTCTCGGCTTGGTAATTGTTTTAGAAGACAGCTTGGGGGCACCTGGGTGGCTTGGTCATTAAGCGTCTGCCTTCGGCTCAGGTCATGATCCCAGGGTTCTAGGATCGAGCCCCACATCAGGCTCCCTGCTTGGAGGAAGCCTGCTTCTCCCTCTCCCACACTCCCTGCCTCTGTTCCCTCTCTCACTGTGTCTCTCTCTGTCAAATAAATTTTTAAAAATCTTAAAAAAAAAAAAATTCAACTTGGAGGCCAACATAAACTGTGGGTATTGCCTCAACCACAACGTCACATGCACACACGATGGTTATAAAGCACACCTCACTGGTTGGGGCACCTGGGTGGCTCAGTAGGTTAAAGCCTCTGCCTTCGGCTCAGGTCATGATCCCAAGGTCCTGGGATTGAGCCCCACATTGGGCTCTCTGCTCAGCAGAGATCCTGCTTCCTCCTCTCTTTCTCTCTGCCTGCTTCTCTGCCTACTTGTGATCTCTGTCTGTCAAATAAATAAATAAAATCTTTAAAAAAAAAAAAAGCACACCTCACTGATAAGAAGGTAAATACTGCATGAGTCGCACTGGCACACATCAAGAGGTGACTGTAGGAAAAGAAAGGAGAAGGCAGTGGTCTGGAAAATCAGGACACTACTAATTACTGAGCACCTAGAATATTCCAGACCCATGTCAGGCCTGTGACCCATATAACATTATTCAACCTTTGCCTCTGAGCTTTGAGTGGTTAACTGGTTTGTTGAAAAGCCCACGGCTTGTAAGCGACAATGCTAGGTTAAAAACTCAAGTCTTTGACCCAAGGTGCATTTTCTCTTCCATAAGAAGCTACTCAAATATAGCTCCGTCTCTTTCATGGTTCTGAGAAGACCTCACAAAGGAGACAAAAATTGTGCAAGTCCTTGACAGGCGGATTGGACTTATACAGACAGAGAGAGTGTGTTTATTTCGGAGTAAATAATTTGTTCAGGGGACAAGTGTATAAGGGGGATGTGGGATAGACTGAAAAGGTAGACCAGAGTCAGATCTTAAAAGGCCTCAAATGACCATTTTTGAAACACAGGGTGATACGTTTTATATGGTCTCAAAGAAGATAAAGCTTATACAGCAGTGGCAGTGCTAAAAATGATTTGCTGGAGCGAGAAGTCTGCTACCTAGGGATTTGATATGAGAGTTCTTATGAGCTAAATTGTATCCCTTAAAAAAAATTCCTGTGTTGGGGGCGCCTGGGTGGCTCAGTCGATTAAGCCACTGCCTTCGGCTCACGTCATGATCTCAGGGTCCTAGGATCGAGCCCCGCATCAGGCTCTCTGCTCCGCGGGGAGCCTGCTTCCTCCTCTCTCTCCGCCTGCCTCTCTGCCTACTTGTGATCTCTCTCTCTCTGTCAAATAAATAAATAAAATCTTTTTTTAAAAAAAAATTCCTGTGTTGAAGTCCTAACTTTAGAACATGATCGTATCTGGAGATAGGGCCTTTACAGAGGTAATTAAGTTAAAATTTGGTCTTCTGCATGGGCCCCAACCCCATATAACTGATGTTCCTATAGGAAGAGAAATAAAACACACACACACGGATGGAGGGAAGATGATATGAAGACACAGGAAAAAGTCAAGGAGAAAGCCCTGGAACAGATCCTTCCCTCAGTGCCCTCAATCAAGGAGTCAATCCTGCTGACACCTCGATCTTAGCCTTCTAGCCTCCGGGATTGTGAGAAAATAAATTTCTGCTGTTTAAAAGCAGCCCTTCCCCCACCCCCGCCCCCGCCCTGCCCCAGGCTGAGATACTTTATCTTGGCAGCCCTGGCAAACTGACACAAGGCTGATGCTTAATCCTATGTCTCAATATAAGCAAATTAGAACCTTTCCACTTTGGCTCAACACGTCAGTACCTTCCTGCTCTGTCTAGCCTCCTGGTGTCACCATTCATACTTGGCCCTTTAAAACTCTTCCTACAACCTTCATATCCAAACCTCAGTATATCAAAAATGGAATATATCGAAGCACCTTACTGAGTCTCTTCAGTCTCCTATGTACATTTAATCACTTCCCACATTTCACTTATGTGAAATGTGCTTATTTTCTTGCTTATTTTCTTGCTTATTTTCTTGCTTATTTTCTCTCTCTTTTCTTGCTTATTTTCTCTCTCTTTTCATTTGAACCCCAATGGCATTGCTTTAACCCAAGGTAGGAAGCTATGTCTAGGACAATTAACTCCATGAAATATGCCAAGAAGACTCACACACTGCACAGGGCTCATAAGGAATAGTTAACAAATTTCTGGCAAATCCTGAGTCACAGAGATGCCTTTCTCTCCTCAATATCCCAGATGACAATATTCCTATTAGAGTGTAACTATAGGTTTGCAGAATGGCACAGTTGAAATATATGGACCATAACTTTGCGTCTTTTCAAAGGTACTGAGCTCAGTGAAGACCTCAGTACTACAAACTAAAGCCAGCTTTACGTATTTCAACAATTAAGTATATTTTTCAGTAATTCCTGTCAAGGAAATTAAATTTACTTTGCTTTATTTTTATATAAGCCCTACTTAAAATGAAACATTCATTTGCTCTCTTCCTCTACTGAACTTGATGTTGCAAAAGTGTAGGGATATTGTCAGTGTTCACTGTGATAGTCCCTAGGGCTTTAGAAAGTCAAAATATGCAGAAATATAGGCTGAAGCCTCAAATGAGACAAATCTTTACTCAATTAAAAAAAAAAGCAATCAACTTTACTGATTTAGAACTTGTTAAAAACAAGACAACAGGTCCAAAATGAATTCAATTATGCTAAGCCCCACGTCACCAAAATAAAACTTAGTGGCCTTTTTGGCTTTCCCAGAAATGGTACCTTAAGCCAGCAGATCAGCACTGGTTAAGTAACCTGACTAATAGACACCTACTGTCCCTACAGGATAGGTGACCTTGCAACAAACAACCTGCTTGTTGCCTGGTATAACTTCCTTGTTCTCCCTCCCTTCTGCCTATAAAAGTCTTTCATGTTGTTCTGCTCTTTTCTATCTGTTAGAGTGGATGCTGCCTGACTCGTGAATGACTGAATAAAACCAATAAGATGATTAACATTAGTCAAATTTTGTTTTTAACTATCTAAATAAAAAAGAAATAGCCCCTCCTCCTAGGAAGACAGGGTAGGTGAAGATGGCACCCATGCATGAATATTTTTGTCCCCATTATACTGGGACTTAATTTCCTAGAATCACTGAATTGATAGGCATTTAACACATTTCTTACAAAAGCAATGGGAATGGTCAAAATACATAAATTGTCTTGGGAACATTCGCAGGATAAGAAGTTCTTTTTTTTTTTTTTAATATTTTATTTATTTGACAGAGAGAAATCACAAGGCAGAGAGGCAGGCAGAGAGAGAGGAGGAAGCAGGCTCAATCCCAGGACCCTGAGATCATGACCTGAGCCGAAGGCAGAGGCTTTAACCCACTGAGCCACCCAGGCGCCCCGGATAAGAAGTTCTTAAATGAACCTACAGAGATGGGCAGGTGGTGTACTGCAGCCATCAAAGACAGATCCAGCCTCATACTAGCTTAAAGAGACATTGAGAACTCAAGGCCCCAGTTGGTAAAAAAAAAAAAAAAAAAAGCCATATTTTTGAATCATGTCCACAAACTTGCCAGAGTTGATTTGGTCAAAGGTGAGAACAGAGCCAAAGGCAGCTTTCTTTTAGGTTTCTTTGTGACAAGGCATAAGGGAGAGATGAACCAATAGGTTTCCTTCATCCTAAGCACCTAATCTCAAAAATACCAAGAGAATGAGGCAGATCACAGTGAGATCAAGGCTGACAGATCTTGGCTGAGAAACCATAAAGGCCTGGGTAGGAGCTAAAAGTATCCAGGAGCAGATATGATCAGAAAGCAAAAAACTGTGAGATGTAAAATATACATTTGAAGTCTACTAAGTCAGAACGGGCATTCCCGGAGACTTCAGCCTATGATGGCTGTGTATTTTGACTCTGTAGGGCTCTGGCACTTATTCCCACCTTTAAAAGCCATAAACCGAGCTGCTGGCAGAAGATCCTGAGCTCTCTGAGTTCTTAATACCCTTCAGCTCCTGCTCCTAAGTCGACCCTCACAATGAACCCCTTCACTCCTGGAGAAACATGAATGAGTCTTTCTCAGCAATCAAAGGGAACTAAGACAAACAGAGTGTGAGGTCTAAGTGGCTTTCTTCCCTAACACGCTCATAAGAACATCTGAACAGTCACTATAAGATGACAAAACCTATTGTTGGATCATTTGCTTTCCTTTATACCTACTTTGGATAAGGACCTCCTTTAGGTTCTCTTGTGCACTGCAACTGTTCTTTTTTCCAATTCATGACATAATTTTTGCTCATGCCCTTGGCTGGTAGGTTATTTATTTCTATCCTGTCTTAAGCAGACAGGATACACGCTCCAGACACAAAAAACCCTAACCTAACATAAGGATTTATAGCCAGACGAAGGAATGCTACAGGGATGCCAAAATAAATAATGCCTAGAGAACTCATTTAACTGTTTTTGGAAATTTCAATGATGTATTTATTCTCAATAGTTTCTTTGTCTGGGTAGATAAGGTATTTCTTATCTTTTTCTCAGTTTCTTTAATAAACAGCCTTATGAATGCAACGCGTGGGTCAGGGAATGGAATAAAGAGATGAGAGAAAAAATAAAAATCTCCTTTGCTCTTATATCTGCCCCTATTTTTGTCTATGATTGCTGAATTGCTTGTGAATTATTCTTTGGATATTTATCTCATGGCAAAAGTAAAGAAAATAGAATGGATCTTTTTAAAGTGGGGGGAATTAATAGCCTTTTTCTGCTAATTCACATACGGCAATAATAGTTGCATTCTAATATAAAAGACAGGAAGTGGGAAGGGAGTGTTACAATTTCATGGAGAATATTATTGATCCTCTTGCTTATTTAGGCTTTATTATTGTTTATAAAGTTGGCCATATAAAATACAAAACCTTTTACATGTGCAATTCCTAGGGAAAGAAAGCTAAACAAATCACACTCCTATTTGAGAGAGGAAATCTAAATGAGTATTTGGACTCTTACAGTTAGGTCATCGATTTTGTGTGCTTGGAGGCAAAAGCAAATTATAGCATCTTAAAATTATTATTCCAGCTGTGAAAAACTTAAAAGATGGGACTTCATAGACAGTGCCACAGTCACATTTGTCGTACAGGCTGTCCTGGATTAGCCAGTCTTGATTCTATACATGCCTGAATTTTGGTTCTAATCAATGCCTAGCACTCAACCCTGCCCTGTCCCCAAGAACTGACTGTATTTTCATGGGTTGCAACATCATCTTTGTTAATTTTGTCAGGTATTTTTGGAGTAAGCAGGAGAAAAAAAATTTTTTTTTGATTTTTGTCTTGTTTGGATGTTGTTTTGATTTTCCAGGGCATGGGCTCCTGGAGAAAGCAGACACAGTGATACGAATAATACTGTGAACTGGTTGGCTCTTGTCCCTTGACCCTTCCTAATGGATATATTTTGATCCCTGATGGGGTATGGTCAGAAACTCCAAAAGGCAGTTTGTGAATGTCTTTGTGGGGTTCTAGGCACCAGTTGGGTTTCTTCGTGATCCAAGTCAAGGTCAGCAGAGAGTAGGAAGTAGAGTATTTCCCTGTTTTCTTGAGAGGGCTTGACAGCCCCCAGCAAGCACTATGGAGAAGCAGGAGAGTAGCCTCAGTGCTCACTGTGCCAGAGAGAGTGACTAAAAAGTAGTGTATGTTCATCTCACCAGTACCAGTGACTCCTCAAACAGATAGGGCCAGCCAGCTTGTGCTGAATCCACTGAGTGGATTGCCCAAACAAGACCTGGAAAAGGTCTATGGGAAGTCTGAAGTCCTCCAGTCAAAAGACGAGGGTCTGAAAACTGGTAACATTCAGGATGGATATTAATGTGACCACAATTATACTGAACAGTGGTTAATGACTATGGGTTACTAATACTTAACTCAAAAACCTTAATCTGAGGGGGAAAAAAAAAACAAAACACAAAAACTTCAGCTTAGCCTCTGGGGAAACTGTGTGGTGGAGAAGATTGCTTGCAGATCACACCCCACACCCACTTCCATTTTGGCATCTTTTTCTTTTCTTTCAGTAAGTAGCTCACCACTCTTGATTTCCTAGTCATCTCACTGAGTAATACCCAGATACCCAGACACCTTACTCTGGTAATCCACCTCACTTTGCTGTATATTTTTCTTGACATTTTAAACTCCTCCTCCCCTCCCCCTCAAATTTTGTAGTCCCAAGTCATTGGAATAGAAGCCAGAGTCCAGAATTAGACCCAAATACATATGGTAATTGGTATTAGTATTTGATAAAATAGGCACAGCATGTCGGTGAGGGAAAATGGATATTTTTCTTGGAAATAATAGTTGTAGTTCCCATTTATTGCCTATAACAAAATAAATTCCAGGGGGATAAAAAAATAGACATAAAAACATAAACATGTTTGAGAATAAAACATGGAGGAATGTTTAATACAAAAAGATTGGTTATATTTGGCTCCAAGTAATAACACTGTGTGGAAAAATTACGAATGAAGTCAAAAGGCAATATTTAATAAGCAATATTTGCAATAGAAGTCATCAAAAAATGGTTGAGTTTTTCTTCATATAAAAATAACAATTACAAATCAAAAAGAAATAGGGCAACAACTCAATAAAACATTTGCAAGAGACAGGAAGGAATAACTAACAGACAAGGTAAAAGTGGCATTTTAAACATATTAAAAACAAAAAGTTCAACTTCACTCATAAGCAACATGAATATAAATTAAAGTACTGTCAATATCATCTATTAAATTGGCAAAGATATGGTAGCTAATGTTAATACATTCTCTGTGAGTTTTATGGACAAAGAGATGGGCAATCTGTGAAAGCTTTGGTGGGAGTGTAAATGGGCACGATCTGTCCTGAGGACAATTTAAGGATATCTTTCAAGATCACAGATGTTTGTATCCTTTGACCAAACAATTTCATTCCAAAGAATTTGTTTCCCAGGTAGTCTCAGATATGTTAAAAGATGACTATATAAGAAAGTTCTTAGCTTAGGTCTTAATAAGAAATGATTATAAATAACCTATCAGTCTTTCAGTATGAGACTCAATAAATGAATTATGGTACAGTCATCTAAAACATTACTATAACATCATTAAAAATATCCACTAATGCATGTATGCCGTGGAAAAATGTCCAGTAGATATTCTTAAGTTGAAAGAAAGCCACTACAGAATAGCAGGTACAGTATGCTGTCATTCGTTAAATACCCACAACCACACTTGCATATGCCTATAGCCTCTCCTAAAGAACACACAGAAACAGGTAACAATGACTGGTTTTAGAGGAGAGAGGAAAGAAGTGGGCTGCTGGGGAAAAGAAGGAACAGATCTTCTTTTCACTGTTGATCTGTTGTACCTTAGAAATGTTGCATCTTATACCTTTATGAGTTATTCAAAGAGAGTAAATTACTTTAAACACTATCTTTCTAGTTCTATTTCTCCATTCAGACAACCTTGAGTCTTTTATAAAGTGAACTGACTTTACCATATCCTATACAGCACTTAGTAGGCCATTACTATTTGTGGAATGGAAGAACGAGGAGTTAGCCTTTTGCCAACAGGTATTTGAATGGCTAGTTCATCGACCAAAGGAGGCCTGCATTCTGAGACGTGCAAGTGCATGGACTTCACTTAACTCATACATATCAGACACGCCCAGTGATGCCACCATCCATGACCATCTTACTTCCTTCATGGCACTTTGCTCTGTAACTACTTATCAGGATGCTTATTTATTGGATGCTTCCCCCATGAGACTACAAACTCCATGAGGGCAGAGATTGTGCTGTTTTGTTTGACCTGTACCTCCCATATTTAAAAATTATCTACCATTTTTCAGACAAATGGAAATGAGTATCCAATACTAATTTTAGGAAGAATAACTGAATAGAGGCATGTATAAATTGAGTTAGCAACTTTTCCACATAACATGGTTAACTTTAGAAAAAGCCAACAAGACTCATTTTTTTCCAGTAAATGATTTCCTCTCTAGTGAATTATTTCCTCTCTGGGTCTTCTAAAATCAGCAGTGAAATGATGCACAATGACAGGGGCTTTCAACCGTAATGGCACACAGACTCATTCATACAATCCAGGATTTTGATACCCAAGTCCGACCTTGGATCTACTAAAAAAGAAGCCCTAGAAGAAAGGATACAACATCTCTGCAGTTTCCTAGAGCACCTGGATGACTTGACTGGATCACTGGTTTTGAAAACTATTGATCGATGAATAGACAATCACACGGCACATCCTTACACCTGTCATTCAGTAGCAAAATAAGATGCCCACAAAACCAAAAGGTAATAAGAAAAAGGCAAATAGTTGGGAAATAAATAAGGTATTTAATGCTGAACTGCTTCAAAATTCTCCCTGAATGGTGGTATATAGCGTGCAGACTGGAGTCATTTGGAAACAAGATGGTGGAATCTAGATGCTTTACTGACAAACCATTTGATTCCAGTAACAGTGAGACCTACTAAACCGACTTAAACAATGAAGGGAATTACTGACTCAGCGTTGAAAGGTAGTCTTGATTTCAGGTAAGATGTGATCCAGTCACTCAGATTATGTTACTAATGTTAAGAGTAAGATACTAAAGTTATTTTTTCTGTCTCCTTTTCTTTCTCCATGGTGGCATTTCAATCCTCAGGCTTCACACAGTCAATGACCCTGTAGGAACTTTCAAGCACTCTCCTTATGATATTAAATGACTTCCACGATCCATTATATACACACTCAGTCATTATATACACAATATGCACATACTCCCACATTACCCAAGGGAAGACAGATAGTTCCCTTTGGTTGCTCTTGGAGAATACAGACAACCTTATATTCCACAAGCTCCACTAAACATAAACATTTTCCTGAATCTCTTCACTTGCACTGGGTCACATTCCTATACCCTCAGTCAATAAAAATCTTCAATGGTTTTGAATACATTGTTTGGCAACATTCAAAAAGAGATGACCCCCCCACACACACACATACACACCCCACCCTGGAGCAGGGAATAGATTCAGTGGTGAGCTGGGGAGTGTCTGCACTCAATTACAATGGGCAATTGTTAAATTAGCAGAAATTTTGCAAGCTTGTTGTTCAAAAGATGCTATTAAATATGAAAATATATAAACTTACAATAAATAACTAATATTTAAAGCCAAGGATACAAAAAATTGCTTGTTAATTTTTTTACTATATTTTACTACTACCTATGCTAGGGGTCAGTAAATTATAGTCCTCATGCCAAATGGAATATGCTGCCTATTTTTGAAAATAGGTTTTAATTGGGACACAGCCATGCTCATTCAAGTGCATATTGTCTAAGACTGCTTTTATAGTAGATTAACAGAGGTGAATAGTTGTGGCTGAGAACTTGTAGCTCCCAAATCTAAAGGATTTGCTATCTCACTTTTTATTAAAAAAATCTTAATCTCGATAGATACTCTTGAGATTATTTATGTGTAGAGTTTCTGCCTAGTGGAGATGTTAGAAAATGGTATGCTACTGCACATCTCTTCCTAACCCTACATTCCATGACTTCTAGCTTGAAATTGGCCATGGGAATATTTACACCATCGGTATCAGCAAACGATATAAATTGGGGCTGTTCTTCTTTCCCTATGCCTATTTATTCAACCTTTATCAGGACACGACTGCCTATAACTAGCCTCACCCAGGAAAAGGATGGCTTACAGGAGAGGAAATGAATGTTGGGTGATGGAGGCTAAGTCAACGCCCTGTGCAATCAGTATCTCTTATGTTTATTTGAGTGTATTTAACCAAATGATTCTACATGGTACAGATCCAAGCTACCCTAGGATTTCTCAGGCTGAAGGAAGTTCAAAGAGCATAGTTGTAGACGATAGAAGGGGTAAAAGAAAGCCAGAAATGTGAACTCTAATAATGAGCCCTGCAAAAAAGATGACAGAATCTAGAAGAGCCCAAGATGAGAAAAAGGAAAAGGAATACAAAACACACACACACACACACACACACACACACACACACACACACACACACACAGGAAATCGAGGGATATGCTGCCTGCAGCAAATAGCCTCAGTACAAAATCTATTTAGAAGGTGAACATGAGAAAAAATTGAAAGAGCTTAAGATTCTGACAAGAAGCAGAGGCAAGGAAAGCATCTTAAATGAAGCAGCTCCCACGTGCCCATGGTAAGTCTGCGGGTGGCGACCCATCGGCTGCCAAGTGGGGTTCCCACTACCAAAAGTCAAATGCCACTTTTTGGGGATTGTTTCGTTTCCTGGTTCATCAAAACCTGATTGGATTTCCTGCTTTCAAAGTTTAGGGATGGATTAGAAAAAGGTTTCTCACTGAGCACAGGTAACTCACAAAGCACTTCTTTTAATTAAGTCTTGAATTAATTTAGAGAGAGAGCAACCACAAGTGAGCAGAGGGCGGTGGGGTGAGGGACAGAGGGAGAGGGAGAGAGACAATTTTAAGCAGGTGCCACGCCCACAACCCTGAGATCATGACCTGGGCCAAAATCAAGAGTCAGACACTCAACTGACTGAGCCACCCAGACGCCCCTCACAAAGCCCTCTTAGGGGCACAGCTTGAGGGTCCCACTACTCTAGCATGACTTCAACCCAGCTACAAGTCCAGGGCGGCTGGTGTGCTTCCCAGTGCTCACAGAGAGAGCCTGTGGAGGCAATGTCTGCTGACACCAGTCATCTCAATAAAAAATGAAAAAGAAAATATGTCCTATGGATTTTCACATGGGGCCAGCAAGCAGCTTTTGTCAAAAGTATAGGAGGCTTTGTATCCAGCATCAAAAGGGGGAGAAAAAAAAATGAAACCTGTTGGCAACAGAGTTAGCTACAATGGAGCGTCTAGGGGATACAGATAGCAGCTCATCAAAGGGTTGGTCTTAATGATACCTTCAAACAGAACAGAGCTATGCTTAATGGCTTCCTGTGGTACCTACGTTCTTTAGAGCAAGGGCATGGAAATAATGTTCTCAAAAAGCGAACTGGGATGTAATTCAGTGGAGTAAAATGAGAGACGTAATTCCAATGTATGTATGGGAGGATTTATATTATTTCTATGAGCTACAAAATATTGATACCACTGAAAAGCAATTAAAAAGAAAAGAAAAATTATCTTTTTGCAAGTTTCTTTTGTATTACAGAGTTTGGTATTATCATGAGCTAGGGTTACTACTCACTCTTTTGGTAAAGACTTTTTGCTTGACCAAACTGTAGTCAGGTTCCTGAATCTTCTAAACCCATCTGTGCATGTGCTTGTGAAGTTCTGTTTTATTAAGCATCCTCAGTTTAACCAGAACCACCCCCTCACTATCTGATCACCCTCAATATCTCATCATGTTCCCCATCCTCTACCTACCACCAGATGACATCCAGTTACCTGGCCTGGCCTCAGCGAGATTCTTGTTAGGTCGGTTTAGCCAGAACACTGCTTTTCCCTGATTTTTCCTGTGAGTAATTTTCCATCCACCAACCCCAGCCCTGTTCCTTGGCTATATATCCTACTTGCCCATGCTGTATTCATAATTGATCCCTGTCGTCTACCGAGGTCTCTTTTCCTCTGTTGCAAAAGTCTTGAATAAAATCTGCTTTTAATGCTCTATTATCCAGCTCAGGCTTTTCTTGGACACCTTTTGCAGTCTGCTATATCCCCTGACATCTGAATAACCACGGGTTTAAAAATAAGTATTATTTTTGCATACATCTTTCTTTGATTTAGGAAGTCTACTCTGGTATTCTGCAACATCCTTCATAATTAGTACTTTGTGACTCTGATATCATGTGGAAACCCTCAAGTGAATTTGTTTCACCCTACAGTTACTTCAACTACTTAGTCAGTTGTCGAGGAATGGCTCAGTTCACTGAAGAAGAAGAAGAAGGAGAAGGAGAAGGAGGAAGAGGGGAAGGGATAGAGGGTGAGGAGGGGAACAGGAAGGGGGAAGGGGAGGAGGAAGAGGGGAAAGAGGGGAGGTGGGGAGGGGAGGAAGTGAAGAAGAGGTGGAGGGAGGGAGAGGAGAAGAAGAAACAGTGTGGAACTTGGTATACAGATTTCTTTCTACCAAATGAATTCAATAAATCGACAAGCATTTACTGAGCTTTCACTATGAGACTCGCTCAGCCTGGAGATACAATTGAGAGTTTACTACTGGGTATGGCAAAAAGGCAAGAAAAAACTTTTTTAAGTAATAACTAATTGCACTTTGTGATAAAAATTTATTATAAAATAAACAGGGTACTAGAGAACAAGAGAAAGATTATTTATAAATTCATTCAGTTGCAAATGACGGGCAGTGGAAATAGTGAGTTCCCACTGATGTTTGCTTTTCACCTGGGCTAATAAAAAAGGTATTTTTATAGCTCAGTGGTTCCTAAAGTTGTTCATGTGTTGAACCACCTGGAAGTTGTAGTGTTCCTTTCAGAGCACAATGAAATATCATTATTTGTAATAATGTAATGAATGTAGTTAGGACAATCTTACATAATTTGGTTAAGTTCTTGGAATTTAGGGATGCTCAATTTAATTCAATACTCATGCTACAAAACAAAATTTAAAAAATCACAATGACAAATAAATATTTCCCTAAAAATGAAACCACCAATTTCTAAATTCTTCTGCCAATGCTGGTTTGGTGGAATTAAATCATAGCAAATGCAAATGATTGGAAAAAAATTGGGGGAGGGACACCTTAAAATGGAGAAAATTTTATTCATTTGTCTTAATTTTCCTGCTCTGTTCTTCTCAGACACACTGAGAATGTGCTGCCCAACACTCATTTTTAGAGCATGGACACTTATGGCAGAATCTAAATTATCAAATATTTTTCCTTATACTCCTGACCTGATACCAATAACTAAATCACAGCAATAACTAAATTCTGCTGGCATGTACAGTCCTGTAGCATTGGTTTCCTTACACGTATACATCAAGGAAGGATGAACATCGGATTTTATTTCAGATACATTTTAGGAAAGATGGCAATTTTGAAGTTTGAATTCAAAATTTCAAAACCATTTTGACATGTATTTTAGAATCTCAGAGGTAATTTATAGAGTATCATGCAAAAAGGAGCTGGTTTCCTTGAACCTCACTTGCTTATTTTCTTCTTTTTGCATATACTGAAATGCATCTAATGAACCACTTCTTTTAATGAATACCCTTGGATAGTTTAGGAATCCTGCTTAAATATAGTGGTATCTTTAAGCATGCTTGCAGGGCCAGCCTTTACTGAATTATTATCATTATAAATACATATGGGTAATTTGCATTAGTTCTTTTCTTTGTGCATATGCTAGCCTGCAAATAAAGCTTTCCAAAGATCTTTTCAACTTCTCTGGAGTTCCAGGTATCAAGAATTTTAATGAAAAAAAGAAAAATCAATTATTGTGAGGCTCCCCAGAAAGCTTTTAGTTTGCAAATGATAATCTCCCTCTTAACATCTTAACAGTAAAAGACATGAGCTGATAATGAAATTCTCACAGGTCAGAACTACTTGGAAAGAGAAGCACATCTTCGTGCTCATTCTGCCAATTTCCTTCATGCATCTGCCTTGGAATCCAATGGTTTTTGCCATCTCTGGTTCCTCGGTGATTAGCTCCAGATAACAGAAAGATTTGCACACAAAATTTCTGAAGCAGCTCACTTTAATGTCAGTGTTCAGGAAATCGGCTCTTCATATGCCCACACGCAAGCATCTTGGCTACAGTTTCTTCATTATCCGTAAGGCCCACCTTCATTCTGATCGGAAATATTTTTGATTTCTTAGGCCTGTCAAGCTCACAAGGAAGATCTTTGCACACTAAAACAAAATACCTGGATATTATCAATCCTAATGCTGCATAAGCAGCCTGATCCAATCTATTTACAAGCATTAGTAGGACGGATTATTTGGTTATATTTGTTCTTTTATGATCAACTTTTCAAACATATACATATATTCCACAAGTTTATGAGATTTATTTATTTTATTTTATTTTTTAAATATTTTATTTATTTGACAGAAAGAAATCACAACTAGGCATAGAGGCAGGCAGAGAGAGAGGAGGAAGCAGGCTCCCTGCAGAGCAGAGAGCCCGATATGGGACTCGATCCCAGGACCCCGGGATCATGACCTGAGCCGAAGGCAGAGGCTTTAACCCACTGAGCAACCCAGGTGCTCCAGTTTATGAGATTTAAATGAGTGAAACATTCTAATCCAGAAAATAGTCTACGGCCATACCACCCTGAACGCGCCCGATCTCGTCTAATCCAGAAAATAGTGTAAGTTCATCAGAATCATAGAGCTATGTACATAAATTATACTCTAATATGGTATTATAAGTTTTAAGATTAGACACAAACATTGATGTTAATATATAATAATAAGTATCATGTTAAAACATGTGTATATATGTATAAATGTACATACATACATATATATCATAAAAACCATATTAAAAAGTATGTTTGTGTGTATTTGTATAGTTCATAAAGTATACAATACTGCTTCTTTGCTTTCGTATTTACAATTTTAATTTTCCATCATTTTATAAAAGAAAATCTTTTGGTGCATTTTATTTTTTAAGTAATCACAAATATGTATTAAAAAAACAAAGTGTTTTAATTTTCAGAACTAGAGCATTAGTTTTGTCTCAAAGGTAAACATGTGCTATGATGAAATTTTTAAAATTGAATATTAATTCATTAATTTAGTCAGGAAACCTTTTTTGACAATATAATTTAAGCCAATTAAAATCCCAGGTGCTTTCAATATAACACTGGTAAAAAGACAAGCAAATAAAACCAAATATAAGATAATGAAAATAATGAAGAACATTGTGTGTCTACTCTTATTTTAAGCCAAAGAAAAAGATAATAAAAAAATATAAAAACAAAAATGAACAATGGCGTTTGACTGAACAATGGTAATTAGTGGGGAAAAAATCTTTTGAAAACAAATTCAGGTAACACTTTCTGAGAACCCACTAAGCAACATGGCCTGAGCTAATTATTTACACAATAGCCTTGAAAAGTAGGCAGTAACTCCACTTCCAGAATGGAGAGGTAGAAAGATTTTTTTTAGTCGCCAAACTGCACTTTGAAAGATTTATGGTATTTGTACCTCTGGTGCTTCTTTTCTCCTCATCGTACCTATTTAAATGGTAAAATGGGTCATACATAGAAAGACTACACAGCACGTTCGTGTAGTTTAAAGAACAAGAAAAGAGACGGCACCAGATGAAGAAAGAACATTACCAGTAATTTTAAAGTCCCATATGCTGCTGGTGTTTGCTATATGGATCGTTCTCCCAGTCTCCCAGTCTGAGGTAACCCAGAGCTGGGGGCATCGGAGAGTTTTAGCACTTGTACATGCATTCATGAATATTGTTTCATTTTGTAAAGCTGAGCAAAAAATCTAAACCAATGAACATTCAGGGAAAGATAATATTCCAGCTTTCAGGGTAAGCTACCATTAGTTAAGGGCTGTCTGGAGAAAGTACAGGGAGAGAGGTGTGAGACAAGAGTCTGCTTTCCCCTTGCCTCAGTTTAGAAGAGTGCAGTGTGGGATAAGTGGGTGAAGTTAGGGATACCTCCAGGAGTGATAATCCTCTCCCAGACTGAGCCGTCCAGCAAGACTGGCCAAAACCTGGATGTTTAGAAGAAATAAGACTCAAGAGTAGTCATCTCTATATGTACTTTTTGTTTTCAGAATATTCCTTTTTAAAATTATCCTGTTTGTGCTTCTTAGATGCAATATTCTCTATTATCCTGAATTTTTCAGTTTAATGTTATTTTTTCTTGTGGTCTGCTTTATTTCTTTCTCTCTTTGTGTGTGTGTGTGTGTGCGTGCATGCGTCCACATGCGTGTGTGTTTTCTGGTTTCCATGATCAGTTTTAGAGGTTTTCCTCAAATATCTGAAATCTATGGCATCTATTTGAGTTGAGATTTAGAGCTTAGAAAGCTGATGAAAGGTTTTGAGCAATATGAGGAGGACATTTCAGCATTGAGCATCAATGTCTGGTGAGATGCGAGGGTCATTCTGGAGTCACCCCCAATATAAGTATCTTTAAGTATTTCTTCTTGGGCAGTTCAGATTCACTAGCCCACAACCAACAGGGTAGGGCTGCTCATCTTACTACACTCTGTGAGGGAAGAGTTTGGGATTTTCCACATTAGACATTTTAGTGTGCGGATGGTAGCCAGAGAACTGTTTGATCGTCCTGTTATGGGGACACTCATTACTCTTGGTTGTCTTTGTCATCCTCTTTTTCCACGTCTCCGGGTAACAAATCTCTGGAATTCTACTAGAGTGGGGGTGGTATCAGGGCATAAAGTAGGAGAGAATCCAGGTCTTCCCAGACTTCACCAATTCTTCCTCGTGTCCTCCAAGCAACCCGCTCCCACTCCGTTTATCCATAGCTTCAGAGACATTGTGTTTCCTCTGTCTGTTAGGAGCACAGGGTAGGATCTGGGCTGGTTCTCAACCCTTCTCCACCAGCTTGAGATACAGCTTCCACTTGGTTGCTAAATTAGTCCTTATTTGTCCAACAGCTTTCATCTTCTAAAACTTTGTATTTCTTTCAATTTTCTTCTTCTCCTGTTTTTCCATTTTTGTGTATTTTTTTTTTGATTAAAATAATTCACTGAAGTTTTAGTAGTTTGTCAGGAGGATGTAAAATGGCTGCATATTTTCCTATCCACTATCTTCACCTAGTGGGTAATAACAGTTCATTTTTATGTATCTACCATGTACAAAGAGCTCTGCCGGGTGTGACAATCGGTACTAAAACGTGTAAGGCATTGACTTCGTCTGCTCAGGGCTGCCGTAACAAAGTACTACAGACTTGGTGGCTTTAAACAACAGAAATGTATTTCTCACTGCCATGGAGGCTGAGAAGTCTAAATCAAGGTTGTTAGCCATTTCAGTTTCTGGGGAAGGCTCTCTTCCTAGCTTGCAGATGGCCACCTTCTTATGTTCTTGTGTGGTGTTAAGGAGGAAGCTCCTGTGTCTCTTCCTCTTTTTATAAAGGGCACCAGCCCTACTGTATTTAGGCACATCATTGGGACCTCATTCAATCTTCCTCACAGGCCCTCTCTCCAAATACAGTCACTCTGGGAGTTAGGGCATTAGCATATGAATTTTGGGGAGACACAATTCAGTCCATAGCATTGGCATTGTCTCTGTTCTCGGATTTATCACACCGTTAAGGAACAAAGACCTTTGCACACCTAATGAATCAATAGCATAATATTTTGGTTTGGTACTCTATAAGCAATATGCTAAATAATTATTTGCTAGTTTGGAATATGGTGTGAGATAAGGAGAGCCAATGAAGTGTTGCATGTTGTTACAGGCAAATAAACGCAGAGCAACAATCAGTCTGATAGACTATGCAAATCTCAGCTCTGGCAACGTGACTTGAGTAAGTTACCTAAACTCTGAGCCCATCTCATGATCTAAAAAGGGAGATTGTTATGGGGCAATAATAAAGAAAATATCTTTACAGTGCCTGGATACAGCAGTTGACTCAACAAGTATTAGCTACCAACTGAATTACTATAGAAATCGAAGAAAAAAGGAAAGAAGGAAGGAAGAGAAAAAAGGTGGGAAGAAGAGAATGAAAACATGGTAAGAAGGGAAAAGTTTTTCTCAGTCTATGAAGGAACTTCATTTCTTTTTTAAAAGATTTATTTATTTATTTTAGAGAAAGAGAGTAAGTACTAGGTGAGTGTGAGTTGGGGGGAGGGTTAGAGGGAGAGAATCTTTAAGCAAGTTTACCACTGAGCACAGAGCCTGATGTGGAGCTCGAGCTCATGACCTATGAGATGACCCATGAGATTATGACCCTGAGATCATGACCTGAGCTGAAACCAAGAGTCAGATCCTTAACTGACTGAGCCACCACCCAGGCGCTCCTAAAGGAACTTCGTTTTAAAAGTCATCTCTTACTATGTCCAGAGGGGAGCAAAGGATCTACAATGCATTTTAATGACCTATTACTAAAAAAAAAAAAAAAGAAAGAAAGAAAGAAAGAAAAAAAAGAAAAAGGAAAGCAAGCCTTGGGTATGATCTTGTCTTGGCACAGATCCTGGGAGTGCAAAGAGACATAAGTAAACATTTACAAGCTGGGATAAATTTTGAAATGTTATGACCCCGGGAGCAAAACGGTCATATGCTAGTACTAATTAATCCTTGTTTACCCTTGAGGAGCACCAAGGGTTCACACACAAGGGAGTAAAGAGATAAAATAAAATAAAATAAAATAAAATAAAATAAAATAAAATCATCACTTTTTTTTTTTTCATTTGAACCTCAGCACTTCATCTATTAACCTGGCATCTTGTAATGTTATTTTGAAGACTAATTCTCTCAGAAAGAACTCCCTATATAAATGAGAGATTAATACTAGTGAATCCAAACCATGGGCATTCTTGCATTGAAATGCTTCCTTAGCAAGAAATGGCTTCCTAGGTAATTTTTTTTCCCCCACAGTCATTATTTTAGACAGCAGCAGTATGGATGGTTTCCCTGTGGATAGCCAGTAAGATTGCTTCTAAATAATTCCAAGTGCCTGAAATAATTGATTTTTCCCTTTTGGGCAGGGGCGAGATGGGGAAGAAAATAGGTTAGATGAGGGTTGGACCTAAACAGTAGTTTTAACATCACACACACAAAAAGACAGGCTAGCTCTGCTATTCCTGAAGTGGTGGTTTTGTCCAAGTGAAGGAGAGCAGAATTGGTCCAAAAGTCTCTACCAACTGGCTGAAGGAAATTAACAAGCCACTCTTGGAATGGGGCTAAGTCTCAAATGAATGTTTGAATTTCTTATGAAGGTTCCTTGCTTTGCATTACAAGGTTCCTCCTGAGCAGGTACAAAATATCTTTTTCTAGCCAACAGATTTCCTAGACATATTATGGCCTGAAGATAAAACATAAGCTGACTTCACTGTTTGTTTTTTTTCCTTCTTTTTTCTATAAGATGTGTCTCTTTCTTGTTTACATGTCATATTTCTTTAGAAATAGAAGAAGACTCCCTTTTATGATTATGAGGTTTTTTGATTTCCATGAAGAGGGATGGAAGAATCAAGTGGTGAGGACCCACAGCACAGTGACCAGCAGGAGAGGTGCCAAGCCACAGAAACCACACATCTAACTGATGGCTTTGGGGGAGCACAGAAGAAAGGGAATCTCGTCTCCTATGGGAGTAGATATTTCATTTCTCTAGAAATATCAACACAGAACAAATGAAGGGGATAAGGTTAGAGAACTGTAGAAATTATTGTCAGAGTTCCTGAAAGTTCTAACAGGACTTTTAGAAACCTTGAGATTTTACTCTGAAGAGGACAGGAAGACTGAGCAATATGACTTGGAAATACTTTCTCCCCTTCTCGGGGTTGTCTTCCATTTTCCCAATGGTGACTTTGAAACACAAAGGTTTATAATGGTGATAAGTTCAATTTATCTTCTTTTTCTCTTTTTGTAGCTAGTGTTTTGGGAGTTGTGACTATGAAGGCTTTGCCTAACCTGAGGTCATGAAGATTTTGTCCATATTTTCCTCTAAGATTTTTACAATTTTAGCTTTTACATTTAGGTTTGTGATCCATATTAAATTAATTCTTATTTAAGGTATAAAGAAGGGATCTAACTTCATGCATGTGGATATCCCAGCACCATTTGTTATGAGACCATTCTTTCTCCTTTGCATTTTCGTGGCACCTCATGGAAATCATTTGACAATGGGACAGTGTTTATTTCTGGGCTCTCAGTTCTGTCCCCTTGATCTCCATGTAATCACAGAGTGCTACACTGTTTAGATGGTTGTTACTTTATTCATTTTACTTACTGAGATTTAGTAGATTTTTCCTAATTATTTCCTCATTTGTTGTAGGTCCTGAGAATGATTTAAAGACATTAAAAAAATGTTTTTAAATAAATGTTGGGGTACCTGGGTGGCTTAGTGGGTTAAAGCCTCTACCTTCAGCTCAGGCCATGATCCCAGAGTCCTAGGATCGAGCCCCACATCAGGCTCTCTGCTCGGTGGGGACCCTGCTTCCCCCTCTCTCTCTGCCTGCCTCTCTGCCTACTTGTGATCTCTGTCAAATAAATAAATAAAATCTAAAAAAAAAAAAAAAAAGTTAACATTTTTCATCTGTTACGGTTGTTTCTCTAGAGCAAGAATCTATGGAGCTCTTCACTCCACCATTCCAGAACGTCCTTCTCCTATTTTTTGCATCAAAAAACAAAGTAGTAAAAGAAATGAAAGCAGATACTGAAGGAAATGGAAGGGGAAAAAGGGACACATGGTCAACTCAATCAACATTAACTCAATTCTGAGAGTCCATGACAAATGAGACATGCTAAACTTAGGATAGGTTTCAGAAGATTTGAGTAATACTATTAAAAATTTTGAAAAAATTAACATATATATAAAATGTCCATATGAACTGAGATACAATTAACATATATTTAAATCCTTTAAATATACCTTACATCTTTAGTTAATACCTACATAATTTGACAACTAAAAAAAAAAATCTCAAATCCTAGAAGGTGAAAAGTAAAGATCCCATTCTTTGTCACCTAATACAATAAAAAAAAAAGTAAGAAAATAAAAGAGGAAAAGTAGACCCCAAAATATCAGCCCTTAAATTTCAAAATAACTCTCTCTTAGACAACTCTTAAGCTAACGAAGAATCCAAAGTTGAAGATACTAAGTCTCTAAAAAAATTATAGTAAACATATCATATCCAACTGTGCACATATGACTAAAGTTGTATTTGGAAGAAAATTCATGGCGCCAAACATGTAAAAATTCATGTGAATATTCATATAAATATTCATGTAAATATGAAATAAGTGAATTAAACATTTAACTCAGGGGGTAAAAAAGGATACAGAAGCCACAAAAAACCAGCAGGAAATAGAGATAAAAGTAAAAAAAGTATCAAATTTAAAAGCAATAAAATAAACTGATTTAAAACATCAGGGGCTTGTCATTTTCATTTACCAAGAAAATAGTCACATCAATCTCTAGTTACACTAACCAAGAATAAAAGACAAAGCAAAAAGAAAAGATGTAAATGACCACAAATAAAGATAAAAGTAAAAAGAACTATAGGAGTAATCTTTCTAAACTCTGCGAGTACCCTTGAAAATCTGAAAAAAATTATTTTATTTTATTTATTTTTGTTACTGTTTTTGGTAAATACAAGATTACAAAATGGATCCTGATAGTATAGAAAGGAGAAAAATAAATATGAAAACGCTAAGATTTCAGTTCAAAATTTCAGATACTATCTTAGCTCCTTTTTTAAAATTTTCATGAAACCTAAATCTGATACATTTTAAACTGTAGCAGAGAGTGTTAAAAGAAGGAAAACCTCCAAATTCTTTTCACGACGCCCTATTTGTTTCAAAACAAAGATAGCTTCTTGCTACTTTTCTATGCCTACCATATCAAATTATCACAAATTTAGTGGCTTAAACCAACATCAACTTATTACTTCACAGTTCTATAACTCAGAAGTCTAACATAGGTCTTCTCAGGCCAAAATGGAGTTCTTGGCAGGGCTTCACTCCTTTCTGGAAACTTTAGGAAGAGATCCATCTCCTCGCGTGTGTGGGTTGTTGGCAGGACTGGGTTCCTTGCAATTGTAGTACTGAGGCACCCAATTCCTGGCTGGCTGTCAACTATAGGCTGTTCCCAGCTTCTAGAAGCTGCCTACGTTGCCTTGATTGCTGTGTGATTGGATTTAGCCCACACAGGTAATCCAGGATTATTTCTCCAATTTAAGGCAAATAACCTCAACTACATGCACAAATTCTCTTCTGCGAGGTAAAGTAACATATTGGCAGGTTCTAGAAATTTGGTTAGCTTTGAGGTGACTCGTTATACATCCTTCTCCCCCAAAATAAACAGGGAAAAGAGTTATAGACTAATTCCATTTGTGAATATTGATACACTATAAATAACTTAAAATAGCAAATAAAAGTTAACATGTTGAAAGTAAAAGAATGACACCCTTAGCTAACTATGATTCATTTCAAAGATTCAAGTGTGATTTAAAAATGCAACTTATATGACTACATTACATCATGAAATTAAAGACAAATAAATCAACACTTTTTTTTCAATGTTTAAAATAAAAAAAAATCCTTCAAACACCATAAAAATATTAAGGAAAAGAAGAAGAAATTGGGATGAATGAGGTAACTCTAAAATCTAGAAATTTTGTCTTTGGACTTTTCCATGTCAATAGCTCATAATGTAAAATAACACATAGCACTTAATACTTACCCTACCACCTAACAATCCCCTAAAATAAGCACTAGTATTGCACCATTTTATAGAAGACACCAGTCTTCATACATTAAATAACTTAATTATTAAATAAGGACAGCAACTGGATGCTTTCCCTCCATCATCTTTTCTTCCTTACTCCATCAACAGGGTCCCAGCAGCCACCACAATCACCATCACAGTGCGGTCTGCAAATGGGCACTCTTCTTCTTCTTCTTCTTCTTTTATTTTTTTTAATTTAATTTTATTTCTTTTCAGTGTTCCAGAATTCATTGGTTGTACACCACACCCAGTGCTCCATGCAATACGTGCCCTCCATAATACACACCACCAGGCTCACCGATCCTCCTACCCCTTCCCCTCCAAAACCCTCAGTTTGTTTCTCAGAGTCCACAGTCTCTCATGGTTTGTCTCCCCCTCCGATTTCCCCCAACTCATTTCTCCTCTCCATCTCCCAATGTCCTCCGTATTATTCCTTATGCTCCACAAGTAAGTGAAACCATATGATAATTGACTCTCTCTGCTTGACTTATTTCACTCAGCATAATCTCTTCCAGTCCCATCCATGTTGATACAACAGTTGGGTATTCATCCTTTCTGATGGAGGCATAATACTCTATAGTATATATGGACCATATCTTCTTTAGCCATTCGTCCACTAAAGGGCATCTTGGCTCTTTCCACAGTTTGATGACTGTGGCCATTGCTGCTATGAACATTGAGGTGCAGATGGCCCTTCTTTTCACTACCTCTGTATCTTTGGGGTAATACCCAGTGGTGCAATTGCAGGGTCATAGGGAAGCTCTATTTTTAATTTCTTAAGGAATCTCCACACTGTTTTCCAAAGTGGCTGCACCAACTTGCATTCCCACCAACAGTGTAAGAGGTTTCCCCTTTCTCCACATCCTCTCCAACACTTGTTGCTTACTGTCTTGTTAATTTCCATTCTAACTGGTGTAAGGTGGTATTTTAATGTGGTTTTCATTTGAATCTGCCTGATGGCTAGTGATAATGAACATTTTGTCATGTGTCTGCTAGCCGTTTGTATGTCTTCTTTGGAGAAGTGTCTGTTCATGTCTTCTGCCCATTTTTTGACATGATTATCCATTTTGTGTGTGTTGAGTTTGAGGGGTTCTTTATAGATCTTCGATATCAGCCCTTTGCCTGTGTGTCATTTGCAAAAATCTTCTCCCATTCTGTGGGTTGCCTCTTTGTTTTGTTGACTGTTGCCTTTGCTGTGCAAAAGCTTTTGATCTTGATGAGTTCCCAAAAGTTCATTTTTGCTTTTATTTCCTTTGCCTTTGGAGACATATCTTGAAAGAAGTTGCTGTGGCTATTGTCAAAGAGGTTACTGTCTATGTGCTCCTCTAGGATTTTGACAGATTCCTGTCTCACGTTGAGATCTTTTATCCATTTCAAGTTTATCTTTGTGTAGGGTGTAAGAGAATGGTCGAGTTTCATTCTTCTATACATAGGTGTCCAATTTTCCAAGCACCATTTATTGAAGAGACTGTCATTTTTCCACTGTATATTTTTTCCTATTTTGTCGAAGATTATTTGACCATAGAGTTGAGGGTCCATATCTGGGCTTTCTACTCTGTTCCACCAGTCTATGTGTCTGTTTTTGTGCCAGTACCATGCTGTCTTGGTGATCACAGCTTTGTAGTAAAACTTGAAATCAGGCACGCGATGCCCCCAGTTTTCCTTTTCTTTTTCAACTTTTCCTTAGCAATTGGGGGTCTTTTCTGTTTCCATACAAGTTTTAGGATTGTTTGTTCCAGCTCTTTGAAAAATGCCAGCGGAATTTTGATTGGGATGGCATTGAAAGTATAGATTGCTCTAGGCAGTATTGACATTTTAACAATCTTTATTCTTCCGTTCCATGAGCATGGAATGGTCTTCCATCTTTTTGTGTCTTCTTCAATTTCTTTCATGAGTGTTCTGTAGTTCCTCGAGTACAGATCCTTTACCTCTTTGGTTAGGTTTATTCCCAGGTATCTTACGGTTCTTGGTGCTATAGTAAATGGAGTTGATTCTCTCATTTCCTTTTCCATATTTTCATTGTTAGTATATAAGAAAGCAACCTATTTCTGTACATTGATTTTGTATCCTGTCACATTACTGAATTGCTGTATGAGTTCTAGTAGATTGGGGTGGAGTCTTTTGGGTTTTCCATATAAAGTATCATGTCATCTGTGAAGAGAGAGAGTTTGATTTCTTTGCCAATTTGAATACATTTTATATCTTTTTGTTGTCTGATTGCTGTTGTTAGGACTTCTAGTACTATGTTGAACAACAGTGGCAAGAGTGGACATCCTTGTTGTGTTCCTGATCTCAAAGGGAAGGCTGTCAGCTTTTCCAAGCTTCCCTCAAAAAAATTGAAAAATCCAGAATACACCAGCTTTCCTTACACCTTAAAGAATTGGAGAATCAACAATAAATTAAGCCAAACCCACACACGAGAAGGGAAATAATCAAGATTAGAGCAGAGACCAATGAGATAGAAACTAGAGATGCAGTAGAACACATCAATGATACTAGAAGCTGGTTTTTTGAAAGAATCGATAAGATCGATAAGCCTTTGGCCAAACTAATCCAAAAGCAAAGAGAGAGGACCCAAATTAATAAAATTATGAATGAAAATGGAGAAATCATGACTAACACCAAGGAAATAGAAACAATCATCAGAAATTAGTATCAACAGTTATATGCCAATAAGTTAAGCAACCTAGATGAAATGGGCATCTCTGGAAACCTATAAACTTCCAAAACTGAATCAGGAAGAAATCTACAACCTGAATAGACCAATATCTAGTAATTAGATTGAAACAGTGATTAAAACCTCCCAAGAAACAAGAGCCCAGGACCTGATGGATTCCCTGGAGAATTCTACCAAACATTCAAAGAAGAAATAATCCCTATTCTCCTGAAGCTGTTTCAAAAAAAGAAACAGAAGGAAAACTTCCAGACTCTTCTTATGAAGCCAATATTACCTTGATCCCCAAACCAGGCAAAGACCCCACCAAAAATAAGAATTTCAGATGAATATTTCTGATGAATATGGATGCCAAGATTCTCAACAGATCCTAGCTAATAGGATCCAACAGTACATTAAAAAGATTATCCACCATGACCAGGTGGGATTTATCCAGGGATGCAAGGGTGGTTCAACATTCACAAATCAATGTGATAGAACAAATCAATAAGAGAAGAGAGAAGAACCACATGGTCCTCTCAATTGACACAGAAAAAGCATTTGACAAGATACAGCATCTGTTCCTGATGAAAATGCTTCAAAGTATAGGGCATTCTACTTCTAAAAGCCTTTTGGATACTTGCTGGGGATGGAAAATAAATACAAAGTTCAGTTTCTTAGGGTTTAACAAAGACTTTTATATCTTCTACTCCGAACATGTGTTTTCATAAATTAGAAAAATATATAAGATCAAGAAGGACTTACCTAGGATCTTGCCCTTATTCTGAAACAGCATCTGGATCAGAATCTAGCCTTCTGAGCTTCTTCTTCCATGATTTTATGGTCCTGAAGGTAAAAGAAGAAATACAGAAAATTGCTTACTTCCAAATTAGATATATTCTAAGCACAACTGATGACATTCTAACGTCTTACTCAGTTGCTTTGGAGTTTTGGGAACTTGGGATATTTGAAAATGCCTTTTCCTTCCCTTCATTGACTGGAAAGCCCAAGCCTGCTTGACTCACCTCCACTACCTGTTCTTCTCCTTGTCCTTTGGTCATTGTACTATGTATAAGACCATCATCAGAACCTGGGAAAGAAGGTAAAGCTAAATTCATGACTCTGGCAACTGTTATAATCATTGAGTTCAAGCTCTAGAAAAGAAAATAACAATCTTCTTATATCTTCACACAGTCTTCCCTCTGTACCTGAACATGTAATTCAAGGCTCCCTCCATAAATTCAAGCTTTGTCTCTTGACTTTCCAGCATGCAATGAGCTATTGGTCCTCTAAAACCTATTTACTGAACACCTAGTATGTGTCAGATATCAAGTCAAAGGCTTCCAAATATCCTCCCCTATTTAATCTCAGAACAGCTCACTCAAGAGGGATTATTGGTTCTAAGATGGGGAGATTAGAAAATTCAAAAGGATTATAATATTAAGAGGACCAAAATCATTATTACTACCATTTACTGAGAATATACTATGAACCAAAGACAGTGCCAAAGGCTTTTCAGTAATAACTTGTGAATTTCTCAGACAATTACATAAGGTAATACTACTACTAGTATCCCTATTTCACAGATGAGAAAACTGAGGAATAGGAAGCTCAAAAAACAAACCCAAGGATTTAGAAGTGTAGCACCAGGTTTTGAAGCCAGGCAGTTAAATACAGAGTGTGGTTCTTAGTCACTAGAATTATTTGTCCAGGATCACATAGCAGATAAAAATAGTACTGGAAAAATAAATCAAAAGCCATCAACTGAGAAGGGATAAACCAAATATGGTATATCTATACAATAGACAGTTATTTGACAGTAAAAAGAATGAAACATTGAAATATATTACAACGTCTAAGTTATAGAAGAAGTTACAAAAGAATACATAGTATATGAATCCAGTTTTGCAAAACGTCCAGAATAGGCAAATCTACAAGTACGGAAAATAAAACAGCAGTTACTGTAGGCTGAGAAGGGGAGGGCATGATTGGAGAGAAGTGGGGAGTGACTTCTAACAAGTATGGGAGGATTTTTTTGGTGGGGGAGAGGGAGTCGGTGATAAAAATATTCTAAAATTGTGGTTATAGTTGAACAACTGTGTGACTATACCAAAAACCTGGTGAACTGTATGTTTAAAATGGGTGAACTGTATGGTGGTGAATTATATTTCAATAATGTTATTTAAAATAATGGGGCTTGGGGGACGTGGGTGGCTCAGTGGGTTAAGCCTTTGCCTTCAGCTCAGGTCACGATCTCAGGGTCTTGGGATCGAGCCCCGCATTGGGCTTTCTGCTCAGCAGGGATCCTACTTCTCCCTCTCTCTGCCTGCCTCTCTGCCTACTTGTAATCACTCTCTCTCTATCCAATAAATAAACAAAATCTTAAAAAAAAAATAATGGGGCTAGAACCTCAACCCCAGACTTATAGATTTCAAGCCTGGGCTTCTATCTATTCTACCTTCTTGGCCACCCCATTTTTAGCTCCCCCTCATATCACTACTTAGGTTTCCTTGTTGGTTCATTAATTCTTCATAATTTGTCTAATCAACGACTGCAGGGCAGGAGCTCTGTTGTAATTATCTTTGTTCCATCAAATTCCAAAAGGTCTAGTATTTCCATGTCAGCTCCCCATATTTTCTACTGCACAAGAAAAATATGTCCAAGTGAGGGGATTTTAGGCTTATAAAATAGGACTGTTCCTAAAAAGTTGAGACTTCAATTTTATACTGAATGCTTAAATATTTAATATGTTTAATATCTGTCACCATGTCACTAGTTCTGTCTAAGAGTGAATGGCCATCTGCCTCATTTTTTTTTTTTTACCTATACTCATTGAGATCTCCTTATAGCAAGGTACATTTTAAATCTTATCTATTACAAGTTGATTTGGCTCATTGTTACAATGCTGGAGAGTCGATGCAGAAAAATTTAAACTTGTTAAAACTGTTTTTAACATTCAGTGTCATAATACTGTAAGTAGGTTTCATTTCAACATTTCCATTAGCTGGTGGTAATAACTCATAATAAAAATAACAAATGATTGCAATATTAAAAAGTCAAATAAACAACTATGTAGATACACGTGTATAATTCTACAGCAGTTTTCATGGATTTGTACTATCAAAGAAGCTCATATATTAGAATGTAGTAAAACAGCTTTTTTAATAAAGTATTAGTATGTGTTCTTACTCTCCTCCTTCACTTTACCTCTGTGATATTCTTTCTAAAAACTCGGAGCCCATGTCTGATGATGGGAAAAACAACAAAAACAACAACAAAAAGCACACATCAGACCAACACAGTTTGGGAATTATCCTACAGGATACTAGGCCAGTGCTACGTAAGAATGTCAAGGTTAAAAAAACCATAAAAGAAATGTCTGTTCATGTCCTCTGCCCATTTCTTGATTGGATTGTTTGTTCTTTGGGTGTTGAGTTTGCTAAGTTCCTTATAGATTTTGGATACTAGCCCTTTATCTGATATGTCGTTTGCAAATATCTTCTCCCATTCTGTCAGTTGTCTTTTGGTTTTGTTAACTGTTTCCTTTGCTGTGCAAAAGCTTTTGATCTTGATGAAATCCCAATAGTTCATTTTTGCCCTTGCTTCCCTTGCCTTTGCCGTTGTTCCTAGGAAGATGTTGCTACGGCTGAGGTCGAAGAGGTTGCTGCCTACATTCTCCTCAAGGATTTTGATGGATTCCTTTCTCACATTGAGGTCCTTCATCCATTTGGAGTCTATTTTCGTGTGTGGTGTAAGGAAGTGGTCCAATTTCATTTTTCTGCATGTGACTGTCCAATTTTCCCAGCACCATTTATTGAAGAGGCTGTCTTTTTTCCATTGGACATTCTTTCCTGCTTTGTCGAAGATTAGTTGACCATAGAGTTGAGGGTCGATTTCTGGGCTCTCTATTCTGTTCCACTGATCTATGTGTCTGTTTTTGTGCCAGTACTCAAAACCACAATGAGATATCACCTCACACCAGTCAGAATGGCTAAAATTAACAAGTCAGGAAATGACAGATGCTGGAGAGGATGTGGAGAAAGGGGAACCCTCCTCCACTGTTGGTGGGAATGCAAGCTGGTGCAACCACGCTGGAAAACAGCATGGAGGTTCCTCAAAATGTTGAAAATAGAACTACCCTATGACCCAGCAATTGCACTACTGGGTATTTACCCTAAAGATACAGACATAGTGATCCGAAGGGGCACGTGTACCCGAATGTTTATAGCAGCAATGTCTACAATAGCCAGACTATGGAAAGAACCTAGATGTCCATCAACAGATGAATGGATAAAGAAGATGTGGTATATATACACAATGGAATACTATGCAGCCATCAAAAGAAATGAAATCTTGCCATTTGCGACGACGTGGATGGAACTAGAGCGTATCATGCTTAGTGAAATAAGTCAATCGGAGAAAGACAACTATCATATGATCCCCCTGATATGACACATGGAGAAGCAACATGGGGGGGTAGGGAGATAGGAGAAGAATAAATGAAACAAGATGGGATTGGGAGGGAGACAAACCATAAATGACTCTTAATCTCACAAAACAAACTGGGGGTTGCTGGGGGGAGGTGGGATTGGGAGAGGGGGAGCGGGCTATGGACATTGGGGAGGGGAGGCGAACCATAAGAGACTATGGACTCTGAAAAACAACCTGAGGGTTTTGAAGGGTCAGGGGTGGGAGGTTGGGGCAACCTGAGGGTTTTGAAGGGTCAGGGGTGGGAGGTTGGGGGAACAGGTGGTGGGTAATGGGGAGGGCACGTTTTGCATGGAGCACTGGGTGTTGTGCAAAAAGAATGAATACTGTTACGCTGAAAAAATAAATAAAATGGGAAAAAAAATAAAAAAAATAAAAAATTAAAAAAAAAAACCATAAAAGACTGAGAAAAAATCATAGACCAGAGGACACTAAGGACATAGGGCAACTAAGAGTGGTGTGGCGCTCCAGAATAAATCCTGAATAGAAAGGGGAAATTAATGGCAAAATTGGTGAAATGTCAATAAAGTTTGGAGTGAAGTTAACAGTAATGTTTTGCCGTCATTTCATCCTTGTAACAAATATACCATGTGAATACAAAGTATTAATAATGGAGGGACCTCAGTAAGGTGTATGGAAGAACTCTGTATGGTACCTTTGTAACTTTATTGTAAACCAGAAAGTAAAAATTTTACATGGGCCTAATATGTGAGTAAGTAAGCATTTCACTGCAGAGAATATGCTATTAGCCTATAACAGACCAAAAAAAAAAAAAAAGAGAGAGAGAGAGAGATGTTCAATATCATTAGTTATAAGGGAAATGCAAGTTAAAACAGATCTCACTGCACACATATCAGAAGAAAAAAATTAAAAATATAATGACAACACCTAATTCTAGTAAGCATGCAGAGAAACTTGATCACTCACCTCTTGCTGTTGGGAATGTAAAGTGGTGAAACCACTGCCAAAACCAATTTAACAATTTCTTTACAATATTAAACATAAATTTACAGTATGATGTAGCAATTCTACTCCTAGTTACCTATTCAGGAGAAGTGAAAGCCTATGTTCATGACAGCATATTCAGGCACAAAGTGAACACAACCCAAATGTCCATCAACTGATGAACTGTTACACAAAATACGGGAAATCCATGCACAGCCACAAAAAGAAACGGCTACTGCAACGTGGGTAAACTTTGAAAACATTATGCTGAATGAAAGAAGACAGACACAAAACCACATAGCATGTGATTTGATTTCATTTATAGGAACTGCCCAGAACAGGCAAATGGAACATAAATGGTTGATGCCCGGGGCTCTTTTGGAGATGATGAAATGTTCTAAATCAGATTGTGGGGATGATGGTATCACTTCATAAATGTCTTTTCAACCATCCAATTGTCTTCTTACAATAAACGAATTTTGTTTATATAATTCATACATCAACAAAACTGAAACATAGTGGTTTTTGTTATCAAATTTAGATTATGAAGGGAAGTATAAAGAGAAAGTACTCGTTACTGATAGTTCCATCACTTAAAAATACATTTTGGTAGAGATTCTTATAGCTTTACTATTTTCTATTAATTCTCATTTTTAAATGAGGGTGAGCAGAAAGAAATTTATTTTCTCAGATGATGTATATTAACTTTGAGAGTTAAATAGGGTTTATATCTTGGGGATTTTGTTCACAGAACTTGATCATGCTTTTATATCATATGGTTTAGTCCTCAGTGATATGACTGCCAGGGAGCATTGATTACTGGTCAGACCAGCCTGGAAAAATCCCACGGTATCCTAGCTCCCTAGAAAGGAGAAGCCATAACTGCACTTCTAACCCAATTAGAAAGACAAAAGCTCTGTCTCCAAAAAACAACTCAGGAGATCAGGAAGGTCATATACTTGCATTTTGGCTTTTCAGACCAGAACATAGAGGGCACATTTCTTGTCATCGAAACAGATGAGGATGCCAGACACTGTCCATGACCTCTGGCAGCCGTGCTGTGCAGAGAACTACCTGCACGGCTTAAGGAGTATTCAAAATGAAACATATAAGGTTGTGTTTGGGTTTTTATCTTTCTTTATTTTCTTGTTGTGATTGTTGTTGTTACTATTTCCAGCAGAAAGGGAAAGCTTCCGTATATAGCTCAGATAGTTCTAAATGAAGAAAACTTCTCCAACCCCAAACAAATACCATGCAGAATTTTTTCAGTCATTCTTGAAAGAAATTCTTCAGCATACCCTGTAAATGCAACCTGCCTTATCCTGTGTCTAGAAAATATATGCAAGAACAAGTTTACGGAACAAAAGAAACTTGGAGCGTGCGCACACACACACGCACACACACACACACACACACGCTGCTCTTTCTTGCCCAAATAAAAACACTCAAAAAATTTCTAATGTTGCCTGGGTCTTGACTTTTTCTCTGCCTACTGTGAAACTATGGGGAAGGAATCCTTCCCTAAGCAATTAATTCTAAATGCTCTAATTAGAAGATGCAAGGCATCGTCAGAAACATGCCCACAAGCACTAGAGGGCAATGCTGGACAAATATTACTGAGATCCAAGCAAACACTAGGGAGTATGACTGGATACTCAATTGTTTTCAAATGAATAAAATTTCAGAAGCGACTTCGAATATTCTAACTCTGTGAACAGGATGGAGTTTCCAGCATTGCCTTCCAAACTGATTACAGGAATGGACAAAGGCGGCAAGGTTTTCTTGGTAGCAATCAACTCTACTTCCTGGCTTCATCAGGGCATTTTGCCGAGACTGAGGCTGGGCCATTTAAAGAGCAGGTTGGCAGAGTAAGCAGATAATGGCTAATGTCAAAGCCAAGGAAGTTTCTGGAATCAGAAATCAGAATCAAAACCTGGATTCTGCAGTAGAAAAGAAAGGCTGCTCGCTGAATTATATCTCATGATCGCATAACATAATGGAAACCAGGAAGTTACTGAGGGTGAGACTTATTTATACAAGCTTAAAAAATCAATTTAATTAAAAATCTGGATTAAAAACACAAAATTATAAAAGGACCTTTTGTGATGGGCATGATGGTGATGGTGGTTGCAGGCTGCAGTAAACACGAAGGATTAAACTCTGTCTTATTTTTCATTTCTCTCTCCTAAGTAGCTCTTTGTGCAGTGGAATCATAGTTCTGCTGAAATTTTTAATCAAATCCCCTAGTAGGGATTCAATTAAAGCAGTGGTTTTCAAACTGTGGTCTCTGGACAAACAGCATCAACATCACCCAAGAATTTGCTAGAAAATAAAATTCTTTAAAAAAAAGAAAATTCTTAGACTTCACCCCAGACTTCCTGAGTCAGAATCTCTGGCAGTGAGGCCCAGACATCTGTTTTGTTTTGTTTTGTTTTTTTAAAGATTTTATTTATGTATTTGAGAGAGAGAGCATGAGCATGAAGACAGAGAGGGGCAGAGGCAAGGAGAGAAGCACACTCCCCACTGAGCAGGGAGCCAGAAGCGGGGCTCATTCCCAGGACTCCCGGCATCGTGACCTGAGCTAAAGACAGATGCTTAACTGACTGAGCCACCCAGGTGCCCCCAGAAATCCGTGTTTTAATAGGATACGTGAACATCTGAGCAATACTGGGTTAGAGTTAGACCAAACCGGTTATATATAAAAAACCAATCAGTATTACACAATATCATGAATGTTATGGTCGTGGAGCATATAATCTACCACTTCTGTTAGACTTGTTTTATTTCATATGTACAAAATTTTTACATTGTAAAAAAAACCTACTTTCCAGAATTTATTTTTATGCAAATTAAGTCATATTTTATATAGAATTGATTTAAATGCTGATGGCTAGATTCTAAAACTAGCTCAGAATTCTCATTAAGTTTCTAATAATAGTACTGACAATGATAGTAAAGCATACAAATGTATAATCCCTTAGCTTACAAAACATCTGTCAAATAGAAAATACAAATTGAGTCAAATAACTTGCCAAAGATCATATAATTAGTACTGAGTAGAAAGTCATAATTTGAATCCAGAACTTCCAACACCAAAACCAGTGCACTTCGCATGGTATCTTGGCTATTTATAACACAAATGAAGTACTTCAGTCAATAACAACAAAGTATTGTCCCAGCTGCAGTGATTAGGCAAACTCGTATTTTCACAAAACTGGCTGGTGTCTGATGAAAACCAGGCTTAATGAGATAAAGAAAAAAGCAGATGGGATTTCCTAGAGAGTGGAAGCAAACTTTGGACATTTTGCAAGAGTTGAAGAGGGAATCCAAATACGGAAAAGCGATTGTACTGATTGTGTGGAGGAAGTTAACTGAGCTCTAAGCAGTGACAACTTGTAGTGAGTGCTCAGTCGCCCTGCGAGGAAGAAAGGAAAGAAGGAGACATTTTTGACTGTGCATCTCGCTGCCATTAGAGCTGAGGAGTTAAGTATCTCTGAGATTGAGTAAGACACAGGAAAATGTGACTTGCTTGAGATCAATCAACATGTATTGGGCAGCTACTTTGTCCCAAGTACTGTCTGAGGGTGGGGACTAGAGCAAAATGAGTGGAGCACCTGTCCTAGATACAAAATCTAAAGGGAACACAAGCAGTACTCAGCAATCAAGACAATATTTCAAAGCAATATTATTTAAAATCATAATAAATGCAATAAATTCATGATGAAGAAAACAGCAAAATTTTAAATAAAGATGGGATCTGTTATCATTGTTTTTGTTTGTTTCAAGTTCCAATATGTCTCAGGGCATTGTTACAGTTCTCTTTATTCCCAATCTTGGTATTTTGCTCATCTTGAGGGGTTTTTTTTGACATTAATTTTGGTTTTGAGAAATATTGCATGAAAATATTATTTACCTTAATTATTGAGTTTTACCATAAAATTTTGTACCAGGTGCATCACTCACTATGACCTAACCCTGGTCCTACACTGTGATCAAAGCTCTACATTAATTATCTCAAGGAATCACCACAACCCATAAAGTATGAAAATTTAGTATTTTTAATGCAGGAAATAACTGTGTTTGAAATATATTTATCCATACAAAAATACACAGACATGCATATATCCTGTCACATTTGAGGGGATAGCAGATATCAACGCAATGCCACATGCTAGTTTCTGTTTGTAATAGCAATAGTTCATGAGGGCACAATTCTTTGTGTTTGAGTCACTTATTACATTTCTTTGTATTGCTTTCCTAATTTTGTATGTGAAATATGCTCAGATTTTATTAGTCCTGTACACTGTAGGAATCACTGGACCTCCACTGAAAGGAATGCTTCTTAAATCTATATCTCAAAAGTCGAGGCAAAGAGTGATTCTGATCACTTTCAGGAATGGAGAGACCCTAAGAGTGAACGGACAGTTGGAGTGGGACCAGGTAAAATGAACATGAGAAAGAAACAGGGGCAGGAGCACTGGAAAGAAGCATATGCCCCTGCTAGGGTAGACATCTTTGATGTCCCTCTGTCTCAGAATCATGAGCAGCCTGGGATCTCTCTCAGAGCTTTAGACTCAGCTTGTCCGGGGCGAAGCTTGAACATCCCAGAGGAGGCTGATGTGGGTCAAACTTGAGAACCACTATGCAAGGGGACCCAGGGAATCAGCCTGGATTGAACCAGGTAAATGGGACATTCCAAGGTCTTCCTAGAATAAAGAGAGATATGCAGTGTTGAGCATCTCCTATGCTTTTGTTGGGCTGTCAAGGGGTTGGTAAACGGAGGGAAATCTGAACGATTCTAGAGGATAGAAGGAATTTTTAAAGGGATGTGTGGTGGGAGAGGAGGAAGGAAAGATGAGATCACTGAGAAATGAGTTTTTATTACTGTGTGTATGCTATGTTATTATGAGTTTATGTTGTGTAGTGTGGTACATTAGTACTTTTCCCCATATGCCTCCTGACCTTCAGTAAGATACTGATTTCTTACTGGTGGCCTTTGGCAAAGTCTATCTTTGGAGTCAAATTGCTGACGATTTTTCAAGAATGGAATGGTGTAAGAACATAGACTGCCCACAGGTCTCCTACTCTTTAGTTTCATGGTTTAATAGGGAAAGAATATGGAAGGGACCCATGCACATATAAGCAGGAAGATCCCAGCTTCCAAAAGGAAGTGCTGCCCCTACCCTCTCTGAATGAACTAGAGATCTCACAGGAAGGATGTCTGGCAGGTGTTTCATTTTTCTGGAATCACAGCCTGAAAGAGACCTATACTCACTGTTCTTGAGTACTGAGCAATTACTACTTATCACATCCTTTTTATAACCTCTTGCTAAGAATGCTTCACTAGTCTGAAAGTGGTAGTGTATCAGTGTGGTGGATTTTTCAAATTGAGCTAGATGGTATGAGTCACCACAACCCTCTAGAGTTCATACACAGTTCCTGTGAGAGACACACACATCTACTGTGATCGCCTTCTCTCATAAGTATAGTTAAAAGGAATGCATTACAAAAGAATTTTGGGAGATGCCAGCGTCGTGAGCACATTTAGGGTAAAAGCAGTAATTACTGTTTTAAGGTGGTGTAGCCCAGACATGTGAGGGCAGAGCTGACACCCTGTAGCTGTATCAGCTTCACTTGTGACCTTGGATAAAGAGACCTCGATGTCTGCACTCAGAGCTATCTTCCCGATTTTCCATATTAAATAAAAAGAGAGGTCTCATGGTGGTGTTTTTTTGAATGGCCACAGCAAATTTCTCTTCTGCATGCTGTTTTCCAAAACCTTCATTTGTCTGTTTCCTGTCCCCTTGAACCTGAGCGTGCTTGTGACTCTGTGGTGTATAGAGTCCAGCAGAGCTGATGCTATGAGACTTCCCAAACCAGGTCACCGCTTCTCCCTGGCCAATGTGTAAGATAATCAGTTACCCGAAGACCCCATGCTGGAGAGATCACGTGGAGGGACCCCATGAAGACAGAGAGATATGCTTAAGTAGCCCCAGCTCTTCCAGTCCTCCCAGCTCAGGGACCAGGTACGTGAGTGAGCGAACATCAGATGATACCAGCTCCAAGCTTCAAGCTGTCCCAGCTGACAAGAAGTGGAACAGAGAGGAAGTGTCCCTGCAGGATGCTGCACAAATTGCAGATTCATGAGTAAAATAAATATTGTCATCAGTTTAAGACATCAAGTTTTAGGATGATTGTTTATAAATCATCAGATAAGAAGAGATGCAGAAAATATTTTAATGACACTAAATACCACCAGTGGAAGGAACACTTTCTGCTCATTGAACATAAAATAGCAACTCTCTCTTGCTACTCTCTCTATTCTTTATGTACTTTGCTCCCCTCGATAGTAATTATCACTACCTAGTGCTGTATATTTACTTGATGGTTTATTTCTGTTTCTCGACCTTCATAGAATAAGTTCTGCTAGGGCACAGAGAGACAGGTTGCTCCACTGCTGAGTCTAGAAGGTACCAACAATAGCCCTGGAGCTAGGACGAGTGAGAGACTCTTTACACAGTGTGCATTCTTATCAGAATAGCCAGATACTAAGTTCTTTATATTTATTTCAGATTATTTATGTGATTTGGGTCAAATATTTAGCTTGAGTAAAAAAAAATATTTTTTAACAACCTAATTTTAATTTTTTCAGAAGTGGATGAAGTTTTTGTTTTATAAGTATTTTCCCCATCACTTGAATTTTATGAGAGACAAAAATCAACATTTTGGGAAGGTGTTTCCCTTCTTATTCAATGAAGCTTGATGAGTCATGAAATGTAGGTATGTCCAAACTCCTCAAGAACTTGATGAATGAAATTTCTGTGATCATGTTTAAGAACTTAAACTTAAGGCCAGTTTTATAAAATCCTTGTAAGGGTTCTATAACAGGGCAGTCGATACTCCCAAAAGAATAATCACAACAATGGACTCAGGGCAATATTAAGTGTGAAACTCATGGCTGTAGAAAGAATAAAAGAAATGTTGAAATAACATGCAATTTATTAAAAGCTGACATGAAGCCAATTCTGTTTAAACTTCTGTTCTTATTTCAAATTTCTCAATTTTAAGCTCCTTAATGATTCTTCAAGAAGTGGAGCTTAAAATTGAGAAATCCGAAATTGGGTGGCTTAGAATTCAGACTTAGATACCAGCCTACCAGAGAAAGGGAAGAGGGAATATAGGCTTCTTAGGGGAAAGCAAATGATTTTTAGGAAAGATGATGAATCCCCTCCCAGGGAGGGGGGGTGTGATCTATGCCAACTGGATTCCTTATGGAAGATCTGTCTTTAGATAGATAAGGCAGGTCAGAGAAAGCCTGTTCCTGCACCTGCTGCCCTTCAGGTGCCTACAGCTCAGAATAATCAATATATCAAAGCAGCATATTTTAGGGTGTCAACCATGCTTGCAACCATCAATAATATCTAATTCCAGACCTTTTTCACCATCCCTAACATAAACTCTGGAGTCATTAAACAGAAAGTCACTTGTCCTGCTTCCCCCCAACCTTTTTCACCCCTCTTCTACTTTCTCTCTCTATGACATGTTCACTCTAGGGACTTTTTTTTCAGCATAACAGTATTCATTGTTTTTGCACAACACCCAGTGCTCCATGCAAAACGTGCCCTCCCTATTACCCACCACCTGTTCCCCCAACCTCCCACCCCTGACCCTTCAAAACCCTCAGGTTGTTTTTCAGAGTCCATAGTCTATTATGGTTCACCTCCCCTTCCAATTTTTTTTTTATAAACATATAATGTATTTTTACACTCTAGGGACCTCTTATAAGTGGAATCATACATTATTGGGGGGGGGGTTGGTGTGTTTGTTTTTGCAACTATCTTATTTCACAAGCACAATGTTTAGAATTCATCCATGTCGGGGCGCCTGGGTGGCTCAGTGGATTAAGCCGCTGCCTTCGGCTCAGGTCATGATCTCAGGGTCCTGGGATCAAGCCCCGCATCGGGCTCTCTGCTCCGCAGGGAGCCTGCTTCCTCCTCTCTCTCTGCCTGCTTCTCTGCCTACTTGTGATCTCTGCCTGTCAAATAAATAAATAAAATCTTTAAAAAAAAAAAAAAAGAATTCATCCATGTCGCAGCATGGATCAGAATTTCCTTCCTTTTTAAGGCTGAATAGTAACCCATTTTGTATATAAATGCATATATCACTTCTGTTTATCCATAAACCAAGACACAGGGGGGATGTCTAAATACATCTCATGAGACAAGAAGAGAGATGTTGCTTCTAAGAAATAAGGGGGAAAGTGAGCAAAGCAGATAGTCTTTGTAAGGGAAAATAAGTAAGGTAGAGTGAGGCCCATATCCATGTATGGTGAGCCATGTGGGGAAAACGCTGGCTGGAAGATAACCAACAGACATTTAAGGATTGTATATATCTAATGTTCACTTTTAACATAGTTAAAAGTTGTAGTTGATTGACTACCCATGATAAAATCCCTCTCCTAACTCATTTCCATATCGTGAATAAAACCAATCAGGACACTCACAAGAGCATACTAAGGGTGATGCTATCCATTCATGTAATTATTTTTCAGCATCAATTGAAGATGGATTGAACTTTTATCTAGTTCAGAAGAAGGACTGAGAGTTGATCACAGAACACTAAGCCCCCCAGGAATTCACTAAAATATTAGAGAAAAGTCTGTATCTTATGAGGCTGGCACGACAATCCAGTCAATCATGTCAACATTTCAAGGGGCCTAGGGATCTTATGAGATACCTGGTCTAATTTACTTCACTACATTTTGTAGAAGGAAAATTTTAAAAAATCGTTTCATCATCCAGCTTGACCACCACCACTGACCAGTTCTTGCTCTCAAGTTTGCTCTCATTGAAAGAGCATGAGGGCTACTGGGAAAATCCTTTTGGAAGCCCATTCAAATACATCAAGACCATAAGATTCAAAGTTCAACTCCACTAGAATTTCAGAGAAAATCTCCTGGCATCTGTTAAAAACAGTGTTTTGGAGAGATGATCCAGATTATGTAATTTTAGCACAAAATTCTGGACCAGAACTCTGTTGTACTACCCCACAAAAATAGCCCAGCATGTGGCTATAGGTGCACTGTGAAGGAATCTAAGAACAAGCCAAGAGTTGGCCTTAGAAATTATTAAGATCCCATGAAAAAGACTCTGCTTTGTTAACTATATTTGCTTTAACTATTTTTAAAGTGCTTCTACCTTAACTATCAGAAGATTTTCTCCTGGTTGGTGATTATAATCTTTCCATTAACACTCAGGCCTTCTATTCAATGTCTCTTTGTGTTTTTCAATCTCCACCCCCATCCCCAACATGCATACACACACACACACACACACACACACACACACACACAGGCTTCAATGTCATTCTCTAAATTTTTAGCTGCTTCTTGCCAAGTTATCTCATCTTTCTCATAACATTCCTCTCTTTCAAACAGGAAAAAAAAAGCCTGTTAAGATATTGATTTGGACATCATTAACAAGCAGTGGTGGCCTCAGTGACTGATAGGTTTGCTACAGTATGTGAATCCTTATCAGTGATCAGCCTGATGAAGGAAAAAGTCACTAGGACAAATAAATGAAGGGCCTCATGACACTATTAGGAAATGAGTTTTCAAGTTCTAGTCCCAGCAGGTTTATTATGGGGCCATGTCCCATATTATGTTTATCATTTGCTAGTCTGGAGTCACTGACTTCGGTTGATGTCAGTCCTGCCTTCTCAGGCATATCTCTGAATTACGGGAAAGGTAAACGGATCAGATAGAGTAATCAAACTCTTTGCCTAGTGTAATTACTTGAACTCATTTTACAGGTATCCTTGTCATATGACCTTGTTAAATTCCCAGTATACAATTTGATGCTCACCCTTTTAATAACATGCAAACTGAAGAATTCTAACACAGGGAACAGAGAATCTTATGTTCTACCTGACCCTGTGCCTTTTTGCTTTCGGCAGTGCTTTCTGATCTTGCGTGGATTGATCTCAGAGACAAGAGAAAGCAAATTTGGGGAAGCTCAAATTTAGATGGTATACACAATAACCAAATTTATAAAAATGAAATCAATAAACAATTTTCAATGGGATAACTTATTTATCATTTCCCTTGTTCAAACAACAAATTAGCCACTGAAGGAGATATCCAACACATTCCTGCCTTTGAGTATACTTTCTAAGGAAAAGATCAACATTTAAATGGATACTACAAAACAATATGCTTCAATAATTGCTATGACAAAAATCCTGCTTAAAATTCTTCCAGGTGTGGAAGAATTCTTTTAGGAGGGAGTCCAGACCAATAGAAAAAATCTTCAGGTAGATTAGTTCATCCTAGGTACAATTCACATGTCATTCCTGTTCAGCATTGTCCTTTATAGTTCTTTATACTCATTGTATTCATAACTATTGACATCATGGTGAACAAAAAAGACATGGACATTCTCTTCATCGGATTTATAACCCCAAAATTACTTCTCTAAGTGGCACTTTGTGTTCATTAATGATTTAATCTATCACTGTGTAGCAATCCTAAATAATAATGATGGCTAATGATCCCAGGGTCCTGGGATTGAGACCCACATCGGGCTCTCTGCTCCGTAGGGAGCCTGCTTCTTCCTCTCTCTCTCTGCCTGCCTCTCTGCCTACTTGTGATTTCTCTCTGTCAAATAAATAAAATATTAAAAAAATAATAATAATGATGGCTAATATGTTTTTAAGCAATTGATATGGGTCCTGGCATTGTTCCAAGACTCAAGAATATATTTAACACTTTATACATGAGAAAATTGAGGAATAAGGGCATTAAATAATGTATCCAAGGTCACATAACTGGTAAGTAGGAGAATCATCCTGCAAAGCTAAGTTAACTTACACCAGTGTTCTACTACCTCTTTTTTTGACTGTTAGTTGGTGGTGCTATATTTGGACTTGATTTTTCACAGATTCTCTTCTGATAGAGAACAAGGACATGTGAAGCCAGCAGGAAATCTATAAATTGAGAGAATAGGAAGGGCCCAAGGAGGACTAGGAATGCTCAAGAGGTGAAAAGAATGGTAGAAGAGAATAAAGAGGTCATAATTAGGAGGGATTTGAATTCAGATTAAATTCTTGAAGGTACTATTTATCTTTAAACAGCTGACAAAGAAGATACATAATCTAAACTTTCCTGGATGTATCAGGGATAGCATTATGAAGAGTGACTAGTTATCGAAGATGATCATACTTATGCAAAAGCTGGAGACTCTTAATTTGTTATAATGAACAACTTCTGAATCCATTCAAAATATTTTCTGTACTTCCTTTGATATGAGTCTCCCCATTATCAGTTATCATCTGTGCAGTAGATCTTCTACCATTTCCAAATATCTAAATTTTGGTAAGTTGGTAACCAAGTTTCTAGAATTATATCTAAAATTCAGTGATGGAATTTGAGCCTATTGTCTAGTGACTTACATTGGGTTTGAGTCATCACCGAGAAGTAGATGGGCAAAGGGCCACAAAGAGTATACATTGCACAGCCCCAGAGGATGGCTAGCATAGGTCAAGCTATGAATGACTACCACTGGGGGAAGTAATATACCAATTTAGAAAGCAGTGATTTAATTTTGTCTATGAGTGTGTGTGTGTGTGTGTGTGTGTGTGTGTGTGTGTGTGTTTTAAAGATTATTTATTTGATAGACAGAGATCACAAATAGGTAGAGAGGCAGGCAGAGAGAGAAGAAGGGAAGCAGGCTCCCCGCTGAGTAGAGAGCCTGATGCCGGCTTCGATCCCAGGACTCTGGGATCATGACCTGAGCCAAAGGCAGAGGCTTTAACCCACTGAGCCACCCAGGCACCCTATGAGTGTGTTTTAAGGTAGGAATTTGATGTATTTTTCAATATGGGCCATTAGCTTCCACTTCTGGGATGATAGATCGGTTTTCTTTTATATGACAGTTTTGATGCAAGCTTTGGGGTGAACAGGTTGCAAATCATGAGCAAAAGTTGTACAAAGATCAATTAGCGATGTCTGCCATAGTTTGTGGACAAGATAATGATTATACATACATATATATGTATATATACTTATATATGTACATATGTTTGAGGGGCTAGAAAATTCCCAAATGTTTTCTTTGTGTCCTTTCTTATTACTGGGGCTGAGTAAGTACATAGTTCTCAGGTTTAGCTGTACATGTCCCCATGGGAGTGAAATCTAGCCTCTTTAAGTGGCGGGCTCATTAACAACTGGAATCTATGAGTATTATAATTATTTTGTTTCTAGCGTTTTAAAAGTAAATGCACATAACAAGTTATTTCAACTCCCCAAGAAGTCATAGAAAACACAAAGTATTAAAACAACTAAAATTTTCATAAGGAAGCCCATATTACCAATCCTTTAATAAACCAAATAGCAATACTGGTAGAACTAAAAAACAATGAGAAATAAATCTGGATCCTGTCTTGACCTGCTGCAACATTAATAAATAGAAATAAAGATCAACTTGATAGTATGATTTAAACGACTTCCATTTTATATCTTTTTCTCCCCCATTGAAGAGTCTCATTTCCTTGAGGGGCCAAAAGGCTTAAAATACACTGACTTAATGTCTGTGCAAAGGAAGACTGTAGGTGTAATTGTGATATTTCTCCAGATCTTTGCCATTTTGTCCATTTATATATCATTACCATGGCTACTGTGACAACATTTAAAATGATTCCAATGTAAATCTGACAGCACTTCATTAGATTTTCTTCGAATCGTGTAATTAGGTAAGAAGAGACCGCTGATTGAGAAGGTTAAAACTGCCTGAGACAGAAGTGCGTTTCCCAATTAACAATCACAACATCCCTTCTCAAAGGCCCGCCCTAATTTAGCAGATGCTCCTTTAAGCTGGGAATGAGGAGACACTGGTTTTAAAATGTAAGGGTTCAACTGAGGGGGAAAGAACAACACTGAGCTACCGTTTCCCATCTTTGAGGTGAGGTTAAGTAGAGAGATGTCACTCCTTCCCTTCTGCTGGGCCCTGAGGACCCTGAGCGCCTTTGATGCCGGCTTCAGAAGAGCTTAGAACCCCATGAAGGGGAAGTCTCCGGATCTTAATGTTGTAACTTACCATCTTTATTTTTCTTAACAAAGTGAATATAATTAAGGAAGATAAAAGTGCCGTTAAATCAAGGTTCTCTCAGGACAAAAAGCCGCCTACCAACAGAAATGGCACAAATCTGATTCATTTTCTTAATAATCTTCAAATATATGGCTTATTCCTGGGCCCAGAGGTGAAGTTGAAGTTAAGCATAATTTTTATACAAACGCATTCTGTATTCTGAAGAAGCGAGCAGCACGAAAGCTATTGAAGCTGCAACCAGAGCTGCCTTGTTTGCAAAAAGGCATCATGAATGCTCAGTTTGACATTCTTTGGGGTTTTAACTGGGGGGAGAATGTTTACACTCTTGAAATCTCCTATAATGAGGAAGAATTTAGACTAATTGGCAAATCTAATAGGAGAGCTGATTAGTTCGTACAAATAGCTCAAATCCATTATTTGACACAGACTGCACAACTGTGGCCTTTCTTAAGAGGGCTCTATTCAATTTTATAACTGAGAGGAAAAAAAAATGCAGACAAAATCAATTTGTTATTGTTCTCAAAAGGGTTGCTGTCCACCATGGAATTGACTTATAAAATTTGTGCTTAGAATCAAATTATCCAATCTGCGAGAGGAATCCACGTCGACGCACCTACCATACCAAGTAAGCAAGCAGAGACAGTGGTCTGGAAGCAGAGTGTGGTACGCCTGCATGTTCTCTGTTGTGAACTGGTGTTTTGTATAAACCTGATGTTAAAATGGAATGGATTTCCCACTGGTAGTATTATGTTATTTCCTCTGCTTTTCCTCCAAGTGCTGTAGCCCAACTTTCCCTCAGTCAAATTTGAAGAAGCAAAGGGCGTTTACCACTCTACCTGACTTGAAGTCAGTGATTACTGGGGTGGGGCGGGGGGGGTAGTGATACTTGAATTTCAGAAGGAACATTTGGTTGTTATAACTGGAGGCTGGGAGGGGGATGGGGTGGGGTATGTTACTGGCATCTAGTGGGTAGAGGCCTGAGATACTGCTAAATATCCTACCATAGGCCCAAACATCAACAGTCATGTTGCTATTTAGAATACAGGGCCAAAGGAGGCCTTCCACTCTGGATCCTAGGAAGCATCTGCCATCTCACAGGCAAGGAAGCTCCTCAGAAAAGGCAGTTTAGGGGCACTGGGTGACTCAGTCAGGTAAGCATCTGCCTTCTGCTCAGGTCATGATCCCAGGGTCCTGAGATCAAGTCCCATATCAGGGCTCCCTGCTTGGTGGGGAGCCTGCTTTTCTCTCCCTCAGCTGCTCTCTCTGTTCCTGCTTTCTCTCCTTCTCAAATAAATAGATAAAATCTTTAAAAGAAATAAATAAAGAAAGAAATGTGCAGAACCTGGACCGGATCCTGGCGGAAGAACCAAGCGGCACTCAGAGACTTTGGAGGATTGGAGGTTTAACACCGGTGGGCTCAAATGAGGTTGTTCTCCAAAGGTCTGAGCCCCGAGCACAAGCAGGGAGGGGGATTTATACCCTTCTACTTCCACACACTTGGTACTTTTGGCTCGTGCTGGGAAACGGGGTAAGAAAGAAGAACCCAGAAGGGCTTTGAGACAGGGACTGAATTCCCTTGCTGGTTTGGTCAGCCATCTTAGAGTATAGTTTTTCCCTATCAAGAAGGAAAAGAAAGAAAGAGAGAGAGAGAAAGAAAGAGAGAGAGAGGAAAAAAAGAAAAGAAAGGAAAAGAAAAAAAAAGAGAAAAGAAAAGAGAAGAAAAGGCAGTTTATGCTGTGGTCAGCTTTACTGACACTGAAGCAGGGCATGAACAAAGCCAGTTCCAGGCTAACAGCCAGATCAGGTGAAAATTTCTTATAGGGACCAGAGATGAGCCCTTGGGTAAGCTCTAAAAAGCTACCAGTGATGAGCAGAACCGCAAAATAAAGCAGAGAAGGTCATTGTCTTTGGAATGAAAACATTGCTGAAAAAGCCCATCAGAGCTGTTTGCACATCATTCCTTCTCCCAGACAGAGATGCATCTGATTTAAACAAAACCACTGGGGGGAATTGATAGCATACACTTCACAACAAACATTAACTCAGAACAAATTTATTCTTTACATAGCAACTTCTGGGCTGGTGATTAAATATGTCTGCCGCCACGGGTCACACCGTTCAAATTAACACAAATATGCAAGTGTTAAATTATTTCAACAGCAAGGCAAAAGCTTTTCTGGAAACAGGCTCTTAGATCATATATTTACCTATCCCACCTAACTCCGTGACAAAATGGTTTGGAGTCCACAGGAATTACTGCCCCATAGAGAGAAAGCTTATAAAGTAGGTATTTTAAATTCAAGACTGCAATTAACTTAGCTCAAGTTAATGTTTCAGGATTTATACCAACCCAGAATTCTGGAAAAAGCCAAGATCAGACTGTAGACTGCATTTATGACTCTGCTATATGGGGCCCGTTATCCTAAAAAGACAAAGCATTCCTCTTTGGGCTGTAATCAAAAGGGGATGAATGGCATGAATCTAGTTGAATTTTGATTAGATGACACAGCAAAATTGTAAATTCTGCAAAAGATCAGTGACTTTTAAACTAAAAATGAAGCAGGCCATTTCTGCAAACTGCTGAAAAATAAACGGAAAGCCACAGCTTAGAGACTGGCAAAAGTTTCAAAACTACGCTTTCTGCCAGAAGTACTCTCCTGCTTCTTCAATTTATCCCCTCTACTTGGCTCACTTGCCACAGCTCTTACCAGCTCTGACCTCTGTCTCTGACATAGCATGGCTTGAATCATACTAGAAAGCTTCTGTTTGGTTAAAAGAATTAGCTTCCTTGGGGTGCCTGGGTGGCTCAGTGGGTTAAAGCCTCTGCTTTCAGCTCAGGTCATGATCTCAGGGTCCTGGGATCAAACCCTCCATCCGGCTCTCTGCTCAGCTGGGAGCCTGGTTCCCTGCTCTCGCTCTCTCTCTCTGCCTGCCTCTCTGCCTACTATCTATCTGTCAAATAAATAAAGTCTTTAATAATAATAATAATAATAATAAATTAGCTTCCTTAAGCTGCATGCCCTCTTGCATTTCTATGTATCCCAATTCACCATTCTTTGTAACACAGTGTGATTAATGCCTGTATTTTCTTTCCCAGTTATCTGACAATTTCTGAAGCTATAAGGCAGGTACCAGTCTGTACATGTAGATGACAAAGGAGGTAAACAATGATGAAGCTTTAAAAAGGAGGGAAAATAAAGCTTAAAAAGCTCAGAGGGATGGTGACCCTCCGACCATCATCAAATAAAAGGATTATTCTCTTTTTCCATACATACCAGAAATATAGAGGAGGCTTGGCAGTCAAACGCACATCAGACAGCTTATATTTGTGCTGTATGGTAGTTGTGACTCTTTTTCAATTGACTTCATCACTGTAGGGGAAAAAAGTGAAATAACTCAGAAATTGACAAAAAGCATCACTGCCCTTTTTCCCCCCCAACAGAAGACTGAGGCATTGCCTGGGTTATCTGACTCTGTGAGGTCTCCACATTCCATTGTCTTTGAGCTATTTTGAAACTCTATAATCTGGAGAGTACTGATAACAGCACCAGGGATTCTTATCCATAGAAATGCAAATTTTCCCAGCTCAGATAGACTTGATCATTATTGCCCTATGGATATTGACCAAATTTACATGACCTAAGCAAATTCATTTCAGCAATCCTGACTGGTACATGTTTGTTTGCTCTTTCCTTTCTCCTTTGAACTAGCTGTAACATCTTACTGCTTTGCCTCATTAATTATTTCAGTAAAATATTTTATAGGTATTCATTTTATATCTGAGAGTCATGATTATACTTTCTAAAAGAGAGTATATTGTAACATAAACAGTGTTTTCAAATTGGAATACAATACCCCCTAAGTCAAACTCAGCATTTTCTCTCCTAAAAAAAAGAAGTTTTGGTTGTCATAATTTGGCAGGTCTTTTTTTGTTTGTTTGTTTTTCTAAGATTTATTTATTTGAAGAGAGAGTGCACACGTAAGAGGGTGGGGCAGAGGGAAAGGCAGAGAGAGAGAATCCACAAGCAGACAGCCGTCGAAGCGTGGAGCCCTGTCAAGGGGCTCAAAACCAGGACCCTGAGATCATACCCTGAGCCAAAATCAAGAGCCAGTGGTTTTAAGCCATTGAATCACCCAGGTGCCCTGTAGGTTGGCAGGTCTCAGTGGGATCAGTTAGTTCTTTTTTTTTTTTTTTTTAAGATTTTATTTATTTATTTGACAGCGAGAGAGAGAGATCACAAGAAGGCAGGCAGAGAGAGAGAGAGAGAGAGAGGGAAGCAGGCTCCCGCTGAGCAGAGAGGCGGATGCGGGACTCAATCCCAGGACCCCGAGATCATGACCTGAGCCGAAGGCAGTGGCTTAACCCACTGAGCCACCCAGCACCCCGGATCAGTTAGTTCTTAAGTGAGCAGTGGGAGCTCATTTGAAGCAGGGTACACTCATCAGTTTTCCACAACCCTCATTAGTATTTAAGTTTGCAAACCCTACTTTTCATACATGTCAGGGTGTCCCCTTTTTAAAGTTTTTATTTGTTTTTAAAGGAAATCCTCTGGCCTTGGGGTGCCTGGATGGCTCAGTGGGTTAAAGCCTCTGCCTTCAGCTCGGGTCATGATCTCAGGGTCCTGGGATGGAGCTCCGCATTGGGCTCTCTGCTCTGCAGGGAGCCTGCTCCCTGGTCTCTCTGCCTGCTTCTCTTTCTCTGTCTACTTGTGATCTCTGTCTGTCAAGTAAAGAAATAAAATCTTTAAAAAAAAAAAAAAAAAAAAAAAGGAATTCCTCTGGCCTTAAGGTACACAGAATTAAGTTCATTCGTTTGTCAACATGTGACACACATTCACCATTACCCTGTCTTCTCTTTTGCTTTATTTAATGTACGGATGTGTCCCTCCCCTTACCATTGGCATTCTCTCTAGTCTATTTAAATAAACGTCTTCCCAATCCATATTTTATACATTTATTTAGATATATGGCTTCTTGGAAACATTGATTTAAATCTATGGATTCTTTCAATCGCACAGTGCCGGTCTGCATGCTGCTTAAGTTCCGTGAATGGTAGTACAATACCTAGGTCATTCTGCTGCTTCGTTTTTATACAAATACTGTTTATGAGATCCATGCTAAATAAAGTTCGTTACATGTTAAATAAAGTTCATTACTCATGATGGCTGCAGAGCATTCTGTCATATGTGTACAATACGTTTCCGCAACCTTTCTCCTCACAACGGAATCAAAATTAGTTCCCACTGCCTGCTACCCCAACAGAGCAACAACGGCCTTCCTAGCGTCTACTTCTTGTCCACCGGGGAGACAGTCGTGACCTTCTGGATCTCATGGTATTCATATGCTTGCTTAGACTCAACACTTCCCTGTGGATCTCCAGGGTGGCAACTCCTCTCCCACCAGCTCTGCGTGAGGGTTCCTGATGCCTCAGTATTTCCAATACTGACACAATTTTTTTGTGTTTGCTAATTCTTTTTATTGTCTTTGCTTTTCAATAAATTTAATACTTGCCACACAGTCCTGTCTGAAGGTTTTTTTTTTTTTTAAGATTTTATTTATTTATTTGACAGAGGGAGAGATCACAAGCAGGCAGAGAGGCAGGCAGGGGGTGTGGGGGAGAAGCAGGCTCCCCGCTGAGCAGAGAGAGCCCGATGCGGGGCTCGATCCCAGGACCCTGAAATCATGACCTGAGCCAAAGGCAGAGGCTTAACCCACTGAGCCACCCAGGCATCCCACTGTCTGAAGTTTTTTTTTTTTTGTTGTTGTTGTTGTTTTTTTTAAGATTTTATTTATTTATTTGACAGAGAGAAATCACAAGCAGACAGAGAGGCAAGCAGAGAGAGAGGAAGGGAAGCAGGCTCCCCGCTGAGCAGAGAACCCGATGCGGGGCTCGATCCCAGGACCCTGAGACCATGACCTGAGCCGAAGGCAGAGGCTTAACCCACTGAGCCACCCAGGCGCCCCTGTCTGAAGTTTTAAGTTAACTGTTCAGAGTGAACAAGAAATGGATTTCTCTATTGAATTTACAAAACATTTAGCTTTGTTGAGAAATAGTTTTTCATCTTTTTTTTTTTATTTTATTATTTACCATTATACAGCATTCAGGGATAATACAGCTGTCTTAAGATCTCAAATCTGAGAAACACATCTCTGCCAGGAGTTGCACCTGCTGCTTATCAGGGTGGTCAGTTTCTATCCCAGGACTTAGTACAACCCGTCTGATCTGTCCCACAACACTCAGGTGCCAGCCATCCGGGAGTGCCCCACTAGTAACATAACTTTTTCAAATTTATAGATTGAGTGATGGTATTTTTTTCTGTTCTTAATTTACATTTTCCTTCTTATGATTTATTTTCTTCTTGAAAGTGCCCTTGACATTAGCAGAAGAGCAACCACAGAAAAAGAGGGCTAATAAATGAAGAGAAATGAAAGGACTATATTCAATAAGTTCCTTTTCTCCAAGTCCATAAGGAAAGAAATAAACAACCATAGACTCAGTGTTTTTAAGATCAGATCCTAAAAGATGAGGTCTATTTGACTCAGACATTGAAAAACAGATAGAAAAACATATGCATAATCTAAAAAGACAAACAAATTAATGAAATATTTAAATTTTCCACAACTAGCAACTAAGATTTAGATGTGGTTCAATTTTCATATGCTACATATACTAACGTAAGATATAGTTTATTTATCCCCAACTTCCCAATAGTCACAGTAGAAACAGTGCTGAGGGTCCAAATCTCATGGGCCCACAAAAATATGTTAATTTCTTTAAATTTTTTTTAAAAGGAACTTTTAGGCCAAAGCATATATTTTAATATGTTTTTAAGGTTTTTTTGGAAGAAGGTATTGTACTACCATTCACGCAACTGAAAATCATTATGTGGCCTTGATTTTATAGGGCTACATAATTTTATTAATTTGAGTGGCTATAGAGAAACACAGTTTTTATATTTACTTTTTGGATATCCTTTTCTGCTTAAAAAAGCAATTTATACCTATATATTTATTTTTTTATGAAAAATAGATCTAGTCTATAACCATGAATCCTAAACAAGACAACACTTTCCAGGACTGTTTTGCAGTGAAGCATGGCATCTGATCATATGGAAGGAATTGTTGATTTTAGCAGCAACTATATCAGAAGACTGGGCAATTGATTCTTTGATATAAAGAGGATTTCTTTTTTATTATTTCAACATCAATTCACATGTGCTACATGACTAACCATGTAGATATTGACTTGAACATGCTAAAAAACAAGTTTGCACCTTGAAACCTTGAAGAAAGAAGACAGATAACCCTGTCTTCTTTTTCCTTCTTGGGCCATTACTATAAAAATACATGTAACACAGGAGCTCTGTGTTATCCAAAGTAAGAATAAGGTCTATAACAAGTAGACAGCATACACCATGATCAAGCAAAATGGCCACTTGGAATACACTAAATCCATTCTAAGTGTCGTCTTGGGATACAGGTGAGGATGAGGGAGAGTATTTCAGTGCTCGCTCTTTTATCTCCTTCTACTTCCCTCTTCCACTCAGATTATGCAAGTCTCAAACCCCTTCCATCTCAAATGATACCCTGTCCTCATCTAGTTATTACTCTTTCCTGGGCCTTTCTCCTTAAACTTCTTCTTCTTCTTCTTCTTTTTTAAGATTTTTATTTATTTATTTGACAGAGAGAGAGAGATCACAAGTAGGCAGAGGTTGGGAGTGGGGAATCAGGCTCCCTGATGAGCAGAGAGCCCCATTCAGGGCTTGATCCCAGGACCCCCAGACCAGAGGTTTTAACCCTCTGAGCCACCCAGGCACCCCCCTCCTTAAGCTTCTTAAAACACTCAATGTCTCCATTTCCTCACTGCCTCTCTTCCTTCCTTATGTCACTTCTACCCGAATTTCTCCCCATTACCCCACTGATAACTGTGCGAATGAAGTCCAATAAATAGATTAAGAATTCCTGTATTTAAGGGCGCCTGGGTGGCTCAGTGGGTTAAAGCCTCTGCCTTCGGCTCAGGTCAAGATCCCAGGGTCCTGTGATGGAGCCCCGCATCGCATCGGGCTCTCTGCTCAGCAGGGAGCCTGCTTTCTCCTCTTTCTGCCTGCTTATGATCTCTGTCTGTCAAATAAATAAATAAAATCTTAAAAAAAAAAAAAGAATTCCTGTATTTATAGACATTTAGATTATTTCCCACCTTTGGCCATACAAAAAAGCACCGCTGCGGGAAAGATGCTTGCAGATTCTGTCTGTGCACCCTTGCGGGGTATTTTTCCGAGATGAATTCCCGGAAATGTAATTGGAGAGGCTGAAGAACAAAAGTTTTAACAGATACTGCCAAAGTATCTTCCAAAAGGGCTGAACGAATTTACATTCCCCTTTATTAGCGCTCTCTATCACAACTGACAGCAGATTCTTTTCTTTTGGGAAATCTCTACACTACACATCCTAAAATCAAGTGTAGATTAGCATAATTTGGGGAGCTGGTGAAAATGTAGATTCCTAGACCCTACTCTTGGTCAGAACCTTTAACAAGCTACCTGGCTGATTCTGATGCCCTAGATTAAAGTTTAGAGAAACTATTCTTGCTCCCTTGACCTTTCTTCTATCTTTCTGCCCTTCCCATGTAGTTCTTCTTATGCTCAGGCTTTAAACAGTAGTGATCTCAGGGCTTACCTCTTTTCACTCCACATAATGCCATTGAGTGACATTATCAACTCACATGGTTTAAATTACGATGCTGGTAAATCCCAAAGGAGTATCTCCAGCTCTGGCCTCTCCCAAGAAAATCACACCACATATCCAATTGTCTCTGGGCTAAATCCACATGGATGTTCCATAAATTAAAGGGAAACAGTGCTTGATGCATCACCTTTCCCCATGTATCTACCCTTTCTGTATTCTCTCACTGGTGGTGACCCCCTTAAACAAAGTCTGTGTCTGCTGCTTGCCATTCATTTCCCAATTCCCATCTATCCTCTGCTGCTGATTATACCCCCTAACTACTTCTCCAGTTCTTTTGCTATCCTCTCTACCTAGAATCACTGCCCTTGTTCTTACCATCATCATATCCCGCACCTAATCTGGTGAAAGTAACTGGTCTCCAGATCTCTCTTCTTCTGTCTGTTTCCTTCTCATCTACCCCTGGCAGAGACAGAACGAGCTATCACAAATACTCTATGCCCAAGTTACTTTCTGCTCTAAAACCTCTCCAAGGCTCTGCTGTAAAGCAAGGCATCCGTGCTTCTCTGACCCTCCACTCTCACCAGCTTTCCTCCCCTAGCTATTCTCATCATACACTCCCTTCCATCATAAAACCAACCTGCTTCTATTACCTGGACACACCACGCTATTTCATGGCTCCATGCTTATTCCCTGTCCTTTGTCTAAAGAGCCTGTCCCCTTTTTCTTTTATTTTGCTCAATTAATTTTTATTCATAGTAGAAGACTAGGTTTAATCCATTCTAGGAAGCAGTGTTTGAATTCAGCTCAGATAAAATGTGTATTCTTTGTATTCCACGATCACACATTTCCATTCCTTCCTTCCCTCCTTCAACAAATGCTAATGGAGTGATTTCTAGGCATGGGCATCCTAACAAGCACTGAGAACATGGTGGGGAATAAAATGGAGTAGGCCTTATGCCCACTGACACATCCAAGGCCTTATTGTATTATAATAAAGTTTGTTTCTTATATCTGCCTCCTCAAATAGACTGTAAGCTCCTTAAAATTAATGGCAATATCTTACTTGTCATCTTCGTAACCTCATTATTTAGAATAAGCCCTCAACTAAAATTTTGGCCAAAAATGGACAGAATCCACCCAAATGAGATGATCATGACTTGCAAATTATCTGATAATTTTCATTGGTAATTTAGATGAGACTAAAAGTCAGTTTTTAGAAAATTATTTTAATCTGAGGCTGGAAAATGTTATTTTCTATAAAGCTACCTTATAGATAAAAATTCTAATCAATTTTGGGAATCCAGAAACATCCAAATCTGAATGCCTTCAGAGCCTTGGGAGAATTTCTACAACTATAAAAAAAACTTCTGAAAGGTATATTTCACCTTTTTATGTTCCTTGTAATTCAAGAGACACTTCTTTAAAAAAAAAAAAGAACTTGTAGAAAAGACAGTGTTTAATTAAAATTAAAATATATCTGTTGTCTCTATCTGCTTTGCTAGTTTATAAAATATAGCAGCTTATAAGAGATACCCACAAATGTTTCGGATGCAATGGAAGGGCCAAAAATAAGCTATATTTGAGTGTCAGCAGTTCCCTGGGACTAAATGGCAAGTCTTCATACTTTTACATGGTTCATTTAGAAGCTTGAGACAGGTTTGTAATGTCGGCACACAGGTTATCAGAAATACCAGATGCTTCCTCACTATGAAAGTGCTCAGCACATGCGAAAGACTATTTTGCAGACTTAGACTTCTACAACATGAGATTGCAAGAATATGACTTTGGGCTCAGCAAAGCAGGATTGGGTCTTCTTCGGGTTTAATTTTTTTTAAAGCATAGATGTTCCCCCTAAAGCATAAGATCCACACCACATTTGAAAGGCGACTAGATCCCATTTCCAAGAGATGGCTGAACATATATCATGTCTATGAATCAGAACACTGCCTCACACGTTTTTAGTGTGGGAGTTTACAGGAGTTCTCTAGATAGCCAGAGTGATGTAGCAGATGTTAGCACAAAGGAAAGAGCAAATGAGATGTGAATTACAGGGTGACGAGGCTTGTATGAATCTCATTTGTTTAACCATCTGAATGGTGCTCCAGGTATTAAATGAGCTAGATACTATTGAACGCAATTTTCTGAACAGCCACAAAGGTGGTTTAATGAACTATGCCCACTTGAATGTCCTCATATCATCTTGCTCTTTCAACCAGCCATGGCTTACTTAGCTTTTCTCCCCAAGTCTTTTCAAGTAATGCTTTGGGTGATTATGACCTTGTCATTCTCTTTTCTAGGTAATATAACATCAGGAATTATTACATGATTAGTAATTTAATTAGCAGGTGTATTAGCAGAGATTCTTTTGCAAATTAAGAACTTACTCTTAATAACCACTCAACATCTACGGAGCTGGCAGTTTGAGGGTTGCAAATTTAATTGCTTTACTTTTTCTTACCCACGCCTGGCTACTAGAAACTGCCATATCCCTGACTTTCCAAAATGTTACTTTTCTGAAAACAACTCTGAGGCCTCCACAGTTCTTCCAATGGCTTAATGACTTGATCGTATTAGTGATGCAAAGGTATTGGCCCAGGAGAGCTTCTTTTTAAGCCTTCCTGTCACTTCTGAAACCAGGTGAAACCACTTATTCTTGAGTAGGCAGTGGAGACTATAATTTAGTTTGCCAAGAATAATGGATAGTTCTGTCTTTCATTTCTCATTCGCTGGATGCGATTCCCTGTTCACAGATGAGAATTTCAGTGGGCTGGTAGGATAAGTTCATTTTAAAGCTCACCCAGAGATCTTCTATCTTTTACCTACTTTTGGGAAATAATTGGATAGAGAATAACACTTAAAACATGTAATACTTTTGGGGTTGCAAAGTCAACAGTTCCAGGAAAATTTTCTGACTTGTAGACAATGTGGATTTTTTTAAAAATGCTTTAATTAAAAGTATTGACTTGCACCATAATGCCAGAGTAGTAAACAGAATTTTGTTTTTCCATTTTGTTAAAAATGGCATCAGTTTCAGATTATATAAGCCTAATAAAACTGGTGTGATGAATAAAAAAATCTTATTTTCTTAAAAAAAGATTAACACTAAAATATGGATGAATCCACATGTTTAAGTATGATATCCTGGGACTTAAAAGCATCTTCTGTGAGTGTCTTATGTTTGTGAGAACTGGAAATCAAGAAAAGACCAGTAAGATAAGGAAACTCTTTTTAAGGGAAGTTCAAGGGCCAAAAGAGGTGCAATGTGACTGATTATCCAACATCCAAGGTTAAAATAAACATCCACTCAAAGAAACTGATAAAATAGAAAATTTGCTGGATGTATCCATGCAAACGTCAGCCACCAGTGGTATGCTGCAGCCAGCTCCCAAGAGTCTAGCAAGGGGGAGAATATCTACAACTTTTCCCAAGTCTGTGTTTAGTGACATCCTGTTAGCAACTGACATTGGCCAATGTGAAAGTATTTACACCACAAAAACTAGCAAAGGCTAGGGTCTATTTTTTGTTTTAGTTCTTCTGGTCATACCATTCCATTCTGAACAATGGCAGTTCCGTCTCAGAAGGGATAGGACCTGGAAAGAGAGTAACGAGTCAATTAAGATTATTTTCTATAACTCTGGGGTTTCAGAGGCTTTCCTGCTTACTCTTACTGCTTCTGTTCTCTTTCTGTTCAACTTTTGTGGTTAGGCCTGGTTTCCAAGTTCAAATGCTCTATGGAGACATATAGTAAAACCGGGGTGTATTGTGTCATCAGAGCACCTACTGTCAGCTAAGAGACAATGATGGGTCTGTATTAGAATACTGAGTCTTGCCTAGTGATAGCACTTATACCCTTACCACCCACCCCCCGCCCCGACATGGTCTAATGTATATATACCAGCCAGATGACCCTGTTTCTGTGATAGTCGGTAGCATTCTCAAGTCTTCTAGTAGATTCCATCCAATTTGAAGTAGAATTAAAGTTCTGCCATATCTTAAAGGACCCAGGACCAGATTCCTTCCTCTTCTTGGATATCAGGGTCCACCACGCTGCCCTTTCATTTCCCTTTCTTCCGGCTGTACCTCCTTTTGCTTTTTCTCAGACTAACAGGGCATCCTGGTACTTCAGAGCCTTTATACATTGTATTCCCTTTGTGGCATATATGTACTAGAAGATGAAAGGAGGTTGACTACAGGGGGATGATTTCACCAGAACAGGTATCAACCAAGGTTAGTAGTCTTATGATACATACAGCCTGAACAGGAGGCACAAGCAGTGTCTGGGTAGTAAACGAGATTCATAAAGAGATGGGATCAAAGAAAAATAAGATAAAATGGAGAAATGCCAAGGAGCAATAAAACAATTACCTGGGTAGTTATGCTGCAACAAGACTTTCAAAATGTCACAGGGCAAATAAAACCAAACTGGTCACTATTAATGAGGCTCCCTTTATTTTAATAATGCATGATACTTCAGAGAGAGTCAAACAATTATGGGATAAACCAACCATAAAATTAAAATATATAAGGTTGACAAGTGCTAAAGAATTTGAAAATTAATGGGTGAATACACTGCAATTTCCCCCTGATAAATAAGGAATCACACTTTTTCTTAGATTACTATAGATCCTTAGGTAAATCAAGAAAAATATTTTGCAAAAGATGTGAAGTGGGGATGATTATTGCTAAGATATTTTATTAATATGTATAGTAAACAACAATAACCATTAACCATGTACCAATTATTAAAACACTAAATTATAGATAAATAGATCTCTACATGTATATATTGAATATATGACAGCAACTCTATGAGAGGGGTGGTAGGAAGAATGCCATATTATTGATGAAGAAACCGAGGTAGAGAGTGGTTAAACACCAGGATGTGCTTTAATTAACTGCTAACTTGAATTGCTAGGACTTGAGCATAGGCAGTTTACAAACAAAACCTATTCTCTTAACCACTCTACATGCTGATTTGTAGAAAATTCTTTCTTTTTTTTTTATTTTATTTATTTGACAGAGAGAAATCACAACTAGGCAGAGAGGCAAGCAGAGAGAGAGGAGGAAGCAGGCTCCCTGCAGAGTAGAGAGCCCGATTCGGGGCTCGATCCCAGGACCCTGGGATCATGACCTGAGCCGAAGGCAGAGGCTTTAACCCACTGAGCCTCCCAGGCGCCCCTGTAGAAAATTATTTTTTATACACTTGCATTTTCTTTAGCTTTTAAGGCCAAAGATTGCCTTTGGTATGAAATTCAAAGACAGCTTGTTTCTGTTTCCTCAAGCTCTATATCCAAGTCATAAACCCTCCTGCTCTCTGCCTGTCTGCCTCACCTTCCCATTGGGGCATGCAGTCCCCTATCTCCAGGGGGCTCCATGTCAACCCATTGTACAGAGTAAAAGCGCTCACCCTATCTCTTCCTTCTCAGAGGGTAGAGACGGCCTGTCATTCCTATATGGTCTGTGTACCAGGGCCCATCTCGAAGTGGTTTGTAACTGGCCCTTGACAAGGTAAATACAGACATTGAGAGTTAAAATTTTAGTAACTTATATTATTACTATTTGGCATAGTCATTTACATCTATTTAATTAAATAATGAATATTTCAGCCTGTATTTTTTATATTTTTTCCATCCTGTTTTTATAGTCATTCATTTTATATATATATTGGTTAGAAAACACAAAGTGGTTTTCACAGAGAGATAACTTGAACAACCTTCTTTACTGAAGGTGACCAACCATCCTGCCTTCCTGAGACCAAGGGAGTTCCCAGAACATGGTGCTTTCACTTTTAAAAATGGGAGTGTCCAGGACGCCTGGGTGGCTCAGTTGATTAAGCAACTGCCTTCAGCTCGGGTCGTGATCTCGGAGTCCCGAAATCGAGTCCTGCATTGGGCTCTCAGCTCCGTGGGGAGTCTGCTTCTCCCTCTGACCTTCTCCCCTCTCATGCTCTCTCTCACTCTCGCTCTCTCTCTCTCAAATAAATAAATAAAATCTTTTAAAAAAAAAAATGGGAGTGTCCCTAGCAAACCTAGACATGTGGGTCAACCTAACTCTACAGTTCCTAGCTCAAATTTTAAAATCTTTTATTTGTCTTTTACAGTCCTTTTAAAAGTCCGATCTCACTTTACCAACCATCCTTGCTATTTCCTTTCCTCTAACGCTTACCACTTTATTTTCTGAAATCAAGAATTGTCCACAAAAAGGTTTGTGAATGGAGGATATGATTCATCCTGAAGGCCAACTCTGATCCCATTCTGTCATTATCCAGAGTACTGAGCTGAGGCCTTATCTGAGCCGCACAGGCACCGCAGTGCAGGGGGAGGAGCATGGGGCACACTCTACTACTCTTCCTGGTCGGCCCTTGAGAGTAATTCTCCTCTTTAATCCTGCTTACTTGTTGTAATGGTTAATTTTATGTGTCAGCTTGGCTGACCACAGGGCACCCAGATAATTAGAAGCATTGTTTTGGATATGTATGTGAGGGAGTTTTCTGGGTGAGATTAATATTTGAATCAGTGGACTGAGAAAAGCAGATCACTCTCTCCATTGTGGGTGGGCCTCCTCTAATTCATTGTAGACCTTAATAGAACAAAGAGAAGTAAGAGACAGTTGGCTCTCTCTGCTAAATCATTTTTGAGCTGGAATATGGATCTTCTCCTACACTGAGATTGGAACTTATCATTAGCTGAACCATCAGCAGGCCTAGTGCTCAGGCTTTCCTGACTCGGACAGTAATCACACCACTGGCGTTCCCAGGTCTCCAATTTGCAAGTGGCAGAGTGTGGGACTTCCCAGCCTCCATAATCATGTAAATTCTTTATAAAAAAGAAATAGATAGATGATTATAGACATAGCCACATATGGGGCTATATCCCATTGGTTCAGCTTCTCTGAAGGACCCTAATATACTCATCTATAAAGTAGTGTGGGTATCAAAAGGCTGCTGGGCAAATTACAGGAGATAATGTATATAAAGCAAGTTAACAACCTACATGAATCTTATGAACATGTTATGCAGTACAATTAAACTATTGCTACTATTTCAAAAGAGAGCAATGATATTGGCCATGGATCCAAGGGCATGTAGAAGTGAGAAGGGATTGCTGATTGTCTTTCTTGATTTAATTTGGCAAAAATACATGTTGATCACTGTCTGAAAATTCTCCAATTTGCCATTCTGAATTAGATCCACATTAATTCTGAGTGTCAAAAATCAAAATTATTGAAAATAGCAGACAATGTGTGGTGCTGTCCTCCTTTACTGCATGGAATGTATTATAGTGCAACACTGATAAACATTGTTTCACAGAAATGAACAAATGAGACATCTTGTTTCATTGTTGTTCTAAAACAATATTGCTCACGTTTTGCACACCAGATGTTACATTTTCTTTTCACGATTTTGTATTTAATGTACTTAGAGCTTGAGTTTGTTGTTAAATCGAACACACTCTAATTTACGATAGAATATTTGCCAACACTATGTAAATATTTTTGGAAGTGGAAAAACTACTTTAATCAAACTGTGAAACCAGACACAGTCTATAAATCTCACTTTCAAAACCAAACTTCCACGTAGGCCTTATGCCATGATATTTGTCTGCTTGTTTTGTATCAGCATTTCTTGTAGGTCATTAGGATGGTAGCTGAGGTTGTCACCAGGCTAGTCAAGTGTGAATCTTACATGTGGCGCTTTCTACTGCCGGATGTAAAATCCTGTAAAAAGTTGAAGGTCAGTTTTGCCGTCTGTTCATTTTTAAGTGTAGGAAAATACAAGCATTCCTTTATAAACAATGCTCATGTTTTTTGGAAATTAAATATTGATAGTCTGGCCATGTACTAGCTTAGGTTGAATGTATCTGAACTTGAACAATTTCAGTGCTTAATAGTATCAATGCAATATTCATTTTTAGATAATGAAACCTGTGTAAGAGTCTGGCCAGTTTGCTTAAACTACATATTTCTGTCCACCTCAACACTGAACTGGGTCATTTCTATTGAATTCTGCCAGCTTTCAGTGAGATCTTGGTGGCAGGTGAAGCTGGATTTAAATCTTACCTTGTGCCACTATGTGATTTTAGGTTTATTGTTTACTTTTCAGGTTCTCGTCTTTAACATCTATAAAATGGGAAACTATTATCTACAGCCAAGGGGTTTTGTGAGGCTTAAGTAAGAGAATTATTCCTTCATTTACTCAATAAATGCTTATGTGTCTAAAAATTCAAGGTATTCTTCTAGATGCTGAGGGTACGGCAGTGGGGAACAATCTCACTCCAAGTATAAAAGATGCTACATAAGCTTAGCATACAGTGCATCATCCGTGTTGGCTTCCTTCCCTTTAAAGTCCAAATTATTGAATATCAGATGTTCTTATGTACACCAGATTACATATAATGCCTTATATCGTTAGCTTTCCTTTCTAATTACTTATGTCCCATGTATCCTGCTAGGCTATTTGAGGGCAGGGAGTGTATCTTACAATTCTTTCTATTTTGTAGAATACTTGGCAGTAGGATGCACATAAGAGATAATGAGGAAGTGGCATTGAAGCAATTACCAATGACCGACTAGCATTTTGTCCGGGGCAGATGGAGGGAAGAGGAGGTTTGGAGAGCAGTAACATCAGTCTAGCTCTTGATTTCAAAGCCATGTTCCTTGATGACCTGATTCAGTTCTCACATTCCACCAAAAGGTATTGGCCGAAAAAGTATTGCTATTTTGAGGCATGACCAGTAGAGCAATATCCTCTGTGTCACTGGCATTTCTTTGCATATTCTAGCATCTTAATTAATCAAATTAATGTTTGATTTCATAAAAAATTAGAAGCCTTTAGCAACACAACTATTTTCAAATGTCAGTCTCCTGCTTCTCAACATATTTCATCACCACAGGATTTCCTTTTTAAGCATTTAATTATAAAATTGCCATCCCTTGGATAAGAACCAGAGGAAGCATAGTTTATAAATTTCCTCCCACACTTTCATATTTACACATGCATGCATACACACATACACACACATTTCACACCTACATATACAAGGATTTTGGATTCTATAATTGAACACTTACTCTTACTTTATTTAAGTCCCAGAGAAATAAAAATGATATTGGCTCAATATTGTGTGAGCTTTTGTTTTTAATTTTTTTAATAGGGCATAAGGCTTTTCAATATCTCAAGACTGAATCAGCACTTGGATAGATATAAATGAATGTCTTAAAGAATGAAAGTTACTGTTTTCATAAATATAAATTAATTAATCCTCTATTTCTAAATGTCCTAAAATAAGTTCAGGAGAAAATAAATATCATTTGAAAGAGAGGATACATATGGTCTTCAAAAAATGTACTTTTACTTAAAAATGTAACATTCATTTAATTTACACTCTATTCATTGTGGCTTCATTAAAGACATATTCATTCTCTCCCTAATGAAAAGAGTTTGAGTCATAGGAGTTTTATTCATTGTTATAGGTTGACATGGATACTCTTTTTCTTTTTAACAATTGAAGTTTTAGAGGGAGGAAAACATGGTTTCAGTTATAGGAACAGAATATAGAATTATAAAATCTACAAAATCATACCCAAAATTAGTCTCTTTGAACTAATCGATTTTTGGGTTTTTCTTTGCTCTCTCTGTCTTCATTGTTCCAACCCTTCCTTAACCCTGGAAAAATATAGAGACCCTCTACAACTGCTCCAACATTCTGCTAAGACCCTCTTCTAATAGCTCACTGTCTTGAATATACTGAAAACAATAAATTGCTACTTACACCAGCACTATTACAAGCATTAGCCCCTTTTATCAAAAACATCATTTTACTGACACATAATACACATACAGAGAAGAGTACATAGTTATACAGCTTGAAAAATTTTCCCATAGCAAACACATCTGGATAACCTGTGCCCATACTGCATTATCTCTTAACCACCACAACAATTCTATGTGAAGTTGGAATCTAAGGGAGGTCAGTTATAAATGGATGAGCTTGAATTTAAACGACTCCATCAAAATACAGAGTTCTTAATGACATTTGTAACTATTATCTACAGTTGGTGCGGATGAAACCATATAATCATTGTCCACCAAGCACACGTTATACTTCTTGTTACCTCCACATTTATACTATTTTTGTAACTCCAAAATGTTGGCTTTTCCTCTTCTCCTTCCTTAATTCTTTCTCCTATTCCCTACTTCTCTTTTAATGATCAGATTAAGTATAACTTTCCATTGCCTAGCATATTTTGGCAGCGTGGGGATAACAAATAGAATCCAGGCTCCGGGGGCGCCTGGGTGGCTCAGTGGGTTAAAGCCTCTGCCTTCGGCTCAGGTAATGATCCCAGGGTCCTGGGATTGAGCCCTGCATCAGGCTCTTTGCTCAAGGGGGGAGCCTGCTTCCCTTCCTCTCTCTCTGCCTATTTCTCTGCCTACTTGTGATCTCTGTCAAATAAGTAAATAAAATCTTAAAAAAAAAAAAAAAAAGAATCCGGGCTCCAGAACCAAATATTTCTGTGTTCAAATTTCACCTGGACCATTTACTAGTATATACTAAAGGTCTCTGCACATCATCCTCACGTGAAATGTAGTTTTAAAATTAACCATATCTTAGGGTTTTTCTAAACTGAAACATCAAACATGAAATGCTTAACACAATGCCTGGCAGGTGGTAGACACTCACTAAGAAGTAATTCTTATACTTAATAAGCCTTCAGCTTCTTTGTCTTCTTCCAACGGCTCAGTTAGTCTCCACTCTATATCTCTTAGTTACGCACAGCATGGCGTACTTCCTTTATATTTGCCCTAGATTATTACTGAATCATTTTCTTCTAATTCCATTTCATTAGTATGTATTTCTTATATTTCCAAAGAGGTAGTAAGCGCCTTGCAAGTAAGAAGGGCATTTCATGTTTATATGTATTCTTCATTAAAGACGCATTCTGTAGCAACCCCATATGCGTAAACATCCTTGATCCTGGCAAACCAAAGGATGAAAAAGTCCTCCATGATAGATAAAATTCTATGGGGGGGGGGGAGAGGTAGGCATCAAGCTGGCTCTCAGTCATTAAGCTTCTGCTTTAGGCTTATGTTATGATCCCAGGGTCCTGGGATCCAGCCCCGCATCAGGCGGCCTGCTTGGTGAGAAGCCTGCTTCTCCCTCTCCCACTTCCCCTGCTTTTATTTCCTCTCTTGCTATGTCTCTCTCTGTCAAATAAATAAGATCTTAAAAAAAAGAAACAAACAAACAAATCTGATATCTAGGATGCCTGGGTGGCTCAGTCAGTTAAGCAGCTGCTTTTGGCTCAGGTCATGATCTCTGGATCCTGGGATCAAGCCCCACATCAGGGTCCTTGCTCAGCAGGGTGGGGGTCTGCTTCTCTCTCTCTCTCCCTCTGCCCCTCCCCCCAATCATGCACTCTTGCTCTCTCTCAAATAAATAAATAAAATATTTTTTAAAATTATATCTAAAAGCAACCTGCACCAAATTTAATATTTTTCCTAAAGTTATTTCCCTGGTCGCACTGATATATTCATAAGGAGGAAAACAGCTGACATAAATTGTGCTTCTTAGTTTAATTTAATTATCTGTGTCATCACAGTTCGGAGGGGAAAAAAGTATAATATAATTCTAGCTCACTAATTCCATTAAAAGAAAGAAGAATTCAACTTTCTGTGAAATAAAACTTCTGCTTTGAAAAATCCACAGAACTCATTGTTGTTGTCTTAAAATTAATGAACTAACCCCTTGGCTATAAGAAGTAGTTATTGTGCAGGTGTAAAAAGAAACAAAGGCAGCCATGTAGAGAAGAAGAAACTGTGTCCTTGGAATAGAAAGTAATTAGCCTGGAAATGTAAGAAATAGAGTGGGAAATGAATGAGAATCTTAACAAAGCACCAATATACCAATTATTGCCAAAGATCCTACCCTGTCGGACAGGTAGTTAATGTTATAATTTGAGAGGAGATTTGAGATTTTTAAAGGGGGAGTACTTTGAAATCTGTTAGTGTCATAAAGTTGGGGCTTCTAGAAGCTGTCTCAGTGTTTACTATTGATATTTTACATGGTAGTTATGGAAAAAAGATATTAAATTATACATACCAGAAATACCACCCACTACTTCCAAGAAGGAATTATTCTTATTTACTTGGTCAACTCCTGTGCATTCCGGAATGGACAAAGTCCATGAAAAGGGAAATGAAAACAGAGAGGGAGTTAGAAAGCATAAAAAGGTCTATATGATAAAGAGCTCATTCTAGAGAGAATTCTTATTCTAGAGCTTTTCTCAAGAGAAGAGAAGAGGCAGTAAGCAAGACTAAGAGGGAAATTTGGGGGAATTTAGAATAAAAGAAGGGAAATAGTTTATTTTTAAGGATTTTATTTATTTACTTGAGTGAGAGAGAGACAGAGAAAGTGACAGAGAACACCAGCTGGGAGGAACCCTTTGAGCAGGGATCCTGATGTGGGGCTCGATCCCTGATGAGGGCCCTATCTCAGGACTCCAGAATCATGACCTGAGCCCAAGGCAGACATTTAACCAACTAAGCCACCCAGGCTCCCCCAGAAGGGAGATATTTTAAAGCAGCTTACTGAAGTTTGAGAGATTTTAAAAGCAAGAAAGATGAGAAACATTAATTGCTAAAAGACATGAGTATATTCCTCCTTTTGCCACCTTTATAAGAGATAAACATACCAGGGCAAAGATCAGTGCCAGTTTCACTAGCTGAGAGCCATACTCTACGTGAGAAAAGTTAAAAAACAAAGGAATGCAGACCTTCTCTCAGTATCCCCTAACTGCTTCTTAAGAGCTGTACCTTAGGTATCTCTTTTGGGGGTACCTTAATATAATAGTAGAAGCCACCACAGTAGCTATTAACATTCACTGAGTGCTTACTTTGTGTCAGTAGGAAATGAATCAGGGTTAGTCCCTGAATTATTTCATCTTATACTCACACAAATATTTTACAGGAAGTGTTGTTATTATCCCCAAATGACAAATCAGGAAACTGAAAGTAGTAGTAGCTAAATAATTTTCCAATAGCACCTACGCTAATTTAGTGATAAGACCATCCCAGACTCCAAACCCAGAGCGTTAACTACTACAACATCCTATCAAACAAAACCAAACAAAACAAAGTAAAAAAAAAAAAAAATGTGAGATACATTTACTGAATGATTTTTTCAGTGCATCAGAAAGTACACTTGATACTTTATGGGGTTTTTTTGTTTGTTTTTTCAGGAAAAAATTAATGTTCCATGAAGCATCCCCAATCATTAATGCTATTCAGTACATAATTTCTGATGTTTTGATTAAGTGTTCATCAAAATCTAAACTCTTTACTGGCATAAATGCTATAATTTAAAGTAAATAGAGCACTAAGTAAAATAAAAACAAAGCAGAGGACTCCCATTTCTGGGAAGATTAAGTAGATGTGCTTTCATTACCAAGTATAACTCAAAACCCTGGAAATCATATATAAAGTAAGCATAAGAAGAATGAAAGTTGCTTAGGGAACTAGAACCCTCGGAACAACAGGGTGATGAGTTCCCTACATTGTATATATATAATGTGTGTGTGTGTGTGTGTGTGTGTGTGTGTGTGTGTGTGTGTGTGTATCTCAGATAGGCTGTTGCAATGCCAAAGGGCACAGACAAAAAGCCCCAACAAAAGCCTGATCTGTATAGACAAAGGGTCAGGGAAGAAAAACCTAGCAAGACAGAAAACTTTAAGACACTAGCAGTCAATTCTGAACCTTCATAGAAAGAGCTGTGACAGGCACCTACATCTATGCCAGCAACAGTCAAGTGGGAGCTTTAATTTTCACCCTTTCTACACTGTAATGTGCTACTCTAAACCTCCCAACCACCTGGTGTCAGAGAAGTCTCACTAGGCAATTAAGACTTTTATCCCTATGGGACAGTAAGAAACCCACCACCCCTAGCTGCAATAGTGATGAAGACCACGTGGGAAGTTTGGATTTTCAGCTCTACCTGCCAATAATGACACTACAGTCCTACTCTCCATTAGAGTGATGTCAGAGGATGCCTGGAAAGCCAGGAATTTTACTAGCACATGGTGGTGGCAATAAGACCCATCCCCCAACTCATAAGGTCAGTAAAAGACACATGGGAGTAGTAATAGTACACTATCACCCTTTCCAACAAGGTAACCATCATATCATTGGAGGTTATTTGAGATCTAGTATTCCCACCCTGATCTAGCAATAGGAACCCACTGCCTGCTCTGGGTATTAATGGAGACTGAGCAGAGAATGTAGACTTCTACCTCCATCTGGCAATAACAAAACAGAGTACATCCTTTCCTGACATAACAATGTGAAAGAATGCCATCCAAAACATAAAATTTAAATAAGATCCAGGCTTATATAATACCCCCAAAGTGCAAGTATTAATCTAAAACCATGCATCAGGGTTTCCTGGGTGGCTCAGTGGGTTAAGCCTCTGCCTTCGGCTCAGGTCATGATCTCAGGGTCCTGGGATCAAGCCCCACATGGAGCTCTCTGCTGAGCAGGGAGCCTGTTTCCCCCTCTCTCTCTGTCTGCCTCTCTGCCTACTTGTGATCTCTGTCTGTCAAATAAATAAATAAATTCTTTAAAAATTTTAAAAATAAAAACATGCATCATATGAAGAATGAGGAAGGTCCCAAACTGAATGGAAAAAAGAAAATAAATAAATGCCAACCCCATGATGACAGAGGTGTTAACAATTATCTGACAAATTTTTTAAAACAGCCCATAAAAATGTTTCAACGAGCAATCAAGTACACATTTAAGGCAAATGAAAAAATAGAAAATTGGAAGACAGAATATTTTTATAGGAGATATAAAGAAAATCAAATGGAAATTTTAGAACTGAGAAACTACAACAATGGAAAAAAAGTAAAACTCAACTGATGACCTCACCAACAAAATGGAGGAAACAAGACAGAACAAAGAATCAGAGAACTTGAAGACACAGCAATAGAAATGAACAAATCTGAATAAAAGAGAGGAAACAAATATTTAAAAAAGGACAAAGCCTTTAGAACCTGTTGGCTAGAACACAAGATCTAACAATACTGTCATGGGAGTTCCTAAAGGGGGGGAGAAAGAAAGTATCACTGGAAAGGTACTGAAAGAAGTGACAACTGAAAAATTTTAAATTTGGCAAAAAGCACAAACTTAAATATTCAAGAACCTGAACTCGACAAAGGAAAACCCAAAGAGTTTCACACAAACATACATCATAATTGTACTTCTAAAAAATAAATACAAAGAAAAAATCATGAATACAACCAGAAAGAAATAAATACATTATCTCTAGAGAAAACACCAATTCAAATGAAACAGTAGACTTCTCAGGTGAAACCACAGAGGGTCAGAAGGTAGTGCTAAGAGAACAGTGATAAGCTAGATTTCTATATGCCTTCAGAATTAAGGGGAAATCAAGATATTCTCAAAGGAAGAAAAACTGAGAAGATTTGTCAACTCAGGCATACCCTAAAAGAGTGGCTAATGAAAGTTTTTTAAGCAGAAACTAAAGGGAATAGTCAAGACAATTATGTTATAAATACAGAAGAAGAAAGGGACATGAAGGAAAATCCTCTGTCTTGAGTTTGATGTAAATAATGAATTGATGACATGAGTAGATTATGAAAATTTAAGCATATATAATGTAATACCTAGAGTAACCACTAAAAACTATGCAAATATACCTATCAAAAACACTAGAAATAAAGTAGAGTTACAAAAAATATTCAAGTAACTCAAAGGAAAACCTGAAAAAGAAAACTGAACAGATAAAAAGGTGGCAAGTTTAAGTTCAATCTATCAACAATTACATTAAATGTAAAAGGTTTGAATTCACCAGTAAGAGATCAGCAGAGTGGATTTACAAGCATGACTCCACTAAATCCTATTTATAGGATTCACTTCAAAAATAGTAACACAGGTAGCTGAAGGTAAGAAAATGTAAGATTAATCAAAATAATGCAGGAATGCAATGTTAATGTCAGATAAGTATGCATCAGAGCAATGAATATTACCAGTCAGAGAAGAAAATTATATAATGATAAAAGGATACCAAAAAAAAAAACCCTATCAATTTTAAATATATATGCACCAAACAACAGAGTGTGAAATACACAAAAAGTAAACACTAGTAAAACTGAAAGGAAAAATAGGAATATCTGTAATTTTACTTGGAGAGTTCAATGTCCTCCTCCCAAAGACTGATAAAATAGCAAATCATAATATCAGCAAGGATATAGAACTCAACGTCATCAACCATTCATACTTAATTGACATTTATAGAATACTCTGCAATGTAACAGCAGAATATACATGCTTTTCAAGTGGTCACAAATGTATACTAGGACAGACCATATTCTAGGTCATAAAAAAAAAAACTCAACATATTTAAAAGAAATGAAACCATTCAGAATATGTTCATTGATTATGATGTAATCTAACAGTAAAATAAAGAAATATAAGAGAAAAAATTTCCAAATACCTAGAAATGAAACAATACTTCTAGTACTCTACCAAAGAAAAAGTTTCAGAGGAAATTCAAAACTACATCAAAATAAGTGAAACTGGAGTTGCCTGGGTGGCTCAGTTGGTTAAGCAACTACCCTTGGCTTAGGTCATGATGCTGGATTCCCTGGATTGAGTCCTGGGATCGAGTCCCACATCAGGCTCCAGCTCCACGGGGAGTCTGCTTCTCCCTCTGACCTTCTCCCCTCTCATGCTCTCTCGCTCTCTCTCTCTCTCTCTCTAACAAATAAATAAAAATCTTAAAAAAAATAAAATAAAAAACAAAAAAATGAAATTGAAAATACAGTACAGCAACATTTGTAGGGAACAGCTAAACAAGTGCTGAGAACATTTATAGTATTAAGTGTTTATATCAGAGAATAGAGAAATTTTCAAATTAAGAATCTAAGATCCTATCATAAAAACCTAGAAAATGAATACTAACATAAATCCAAAGAAAGTAGGAGAGAAATAAAAAAGATGGAGCAAAAATCAATGAAAGTAAAAACACAAAAATTATAGAGAACATTAGTGAAACAAAGAACTGAGTGTTTTTAAAGATTAGTAAAGTTGGTAGACCTAGGAAGATTGACACTGAAAAAAGGAGACATAAATTGCTGACATGACAAAACAAAAAACAGGAGCTATCACTACAGAGACATCAGATAGTAAAACAATAAAATGTTAGTAATACAAAGAACTCTATACACACTAATTTGATAATTTAGATGAGATGGACCAATTACCCAAAATATATCAATGTACCACATCACACCCAATATAAAGTAGAAAATTTCAACAACTCTACAACTATTTAAGTAAATCAAATTCATTATCAACATCTCCCAAAGAAATCTCCAGAGATGGTTTAACTGGAGAACTCTATAAAATGTTTAAGGAAGAATTAACACTAATTAAAACAGCCTCTTCCAGAAAATACAAGAGAAGGAAATACATTCCAGTTTGTTTCTTGAAACTAATATTACGCAGATATCAAAATCAGACAATAGCATAATAAAGAAAAATGACATCATCAATATTCTTTATAAATATAGAAAAAATAATTCTTTAAAAATTTAAGAAATAGAATTGGCAATATATAGAGAGGATTATAACCATGACCAACTGGTATTTATTCCCAGAATACAAGGCTAGCTCAAAATTAGAAAAACAACCAATATAATCCACCATATTAATAAGCTAAAGATGAAAAATTATAGAATCTTATGATCTTTGTAGAAAAATATTTGATATAATTCAATATGCATTTATGATAAAAAACTTTCAGAAAAATAATAGAGGGAAATTACCTCAAATTAATAAAGAACATCTGCAAAACCCTTGAGCTAACATATACAATGGTAAAAGACTAAGTTCTTTTTCCCTGAGATTATAAATAAGACAATAATGCATGCTCTCATCTCCTCTATGCAACACAGTGCTAAAAGTTATAGCTAATACAGTAGTACAAAAAAAGGAAATGAAAGCATACAAATTACAAAGGAAAAATGAAACCGTTCCTTTACATTTCTTTACAACTGACATAATTGTCTATGTAGAAAATCCAAAAGAATATTTTTAAATAATAGAACCAACAGAGAAATTCAGCAAGGTCGCAGGATATAAGATAAATATATAAAGGCCAATTATATTTTCATGTATTAACAAAGAACATCAGGGCACCAAAATTTTTAAAATGTAAAGCTATTTACAATTGCTCAAAGAAATTATATACTCAGGTAAAATTCTAACAGAATTTTTACACTAAAAACTGTAACACTGGGGTGCCTGGGTGGCTCAGTGGGTTAAAGCCTCTGCCTTCGGCTCAGGTCATGATCTCAGGGTTCTAGGATTGAGCCTTGCATCAGGCTCTCTGCTTAGAGGAAGCCTGCTTCCTCCTCTCTCTCTGCCTGCCTCTCTGCCTACTTGAGATCTCTGTCTGTAAAATAAATAAATAAAATCTTAAAAAAAAAAAACAAAACTGTAACACTGGTTAAAGAAATCAAAGATTTATATAAATTGAGAGATACAGAATCTCCTGGATTGGAAGATTCACATAGCAATTCTCCCCAAATTTATATACATTAATGCAATCTCCATCAGAAATGCAGAATAATTTTTTTGTAGATATAAACTAGATAATTCTAAAATTTATTTGGAAAGACAAAGGAATTAAAGTGGTTAAAACAATATGAAAAAAGAAAAAGTGGAAGGAAATATTCTAATTTCAAGATTTTTTTTATACATGTACATTAATCAAGACCAAGTAGTACTGTGGCAGGATAAATAAAAATCAATGGAATGGAATAGAGGATTCAGAAATAGACCCATTCAAATATACAAACTTATTTTTGACACAGGTGCAAAAGGAATTCAATGAATAAAATAGCCTTTCAACAAATGATGCTTGAGTAATTGGATATCCATTGAGAGGTGGAAAATGAACCTCAATCCAAGTCTCACAGATTATATAAAATTAACTCTAAATGGATCACAGACTTAAATGTAAAATGATAATTCTGTTTTAGAATATTTTCTATATCTTGGGCTTATCAAAGTATTCTTAGACTTGATACCAAATACATGACCCATTAAAGGAAAACATGATAAATACAACTCCATCAAAATTAAAACTTTTACTTTGCAAAAAAGTCTCTTAAGAGAATGAAATATAATAATTCCACTAAGGGAAAACGTCAGGAGAATTCTAAAGTTCATTGTTAGAATGTGCTCTTTTGAAAATTTCTCAATTAAAAAATGGGGTGCCTAGGTGGCTCAGTGGGTTAAAGCCTCTGCCTTCAGCTCAGGTCATGATCCCAGGGTCCTGGGATCTAGCCCCGCATCAGGCTCTCTGCTCAGCAGGGAGCCTGCTTCCTCCTCTCTCTCTCTCTGCCTGCCTCTCTGCCTGCTTGTGATCACTGCCAAATAAATAAATAAAGTCTTAAAAAAAAAAAAGATTTGTTTAAAAAATAATAATAAGATAGTCCATCTAAGGCTCTCAGTTGTCTCAAAACCTAGAAGCTAGTATTTTTGCCTTGAAAGGAAAATTAGTTTCATGCAGCTTAATGTCGAAACTTAGAATCATAGAATGGTAAAACAGGAGAGCATTTTAAGTGCCTAGTCCTTCTTTACCAATAAACAGGCTAAGACAAGTCAAGAAATTTCTCTTTATTGACGGAACCAGCACTAGAATCAAGTTCTTCCCTTTATTTCACCCTAGCACACTGACGGGATTAGTATATTTTTAGTATTTATTGGTATCTTTTTAGTTTTTCATGTTAAGAATGTGAGAGACTCTCAAAATGAAGGTATCCCTTTTCAATCTACTAATCACAGAAGATTATTACAGCTAACTCCAGAGATTTTTTTAAAAAGTCATTTGATGTACAGAATGGGAAAAAATATTTGCAAACCGCATTATATGGTCAGGGACTAGTATGCAGAATATGCGAAGAACTTTCAAAACTCAACAGTAAAAGGACACAAAATCCAACTCAAAAGTGGGCAAAAGATATGAAGAGATACTCCCCAGGAAGGATAGAGAGAGGGCAAATAAATACATGAAAAGATGTTCAATATCATTAACCATCAAGGACATTCAATTTAAAATGACAATGGGATAGAACTACATACCTATCAGAAAGGCTAAAGGAATCGTGAGAACAACAAAGGACGGTGAGAATGAGAAAGAACTGAATTACTAGTAACCTGCTGGTGGACATGTAAAATGGGACAGCCACTATGGAAAACAGTTTGGCAGTTTCTTAAAAAAACAAACACATGTGCAACTGCCATATGACTCTTGAGCATTTATCCAAGGGAATAAATAAGAGTGCTCAAGCACTCTCGAGCATTTATCCAAGGGAAATGAAAACTTATGCTTGCACAAATTCTGTACACAAATGTTTGTCTCAGCTTTATTAATAAGAACCCCAAACTGGAAGCAATCTAGATGTCCTTCAATGAAGAGTGAAACGGACAGTGGTGCATCTCTACTTTGAAATTCTACTCAGCAGTAAAAAGAAAGAGTATTGATAATGTAGAATCTGGATGAATTCCCAAAAACGATGCTGAATGAAAAAAGTGAATGCCAAAAGATTATACAGTGTATAATTCCACTGAACATCCTTGAAATGAAAAAAAAAAATCATAGACATGGAGAACAGGTTAGCGGACATCAGGGATTAAGAAGGGTGTGGGAATAAAAGGGAAGTGGTATTGTTATAAAAGGCTACATGAGAAATTCTATCTTAATCACCTCCCTTACATCCCACTGTTAAGGAATAGATTCCCACCCCACACTTGCAGAGGTGGCCCAGTGCCCGACACCCAGCACTGGGCAAATGAGATTGACTGCAGCTTATTAGTCATATTTTCCTGCAGCCCAGGGAAGGGGAACACCACACCATGCAGGACCACAGTGGGAGTTGCACTAGGGAACAGAGCGAACAAGCAGAGGTTGTTGGAGGGAGGCTTTGCAGTATCAAGAGGATAGGGTGACCCTTGGTTCTAATGGAAGGATGTGACTGGCTAATTTCAGTAAGTGCACAGTCAGCCAGGAAACTGGAACACACAACTCAGGCATAAGCAGGAACTCTGCTGGTCCCCATGATAAAGAGGATTATTTGGTGAGGGGACCTTATCTGCAGGAGCAGAATGGGAAGGGAAAGTTAGGATCAGTCCACTCAGTGTCTTTTATTTTCCCAGATAAGAAAGCAACACAATATTGGGCCTTAATTATAGGAACTATGCCATAAATCCTTATGACAAAGGAAATGTTCTATATCTTACCTGAATTAATACTAATAACTTCCTTGTGATACTGTGCTATGGTTTTGCCAGGTGTTACCATGAGAGGAAACATTGCAGTCAACAAAAGAGTAGCTTAGAAGAGGATGAAGTATTTGCCATAAGCTGGACTCATTTAGGAAAGTTTGTTCTGAAAAGATTACTAGGAGCTGAGAAGACAGTCTCCATAACAATGCACACATGTAAATCTCAAATGACTATTTTGGAATTTAACAATTATTCTTTTTATGTATTTGTATACTATCTATTGTCCATTGCTTTTTCTGTACATTTTGAGAGGCACAAAAAAGGTAGAAGACATGGTCCTTCCTGCTGAGGAAGGTCCTTTTTTTGCAGTTTCTAAATATGAATGAATCAGAGAAAACACAAGGTAATACAATCCAGCATATTTCTGGTCAGTGAAATACAAAAGTGTTCACTGAATTCCAGAAAGCTTAGGTTTGAGTGCACTTATACAGTAGAGAATGGAAAGTGGACAAAGTCCTAATAGTTGAATCTTAAGATGAAGAGAGAAGGGAAAAGAAACAACAATGAGGCATAAATAGAGACAACTGAAGGTACACACATTATATACACATATTATATGTGTGTGTTCAGTGACGACAATTAGCCTAGCGAAAATAAAAATTTCTTTGCAAGGTATAGATCAAAGACTGAAACATCACATTCTATTATTGAACTACCTAGGTTCAAATATTGATTTTGCCCCTCATCAGCCATTTAACTTTGGGGCAAGTTATCTAACTTCTCTAAGCTTCATTTATTCATCCATAGAAGGGCATGAAAATGGTACTTCCTTTTAGTATGGTTGTGCTGTCTAAATGTGAAAATGGGTACAAAATGTTTATCACAGTGTCCAGCATATAATATGCATTTGATAACTGTGAATGATAATTTAAAAGTTGCGTAGGTATGATTGGGCCAGACAATAAGGGGTTTGAGATATCACAATCAGGAATCTCCACTTGATAGGTCCAGGAGGAAATTTTAAAAACCATGGAAAGTCTTTCAAAAGAGTTTACAATCCATTAAATAAAATATATTGACTGACCTATTTATTGATACGGTAGAATTCTTCAATTTGCTGCTCCTCATATCACTCTCTGATATAGGAATTGTTATCCTTGTTTCACAGATAAGGAAACTGAGGCTTAAAGTGAGTGAGTTACTCAAGTTCAAACAGCGAGAAAGGTCAGGCCAGGACTTCTAACTCCTGGTCCAAAGCTCTTTCTGTCAGTCAGTGGTATCCATGAAGGATATAACCACAGAGTATTGTTGGCAGATAACCACTCTGGGAAAAAGGGGTAAGCTCCACATGAGCAGAAAGAATGAGGGAGGCCATTTGAAGAAATGAGTATGTAAAAACTTATTATTACATATAAGGAAATAATAATTGAGGAAAATTAATTCTATAGAATAAAAGCTGGACAGGAAGAGGTTGGGCGGCGTGACCGAGGTATCACAATAATCTAAGACTATAAATAAACGCTCTTCCTTCGTGTTGATAGTTGGAAGAGAAAGAACCACCAGACCATCCAAAAAAAGAGCTCATAGAGAAATCAACGGATATTTTGAGGCAGATATTTTAAATCCTATAATACTAACCTCTATCCTCTGATATTTTTATACTGATTAATTGTCTCCTTCCAAAATGCCCCCACCCAAATTAAAAAAACCACCAACATAATTATGAGAGGCCAAAGGTCACATGTCTTCTTAAAATTATAATGATTATTCTGAAATGCTCCTATTATTTCATTTTTGGACAAAGGACCTTGATACATATACAATTTTTGAGAGGTTCTTTGTCTAATTTTCTTTCTCCCTAACCATAAATTTGCTAGGAGAATAGTAATTATATGGTAAACATTTGGCTTTGCCATTATTGCTAACAGTGTTACAATTTTCTACAATAAACCTGAAATTTTCCATGAAATACAAACATAATCAGCTGTCAAGACCTTTTTTAAATCACAAAGAATTAGAAAAAAGTACTCTTGGATTTGTCTCAAGAATTAAAAAAATGGCATTGTGATAATTTTCCCCATTTCAGTCTTTAATGAATATTGTCTGTAATTCCCAACTCCGAATATTACTGAGATCACATTTTTCTCGTGTCTTAATTTACAGGTGAATTCTTTTGTTTGACAAATAGAAATGTAATTAACTGTAATTTCAAAGCCTAACTTTGATTTCTAAGAAAAGGAGTTACGCTAAGATTTAGAATAGCACACGAATAGTGAAATGAAAGTAGAAAGAAGGATAAAATCTAGAGCAGACCAGAAAAAAATTTTAAGAAGCTAATTTAACTGCCTAATAGTCATAGAACTATTTTCTCATTTTGACAAAACTTATTATACTTTTAGACTTCACAGACATAATGCAAAAAATGTGGTTGGTATTTATAAATAAGAGGCCTAGTCTCACTGATACTGGGATTTCTGTATATATAATGGGATACAAATTAATTGGTGAAAGTTCATATTCTTTCTTCTCCACCCACCAGTCCTCCACAGAAGGTCTGGTGATTGGCACACTGTCTTCTCCCTCCTCTCTGCTTCCTAAAGAGCAGAGACCCCATTCTGCTGTAGAGGAACTAGGTTAATCCCTAAGATAAAAGAATGGATTGAGAGAGAGCATGGGAGAGACCTAGAAAGGACTGGACATTATAGCAAAGGGAGAAACTATGAAAAATATGTGGAAAGAGAAACTTCGCAGCACATGTGATAGAAGTGGGTAGAAAAGAAAGGGGGGATGTAAAAGTCTCCAAGGAAAATGTTTCTAGATCCTCCTTTTGTAGGGTTGCTCCCCCCCCCAAAGTAGAATGTGAGATAACAGAAAATATTTATGTTGGTTTCTGCCCACATTTCCTGACATAGAATTCCTGAATACCTTGTGAATTCTTAAATGATAAGAGCAACTAGGAGCATCTTTTGCTCTAATGAGGTGACTCTGGATGGGTTCCTGTTGGATCCTGGATGGAGACTGGGCACCAGAAAGACCAACTCCTGATTAGAACCTTAGGGGTGTCGGCCCCATTCTCCATCCTCCCGAGAGATCGCAGGTGCCCACCTGAAGAAGTGTCCATAAAATCCCTAATGTATGATGAGGTTTGGAGAACTTCCAGGTGAATGAACACAGCCACAAACTGGAAGGGTGACACAGCCTATCTCCACGGGCACAGAGGCTCCTGTATTAGGGACACTTCCAGATCTCATCCCGTATATATTGTCATCTGGCTGTTTGTCTACATCCTTTACCATATCCTTTAATAAACTGGCAAAGGTGTTTCCCTGAGTTCCGTGAGCCACTCTAGCATATTAATAGAACCCAAGGAGGTGGTCATGGGAATCTCAGATCGGTCAGAAATACAGATGACAGACAGACTTGAAATTGGTATCTGAAGTTTGGTAGGAACAGTCTTGTAGGACTGATTCATTAATGTGGGATCTGAGGCTATCTCCAGGGGGAGAAACAAAGGGGGGAGAAAACTGGGTTTTCCCTAATACTGATGTCTGGTAAATTTTGAATATCAGATAAACAACAGATAATATTTTCGGTTGAGTACATCTCAAATGCTGGGCCATCTGGTTGATTCATTTGTTCTCTCTTTTTCTTTTCTAGATCTGGTAGCCCTGCTATACATTATCTATTAATGGATGGATTCCTTAAAAATTACTTTATCTGTTGGACTAAATGTCTTTGATATGGCCCTATTCTGGAATAGGACTAGCTAGATTCAGGTTTTTTTAAAAAATAATCATTTTTATTAACATATAATATATTATTTGCCCCAGGGGTGTAGGTCTGTGGATTGTCAGGCTCACACACTTCACAGCACTCACCGTAGCACATACCCTCCTCAATGTCCGTAACCCCACCACCCTCTCCATAACCCCTTTACCCCTAGCAACCCTCAGTTTGTTTTGTGAGATTAAGAGTCTTAATGAGTCACATTTCCAATGATAGTAATCAGGGTGATGTCTTGGGAACTTCCCAGAAGTAAGATAGAACCTGAATCTTCAATACCTTGGAAGTGCAGGGGCGCCTGGGTGGCTCAGTGGGTTAAGCCGCTGCCTTCGGCTCAGGTCATGATCTCAAGGTCCTGGGATCGAGTCCCGCATCGGGCTCTCTGCTCAGCGGGGAGCCTGCTTCCCTCTCTCTCTCTGCCTGCCTCTCTGCCTACTTGTGATCTCTCTCTGTCAAATAAATAAATAAAATTTAAAAAAAAATACCTTGGAAGTGCAGCAGTAGACCCTTAGTATTGAAAGATCCTTGTGTGTAAGCTTGAAAAAAATAATAATTTAACAAAGCCTCAAAAGTTCACAAAATGTAATAATATAATCTGTTCCAGTTAAAATTATTCTTTGTTTCCTAGGGATTTTACCCCATAATTAAGGCAATCACAGCAAGAACCAGATGTATACAGTAAAGTTGGCTTTACTATAATTATTCACTCTCATATTTGGCTGGAATTAAAAAACAAAGTTTATTCCCACAGTAGAAAAGAAGAATTGTGCTATTGCAATTTTCCTTACTTATTTTAAAATTTAAATTTGGGAAAGAAATTATATACACAAAGCTGTTATTTGGCTGTCTTTTTGAGTCTGCAGAAGAGAGATAGAACTCTTCATGCAATATGGGGCATGATGCATTCAAATAGACACTATAATTAGTCACAATAACTTTACCACATAGTGCTGAAAAATATAGAATATCCATACTATAAACTCTCAGTCTCAGCTGCCTGTATTTTGTTATTCTGGTAGAATAAGTAGATAGATGATTAATAATAAAACTTGTGTTTTCTCTTTTTCTTTTTAAGTTTTGCTAATGAATTTTTCCCCTACCCACTGCCCCCTGCCTTCCCTTAAAGCTCCTGCCATTCCATGTTTTACTTAGAAACCTTCAATAGTCCTTCACTGAACTCTGGATAAGGTTCCATGTGCTTTTAATGTTTGACAATGCTTTTTGTCACATAGCCCCATTTATCTTCTCCAGCCCTGAGTCTGTGATCTTGACATGATGGGCAAATTCTCTGGGTTGGTCCCCTGCTTTCTCTCAGGAAAGTAACTTTGCACATAGTGGTCCTTCTGGGTGGAAAACACTCTTCTCCACATTGTCACCTCTGCCTGACTAACTCCTACTCATTTTCCTTGTCTTAACTTAGACTCCACTTTTTCTGAGAAGTCCTAAATCAAGATTGAGAGGATGACACCGTCATTGGGTCCCACACACTCTGAACTTATATTAACATAGCAATTATTACACTCAATTATAAATGTTTATTTATATGTCATACTAGAGAGAAAGTTCCTTTAGAATTGACTTATTTTGACTTATTTATGACTTAACCCCAGTACCAAGTATAGTCTTCTCATAAAATGGTCCTCAATACTTGTTGCTGAATGAATAAATAAAGAAATGTTTATGCTGCTAGGAGTTTAATTTGCTACAGCAGATTTTCCAATGGCAAACTGGTTGCGTCAGCAATGCAAACAACAGCCATCCCAACAAGAAACTGCTGAAAATTGCTGCAATTTGCAGAAACAGGTGAAATCTGGGCATCTGCTTTTAGTACAATCCATTCCCTTTGAAAAATACAGAAAATCCGTTCACTTTAGATGCAGGCGACTGTGCTTGAATCTGGTGTCGCACATCACATCTTTGAAATTGTGTTAGTTTCTAGCATTAGTGAATATAAGTGATATTACCCTCTCTTAAATCCTCCCCTTTTGAAAGCCATGTGACAGCTCAGACCTCTATGCAATCCATCAACCAGTGAATGATTCAGTCCATTTTTAATTTCAAGTCATACTCTATAACAAAGGCCATAGCTACATAGTCAATATTTGCCCACTTGAAGCTTAAATTGTTTTCCAGGTTGACAAGTGTTCAATTGGTCAATGGTCCATTGACTGTCTTTATAACCGAGATAACTGAAGCTATATTCCAGAATTTTTTTTAAGTCTTTTGAAGGCTGAATCAAATAAATCAATTAAAATCTGCTCATTTGCTCAGCAATCACCCTGGCAACATCTGCCTGAATCTTACCATACAAATTCAGACAATGATAGAGAGCTAAGGTGAGAAATTTGATGAGTTTTGTGTGTTTCTAACAGAAGAAAACAGTAGAACAAGAAAAGAGAAGGTTTGCATGTTTGAATCTGACTCTGATATGAACAAAATAGGAAAACTGCAAATAAAGAATATGATTTCTCTTTCCTGCATTATTAGTACCTTAGCATGCTAGGATAAGCTCAAGGATTATTCGTACTCATTAGAAGTACTCCAAGAGTCATGAGTTATCCTATACTGCTCTAGTTGAGTGATAGGCGCTACAAACAAAACCCACTGATCATATACAGCTGAGACAATATTGAGCAATTTCGGTGCTTTTTATAATTTACTACTATTTAGGGGACAAGATACAATAGTTATTACCTTATATTATTGCTTCTTGAGTGATCTGGGATATAATGCCAGAGTGAGTTTAAATACCAGCCAGCTACCTTTAAAGTGCCTAGGGAGTTGAAGTAGCTCTATTTCTGAGTATTTGTACCAAAGAGGATCAACCTACTAGATTTGATATAAGCTTTCCAATTTATTCATTTTGTTCTGAGTACTACCTATTTGAAAGCTCTGCAGTGTCATTTTAAAGCCGGTTATGAGAAATTTATTAGACACTGATGGAATATGTTGGGCCAGATATAATGGGAAAAAGAATACCAAGGCTTCACCTGGACTCTTTTCTTGTGCTTTATAAGAGAAATATCGAGTAGTTAACGTTCCCTTGGTATTTAGTATCTTGATCTGCGGAACCCCGGACATAATCAATCCTTATGTCATCATTTGATTTATATTGTCTGCTTACAGATGTATGGCTATGTTTGGAATGTACCAAATATTAATAAAAATCTCAATTAATTTATAAATATGGCCTATGAGCTTTCACATTTTCAGCCATTCGCTTCCATGAAACGAAAAGCTTTCAACCTGCACTGAGTCACAGTGTCATTTTTTTAAACATTTAAACTGTCTCAGAGTTTGACAGATGTATAACACAAAGCATTTAAAGGGGAAATGTTTTACTTAAGTAAGTTACAATGCTACAAAACACTGTCAAAACACTACAAAACACTTCACTTCAAATCACTGGCTCTTTAAAGAAAATCCTAGAATACATAACTTTCCAAAACAACTAATCTTTATTTTGGGTTTGTTAGTAATTGACTAGGATGTAGTGTTCTTTTAGAGTGATAAAATCCAAAAGAAAATGACCAAAAACTGGCTGGAGATTATCTGTTTGGCACCCATTTTTATTGCTAGTACAACACCAGCCTGAGGAATTTGGAATGGAAATTTCTCTTCAATATATCAGACATTACTGTATCCTGAAGAACTCCAGTTTGGAAATCTTACTTCTTAACTCCTTATCTCTATTATCTTGACTTTTAAAAAAGATTTTAGTTATGTATTTGGCAAATGGAGATCACAAGTAGGCAGAGAAGCAGGCAGAGAGAGAGAGGAGGAGGCAGGCTCCGTGCTGAGCAGAGAGTCCTATGCGGGGCTTGATCCCAGCACTCTGGGATCATGACCTAAGCTGAAGGCAGAGGCTTTAACCCACCTAGCTACCCAGGCGCCCCTATTATCTTGATTTTAAATAATTGCAAATAAACTTTTTCCAAATGGTTCAGGGGATCTCCTTACTGACTTTCAGCATCACTTGTTTTTCATAAACTACCATAATTATGATTTATAGACTTTAGGCTTACAGACCTGCAGTCTCTAATTTCTTTCAAAATGTAGAAATAACATAAATGTATACCTGGCCACTTTATTTAAAAATATAATCTACCCAACACAACCCATCTCTCATTAGATTTAAGTTTCTCCATAGCATGAAGTACCATCTGATCTCCTAAAAATTTCACTTATTTAGCTGATTCCTCAAACTAGAATGTAAGCTCTAACAGGGAAGGGATTTCGTTTGTCTTGTTCACTGCTTTATCCCCAGGAATGAACACAGTAGACAGAATTAATCAGTAGTTGCTGAATATAAATGAGTGAATATATAAACATACCATAGTAAACTATAACTGGTAAAAGTTTTCAAGTGGAAAACAAATCTGGACTTAGAGGAGAGATATAACTCAAAAATTCTATTGCAATGTAGAGAAGAGCATTGCAGTTAAGAAATTGGGGGCTATGGCAATGGACAGAACATCCTAACTGTAAGATCTGTAAGCATCTCAAAGGACAAGTAGAAAGACCTGACTTTTATGGGGGTGGGATAAACAAAATTAGAAGGAACTGGTTGTGAGCGAGTAGAATAAGTAGATAATGACCTTGGATAACTCATCAGGAATTTTTTTTTTTTCCCTGAGGTTAGCCATTTCTTGATAGGGACCAATAAGGAGGTGTTACTCTGCTTTCCAATGATTGCTCTAGCGTGGGTCAATGTCTTAGAGCCTACAGGAGGGATGAAGTCTGACTAAAGTTTGGTTATGTCAAGTTAGTGCAGAAACAGGTCAGCTAATCATTAATGAAACAAAGAATAGGAATTTGGAAGGTCTGTCCATGTCTGGCCTTGTAAATAAGAGGATGGGGGCATCTGCAAATCTTACCCAAGTCCTATGGGAAAGTGTAGCTCTTTGCTATACTTAACACAAAAGAAGTGGATAGGTTTCTTGCCAACTGCTATCTTCTAGGAGCAATGGACTCAGGTAGAGTTCAATGTCATTAAGGGTTTATTTCTAAGCATCACCAAAGGAAAGAAAAAAAGGTTTTAAGTATAGAAAGTAATTAAAGAAGAAAGGACATGTATAGAAATTGTATTGTCCATCCTGTACGTCGAGTCCATCTTGTTGTACATGTTCATAATTCCAGGTCTGTCATTTCTAGCAGAGATTGCTACCTTCACACATTTATCATGCATACTAACTAGAAAGAGAACAAAGGTGGAAATATTGTGTGCAATTCTGCCTACCTTTCCCTGACATGAGCATATGCCTCCAATGAGTGGGAGAAAGGAAATGGGACAGGGCGCTTCATTTCATGGCACTAATTGTGACTGTACCATTTAGAGATTCATATTTTTATATATGATAAACCTGATAAACAAACCAACTATTTTTTGTGGTCTATCTTCGTAAGTGGTAGGTTCATGCGTTCAATTTTATGCCCCAAACCAGAACCATGTTTACCTCTTTCTTTCACACCACACATTCAAGCCACCCATGAATCTCATCAAAATACATGACATAACCTGACCACCTCCCACCACCTCTACTACCATCAGCTAGGTTTTTATACTCCTATCCATTATATCATGTGTTTCTACAGGGCCCCTACCCTCCCTGCTTCCTTTGCCTAGAATGTTCTTCTCCCCATTATGGATCTCCCTCATATCTTTGGTTCTTGACTCAAATGTCACCAAACAGAGAGGTCTTTCATGTCCATCCCAAATCAAATAGCAAACTCTCCTCTCTTAGCGCCCGCTTACTCTGCTTTACTTAACAAATGGGGGGAGGGGACCAAATGTAGGACGTCCCAAACATATGGGGGATGGTTCCATAGGTTGTGAAAGAATTCACACAAGGTGGAACAAAAGAGATAAAAATTGATTGAATACACTGCAAGGGAAGAGCAGACAGGACAGTGAGGGAGAGACTGTCTGGGACAATGAGGGGCCAAAGTTATAGGGCAGAGTGAGGGAGTATGGGGATGGATGGAATTTTCCCTTTTTTGGTAATCTTAGGAACTACGCCTGGTTGTAATTGATTAGTTAGGACCCATGACTATTTCATGGTGGGTCGCTTAAGGAACCTGTTTGCATTCAGCTAGGTGATGGTTGTGGGCCCTTTTGCCTTGATCAAGTTTCCATTGCTCAAGCCTGTTGCCTGAAAGGGACCTCTACACTAACCACCATCATCATTCATTCATTCATTCATTCATTCACTGTCTCTATCACTCTACCGTAGGATTTTTTTATTCACTGTATATCCATAGCACCTGGAACAGCATTTATGACTGTTTAGGCATTCAATAAATATTTTGGATGAATAAATGATTTATAGTTCCATGAAGTTTAAATTTCTTTGTACAACTATCCTGCTAGGAGAAATTGGAAGGGGGGGGAAAGGGAAAACAAATTGTCAGCAATACTGAAGAATTTTGCATAGGTTGTCCAAATTATCCCCCTCAGAAAAAAAGTTATACTGACTACATTTAAGTGAAATATTGGACTTGTTTTTTGGTATAAACTCTTTGGTATAAAGTCTAAGTCCTATAAATATAAGCTGATATTTTAGGTACATGTCATGTTGGATCTTACTCATTTTTATATACTCCGCATCTGCCACATGAATACAGGTTGGCACAACTTGACCAGAAACTTTAGATTTTTCTGGCTTTGTATTTTCAATCAGTTGGGCCAATAGTTATTAGACATCTACTCCTCAGAGTGGAATTAGGAAGATAAGCCAACACGAGATATACCCTGCCTTCTAATAGAAGCTCCTTATGAATGGCAGACTGATTGGGCAGCAAGTACAAAAGATGCTCAACATTTGTATGTGCAACCTATCCAATAGTAGGAGTATGTTATTAAGAAACTCAAGTTGTGGGGTGCCTGGGTGGCTCAGTGGGTTAAACCGCTGCCTTCGGCTCAGGTCATGATCTCGGGGTCCTGGGATCGAGTCCCACATCGGGCTCTCTGCTCAGCAGGGAGCCTGCTTCCCTCTCACTCTCTCTGCCTGCCTCTCTGTCTACTTGTGATCTCTCTCTGTCAAATAAATAAATAAAATCTTTAAAAAAAAAAAAAGAAAGAAACTCAAGTTGTTGCAATACAACACTCTAGAAGCACAAATAGAGTTGAGTGACAAGGATAACGACATTAACTTTTTTTTTTTTGCAACTTGTATACTTGTGTTCTCACCAAGATCCAGAATAATATAGAATCTTACATACTTCCTTATTAGAAAGCAAAAATAAGCCCACCGATGCCTGGGCTGCAAAGTACCATTTTAAAAATTGCTTAAACTCAAGCATAAACGTAGAAACTTTCCTGTTTTTTATTTTTTTCTGTTCTGTTCTTTCAGCCTAGAACTACCATCACCCATCACTGTTCCCTCTCTTCAAATCTATTCTTTTTTTTTTAATTTTAAATATTCAAATATTTTAAATTTATTTCCACCTCCAAAACAGGTGTAATGTTTGATGTATAAACCAAGATTTCCAGGGGTACGTGGGTCGCTCAGTCAGTTAAGTGTCTGCCTTTGGCTCGGGTCATGATCCTGGGATCGAGCCCCATGTCAGCCTGCTTCTCCCTCTCCCTCTTGCCCTGCTTGTGCTCCCTCTCTCCTTCTCAAATGAATAAAATATTTAACTAAGTAACAAACTAACTACCTAAATAAATCAAGATTCCCAGTGTTTCTTCTAAATCAGGTGATTTAACACTATGAGGCTAGCACTCTCAGGAGGAGAGGAGGCACTGGACCCATGTGGATAATCAAATTGTTTAACAACCAGTAGGGCACAAGCACTAACCAAGCAGAATGGAGTCCAACTGCGGTACCCTAACCTTTACCTTCATAAAGACCAGATCACTGGATCATCCTGGAGGATGTAAGAGAAGATCCAGGCAACATGGGGACTCATTTACTGATGGCTGCATTTTTTTTTTTTTAAGAATACTTTCTAAATAAAAAGAACGGGTGCTCAAGCCTCCCAACAGTATCTCTGGTCATCTTTCCACCCCTTCATTCAAGTCAGAGGAAAGAAGGACTGTCTGTGACTAAGGCATTTGAATACTAATAAATGTCAGAAGGTGAGCTATAGACTGGGAGCCAAAGAGGGGGAGGCGTGGAGAAAGGAAGGAAGGATGGAAGGAAGGAAGAAGATAGATCGATCAGTGGTAATCTGGGTGTCCAATAATTGAGGAGCCCTGGAGGAATCACAAAGGCCCTCTAAAAATGAAGTATGATGTCAGTTTCCACCCCAAAGCTTCTAGAGATGAGGGAGCGAGCTACATGATTTTTAATGGATGAGTTTTGTACATAAAAAAGCAAACATCCTTTTGCAGATTAACATTCAAGGAAATTCTGCTTCTCTCTTTTCCTGGTCTACTGACCTTAACAAGTTTTCATTTATTTTGTGCTCTCATGCTTTCATCTTTAACACTCTTTGCTCTCTCCACAATAAAGTATAACAATAATAGAAACTAAGTTTCAAGAAAGCTTCTAAGTGCATTTAAATGGTTACAATTTCACCTCTAGAAGTAACACATCCTACTCCTCTATTAACTCCAATAACATTCAATTATTGTACAAAGTGCCAACACTTTATTCAAAAGGTAGTCATCTGGGAAAGGGAGCCATGCTCAGAAGCCTTTCCAGCATCAGTCTTTAACTAGACACCTTTAATCTATAATTCAGTGTAATTCTGGCCCTCTGACTACATTGACTGGTTCACAGATAGATGCAGAACCTTCATTGCTTACCTGGACATAGCTAGGAAATTTTACCAGAACTGGATAGGAACAGAAGACTTCTCCATGACATTTCTGAGATTTCTTTTTCTTACAATACATAAGAATGTCTTGATAGACTCACCAGTGACACTTTATATGACCCATCTTTATCTTTGGAACCAATAAAGAGGAGCAGAGCTCTAATATATTTTGATCTCTTGAATGCAGCCAGTCTGAAGCTGTTGTACTCTCAGTAACCTTGCTTTTGGACTATAGCCGGCTCGAATGCAAATTTTTTTTTTTGCATTTGACTAATACACTTGATCTCATGAAGATGGATATTGTTGTTTTCAACTACTTAGTTGGTTAGTAACACAGAGTCCATTTGCATGAACATACAATTTCAAAATGCTGAAAAGAATGAACTGACAGAGCCATAAAAAGCAGAGGTAGAGGAGAATTTTTTGGTTAGCTGTATAGGAAAGGACATCTATCTGTAAACATTAAAAAAACAACAACGTATCTTATTTGAAGACCTTCCAATTGTGACTGGAAAGTGAAGATTTTTACTCCTATTTCTCTTATACCCAATACTTGCAATAGTTACCTTTCTCTCTTAGCCATTTTACTTTTCTATGCTAATATTCAGTACAAGTAATTCATGACTGTAGTTGATATATGGAGGTCACTAAATCATTTATTTTCTGGGGTGCCTGAGTGGCTCAGTGGGTTAAAGCCTCTGCCTTCCGCTCAGGTCATGATCCCAGGGTCCTCTCATCCAGGTGACTCTCATGGATGGAGCCCTGCATGGGGCTCTCTGCTCAGTGGGGAGCCTGCTTTCCCCCCCTCTCTCTGACTGCCTCTCTGCCTACTTGTGATCTGTCAAATAAATAAATAAATAAATAAATAGTTTATTTTCTTTCATGAGTCTTAAGAGACTTCATTTGTCTCTCTCTCTCTCCCTCTCTCTTTGTTGCTGTCGTTGTTGTTGTTTTGTGTGTATGTGTGTGTGTGTTTCACTCTTTGTGTCATAAGGGAGAGGAATTTGTTTTTGGGTGCTCATTAAGGGTCAAACAACTTACCTATATCATGTCACTTCACACTCACAAAAAGATTTAAAAGGTAGATTGATCCACTTTTTAAAGCTTGTGTAAATGGAGGTTTTGTTAAGTAACTTGCCCAAAGTCAAAGCTCATAAATAACAAAGTGGAAATTGAAACCTAGGTCTTCTGTGTTGGAAACTCACATTCATTCATTAGTAAGAAACATAATATTGATAATCAATAATCATAGCAATAACAATGATAGAAACACATTTGCTATGTATCAGGCACTTTACATGCGGTAGATGTGGTATCTCTATTTTAAGGATGAGGTAACTGAAGCAGATGGAGGTTAAGTCTCTTGCTCAAGATCACACAGTAAGTGATGAAGTTTGGAATCCAACCAGGTGAGGTGTCAGGAACGCTTGTTTATCAATACTACACCATGCTGTATCAATTCAGTGATTTTCTCAGACTTAAAGCCAGGACAGTGTTTCTCCAGCATGTCTTTATTATCACCTCTCTAAGTTGCTCTTGGGACTGAAATTCCTGTATCTGGAAGGCAAGGCTTAGGGTCTATATCCCTTAGGAACTGAGGCTTTATTATTTCTGCTAGCCTAATTTAATCCCTTATCCTTATGATATGACACTTGGATACATTAATTGACTAGAATGAGCAGCATTCACCCCAAAGCAAAATAAATTCCATAGCCTTTGAACAACAGTACATTTTTAGCAGAACCAGTGGGAAAAAACCCTCCCTGGCATCTTCAGCCACCCCCCCTCCCATTCCTAAAGATACAAGAATGTGGCATTTTGTACTTAGAGCTGCAATCTATAGAAAACTTCTCCAATGGAGCGCTCTAAAAATTTATTTTGGGGCAAATTTCATTCAGTGGCATTTTCCAAAAAGAAAATATTTTTACTTATAATATTGGGATACTATCTAAAATCGAAAGATCTTCTGAAGTACTCAGTATTGGGCTTTTGCAGATTGTGAGAGCATTTTTTTTTTTTTCCTTCAGAATCTAGCAAATTGCCTTTCATTTCTCTAAGTTAAAAGGAAACTGTTTGGGGAAGAAGAATGTTTTTCTATTTAAATTTTTCTCTACTGTTAAGTTACTTGGTACCCCATGAGACAACAACTATTGTTGGCTTATTTCTACATCTGTATCTGTTTTTAAATTAATTTACAACTGATGCAGCCTTTGTTTTATTTTATGACTACCACTAAAAGATGAATTATGAATTAATAGGGAACTGTTAATTTCACCTCAATCAATAACATCTTTAATAAGTGAGGATTGCCCATAAAAATCCAATAAATCATTATGGTCAACATTAATAACTTACACTAAACTCCATGTGACAATATATAGAGAAATATATTGGGAATTTATTACAAATATCTAGGAATAAACTTATGCTCACCTTAGATTTGAGTTATATTTGTTGACTCCAGTCGATATGATAATGAGAGCTATTTTCAAGGCCTTCGGAACAGGTTTTTATGCCAGAGACTAGAAAGTAAATTTAATTGACACTTCCCTGATATTCAGACTTGCCTCATCTGTAGAGCTTTCACAGGAATTTTCAATTCAATTTCAACCTCAAATGGGAGCTCCCGCAAATCCAAACACCTTGTTGAAACAGCAGAAAATGAATTATGTGGATAACAGTATTTCATCAAGCCTGAAACTCAGCTGTGCTATGTCCAAAGCAGTAAAACTGTGTAAATAAATTGCTAAGTCACACTAAAATTGATGACTTGTATCTCATGTTTTAAAACCAGGATGGCTAGTTAAAAGGAGAGTGAGAGAAGAAAAATCATCCCTTTCACTTGGCACATTTTATTATTATTTTGAATGTTAGAGCAAAAAGTTATTGTATTAGATGTAAATAACTTCAAATTATTAATAAATTCTCTGACTGTCTATGCATGTGTATTTGTATTGGGATCTTGTTTTTAAACTAAGATTTTCCTACTCAGACATTTTAAGAAAAACGTTGGGTGATTGCAATTTCATCGCATTATAATGGGCACATGATTTGCAGCTGTAGGGGAGGAAAAAGTTTCCCATGACCCTCTTAAGGTTCCTTGCTGGGTCTGAAAATTAGACTGACAAAGACAGATGAACAGGAGAAATGCATACACATTTTATTGAATTTTTATATGTACATGGGAGCCTTCATAAGAGGAAAACCTGCAGAAGTGGTCAGATCTGGAAGCTTTTATAGTTTTTAGACCAAAACAAAAAATTGTAAATAATTGACAAGACAAAGAGGTTTAGGCTAAGGATAAGAAATGATGAAAACCTAGAAAAATAAGCATCTATTTAATAAGGTTTGTTTGTACAGATTCCTTGGCCCCAGATTTCCAGGCTCTAGTGACAGGATTATCTTCTTTTTTTCATGGTTCAAGGAAGTTAATCTTCACAGGAGAGTTCTACGACTTGTTTCAGGGAGAAAGGGCATGGAGACTGGAAGTGGTAGGAGCAACCTTCCTGTTTCTGCCATTTTCTCAAACCCCTTCCACTTAAGATATTCAGTCTGCCAGTTTGGGGGGTTCAATATCCCATATTGTGGTAGCATATCTGGAACCCCATTCCAGCTAACTATCACTAAAAAGATAAATTTTCATGGCTAGAATATCAATTTTAGTTTATAGGATAGCCCAGGCAAGTTAAGCCCTCTATCACCTATCAATCATTTTTATCAGCCCCCAACCCAACCAAATTTGAATAGAATTGTGAACATTTCAAAAAGGTCAAAGCTAGGGACCTACTAGTAGCTGTTAAAACAAACAAACAAACAAACAAACAAAAGTAGCATTTGACAATAACATCAGCACCATCAAATTCTTAAGAGGCTATATAACATATTTATGAACCCCAGTCTGAAAGACCAATGGGGAAGGCCATTGCTGAAATGATCTTCCACTCAGCAAACAAAACAAAACAAAAAACAAATGAACAAAACAAAACAAACAAACAACAACAACAACAAAAACCTTAGGTAAATGGGAGCAAAAAGAAAGAAAATGAAGAGGGAGGGAGAAACACAGTACCTGCCTATTTATCCAGAATTCTCATGAATCCAGAGCTAGAGTCTTTGGGTCTCCACACTATCTCCTGCATCCTGAAACTAGGGTGGATGCTATTACATTCTACAATTCTCATTCATTTAATTAAAGCACTTAAAGTCTTTTCTAGGCTTCCATCACCAGATTCAAACATTCCCAGAAGAGATCATTTATCAAACACTGTCCCTTGAGGACTACAAAGAGAGCTGGCCTGGGCAGGGAAGAGGTTTCAGAGGAATGCTGAGCTCTAAAAGGTGAGAAAAAGTAATTTCTACTAGAGAAAGGAGAGGAAAAAAAAAAAAAAAGACAAGTCTAATGAGAAACATCATGGGAAATATTTACCATTTACTGAAAAGCATAAAAATAGCATGGCATGACTGGGGGGCTCAGTAGTTAAGTGTCTGCCTTCAGCTCAGGTCATGATCCCAGGGTCCTGGGATGGAGTCTCACATGAGGTTCCTTGTTCAGCAGGGAAGTCTGCTTCTCCTTATGCCCCACTGGCTTATTGTCTCTCTCTCACAAATAAATAAATTAAATCTTAAAAAAAGAAAAAAATAATAAAGTTAGCAACACTGTCAACCTCCTTCTCTGAACGCGAGAGGTGTTTTCCATGTTGTTGTAGCAAATTTCAACAAAAGCCCCATGGCTGTTGTTGTTAGGATATTGGTCTTCATTACCCACCCTTCAGAATGAGCTTCATTTCTCTTAAGTATTGAAGTAGTAGTTCCACACTGGATGGTACCCAGTGGTTGAGTCCAGCAATTCTTTTTTTTTTTTTTAATATTTTATTTATTTGACAGAGAGAAATCACAACTAGGCAGAGAGGCAGGCAGAGAGAGAGGAGGAAGCAGGCTCCCTGCGGAGCAGAGAGCCGGATGTGGGGCTTGATTCCAGGACCCTGGTATCATGACCTAAGCCGAAGGCAGAGGCTTTAACCCACTGAGCCACCCAGGCGCCCCGAGTCCAGCAATTCTTTTATGGACCATATCTACACTAACTCCCACTCCTCTTGTTCAGAGAGTGTTTCTACAGTACTGTGCTTCTGTATTCTTCTATCTGGACATAGGACACACAATTTTACTTAGGCTGGATCAGCCCCTTCTTTGATGCTTTAGATTTTAGACATTCTGTAACATTTGGGGAATGGGCCAAACCCGTTTACTTACTTTATATTTTTCTTTCTCTGTCCTTTAAGTCATTTCACTGAGAACTTGGGACAGTGCAGAGGAAGTGGTTAGGAAAGAGCTATCATATGCATTTTGCCATCTTTATCCTGAAAAGTGGCTTCTTTTGATTATTTGACATTGATTCTGTTCTGTTATACATTTTATTCCTTTTTTAGCTTTCAAAAAGAAACTGGAAGTCAAGGCAATGTTCTCAGGGATTGTGAGCTGATTCTATTTCATTTTTGGATGAAATAATAATAGGTAATATTTATTGAGTGCATGTTATTTCAGGCATTGTTCTAAGCTCTATACATGTATTAACATAACTTTACAACAACTGTGAAAGGAAGGTACTATTATTTATCCCAGTTTTATGGCTGGGAAACTCTCTCAAGGATTTGGTTCCTTAGTCCATGCTTTTATCACTAAAACATGCCACCTCCTATGATACTGGGGGAAGCTCTAAGCAAATCTTATATGCTTAAATATAAGCTTATCCATCATTGTTCTTTGTCTCCATTCTATTTTAATAAGTTAAATTAAAAACAAGCCCAAAAAGCCTCTCTACTATTCTCCCCCCCTAAGTGGAGTTAAAGAGATTTCATATTTTCTTCATCATACATACTGAGTGTCTACCTGGCACATCAGAAGATCTAAACTTATAATCTTGATATTCTGCCAACTTGTTATACTTAGGGCAGAGAATGCAAGACCCACGACTTCTCTCATGGAGTACATAAAATTTCTCCTCTAAAAATCAAATTTCTCATTTGGAATGATTCCCCCAACCCCTATCTTTTAAGATTTTATTTATTTATTTGGGTGAATGAGTAAGAGAAAGAGAGAGAACAGGAGCAGCGAGGAGGGTTAGAGAGAAAGGGACAAGCAGGCTCCCCACTGAGTCGCATGTGGGCCTCCATCCCAGGACTTTGGATCATGCCCTGAGCCAAAGGCAGATGCTTAACCAACTGAGCCACCCAGGAGCCCTTACTCCCCTTTTTTAACCTCACACTGGTTTAGACCTCAATAGTTTTCCCCCTTCAGAAAACAGCAGTTAGTATCCGCATGGACAGAAATCAACGGTCCCCATGTCAAAGTTCTTTTAAGAATTATGTATGCTTATTTCGTATTTTAATCATATGTTTCTCCAGGTGCATACCCCTAGATCCTTTTCTATTCCACATGTTTACTGTCAAAGTACTCAGTTCAAATGAAAAAGAAAAGCATTCCCTGAGTGGCTCAGTCAGTATTCAGATAATAGAGATAAATCCCTAAATATCCTTTTGTTATTCCAGATCAGTTCAGTGGAAAACATCTTTCTATGGATTTCTTTTCCCTGGTCTGTAGAATGCCTGCAAAACATTATCAGCCTCACAGTTATAACCATTCTAAGGCATGTTGGCAGCTCCTTGCTGTCATAAGGTTGACATTATTGCTATATTGCTTTGCCATCAATTGCTCATGATTGAAAGTCTTCATCTTTTATCACATTTGATGCCTTACTGATACTTTGTAGGATATTTTGTTGTCATCATAAATTCCTTATTTTAAGAACCTTTTGGGTGATAATAGGATTGATAATCACATATTGCAAAAGTCACTTTTCCCTCCCATTTTTTGGAGAGGATAGCTTTTAAAGTCCTTGCAGAGTTCAAAACTCACATAATCCAAGTCACACTCTGACAAATGCTGGCTGGTGCTTGTGCCTCCCAGCTGAAGTGGTGCTCCCACATGGAAACAACCTGGGCGCAGTCAACCAGTCACTCGACATGGACATTCTGCAGTTCTCAGGAATTTTTAAAAATTTAGACCCACGTTGCTTTACTTTTTAGAATACAGTTTTCATGTTGTATGCTTTCAAGTTCCACAATCCAAATTAGAACAAATAAAAGCATACAGTATTTTATTCTGTCGTTTATATTTATGGAAACAACTAAATTTTAATAAAACTGAATTTAGTTCTTTTCTGTACTTAGCACTACCAAGAACGCATGTAAAGCTACTAGTTCCTAACATAGTGCCTGGAATACAGCTGGGGCTAAACAAATATTTACTGAAAAAAGTAAATGAATGAATGAAGTGTTACCACCTTACTATTTTCTTAAGATGTGTTCTCCCTGGTTATAGAATAAATTTTTACATTCCAACCCTTTTAAACTTCTTGTAGGCTTTACTATTCATTTTCTTGGCATTTGTACTGTTTCACCAAGAGCATGTTACTTACATCCTTAGTATTATTGATTCTAACAGAATGAGTATGAGTTTCCTGATGGAGGTGCCAACAAAGCCCCTTCTCTCTAAGACCACACAAGCAAAACTGAAGTTTCCAGAACAAAGTGGGGAAGCTGCTGTAGTTTTGCACTGCCTGGGCTGCACCAGGCAGGAAAGGCTTCCCAGCAATTCCTCCTGCTTCCAGAGCATGTCCCACATGCTAAGTGATAAGTATGTTGAACACATCTTCTGTTTTATTCCCCCAACCACCCGCATAGAATGCCTTTCATTAATATTATCCATTTTACATATGAAGACAGAGACATTTAGAGAAGTTTATCCCAGGTTTGCAGCTAATAAATGAAGAGCTCAGACTGAAACCCAGGCTGCATCTTTAACCACTTTGTTCTACTGCCTCGTGAGATGAGAGTTTCTCAAAGAAATGATTGGGATGGGAGAGAAATCAAGATATCATTTTTTGAGTAATGAATATCATTCTGGGAAATTAGTCAGGATGATTAAAAACATGGAAAGACAGGATAACTATTTTCAACTCTCTGAAAAGCTATCATGCAGTAAAAATTCGTTTAGATTTTTCAATAGAACACCCAGTATTAGACGTTACAATTGAGAATGGAAGTTTTAGGGTGAGCAATTCAATCTCAATATATGAGAAACACTAGTAATATCTACACCAAATAGATTAGAAGCTGCTTTGACAGGAAATAAAAACCTCAATAGGAGGCATGATGAACGCCTGCAAAGAGGATAAAGAATGGATTTATGGATGAAGAACTGCACCAAATGGCCCTAATGTCCTTTTCAAACTAAAGATTTCATGATTCTGTGATTCAGCAGGAGCTAATAAAAGGAGGAAGGAGAGGAGAAGGGGGAAGGAACATGAACTTACGAGCTAGTTAAGAGCATCAATTATGCAACTTCTCACTTAAATTCATCCAGAGGTCAAGGCTGTCCATTTGGTCAAAATCATTATTCCCATCTTACATACAAGAAATAATATGCCCATCTCACAGACATGAAAACCGAGTCTTAGAGTATATAGATAATACGTCCAACACCATATAGCTGTATAATAGCAAAGACTGGATTGAACCTCTATTGTTTTTGACTATGAATAAAGGTCCTGAGTGGAAGAAGACTATGGATATAGAACTACTGGAAGAGAGACAGAAAGACTGCTACAAAAATTATCGATGACACTTGTTATAGATGGTAAGGACCAACATGGGAGGTATAGGGACCACTGCAATGGGATTTTTACAGTGGAGGACAGATACTGAGCTCAATGCTGAATACAGCCCAGGCAAGTGAGAATTTATAGCTAGGGAGCAGGGGTGGAGGTCAGTGAGTAGAAGATGGCTAAGAGGAAACACGAAGAGGGATGGGGATTCTGACTAACCTGACCAAATGGGATTCTTGCTGTAAACAAGCCAGGCAATCAGATACCACTGCTGTCTGAGAATGGAGGACAAATGTTGGAGAATGAAGAACCCGATCAGGGTTCAACTGAGGGTTGCAGGGTGTTCTGATTAAACTGAATCAGCAGGGTTCTTCCTCAAGTTGGATTTGATAAGGAAGTGCAAAGATGAACTTAGAAAGCAGTTGGTGGGAGTTATGGAGCCGGAGGGAGACATAGAAATATTAACACAGCATACACCCCTGCCAGGAGATCCTCACATTTGCTCTAAAGCACAATGTTACTGCTTCAAGTTTTAGGCTGGATTTAGAGAAATTACATGTCTCAAAAGAGATTAGAGCTGGGCTGGGTGGGGTGGGGGGCACGCATGAGAGAATAATACATATATTTCCGATCTTTTAAATTTACCAGCCCATGGCTAGAAGCACTGTGATGAATAGTGTCCATATAATTTGGTTGAACTGACTTCTTATGGGCAATGTGCAAGTCTTCATGGGCATTTGTATACATTCATTTCTTCAACAAGTATGTTCTAATTGCTGAGTGTCCATCATTAGAAAAAAGTTGTAAATCCCTATCCTCATGGGGATTACATTTGAGAGTGGAGGAGGACACTCATGTATAAATAAATTCCATAATATACTGAGAGACGTGCTGTGGAAGAAAAGAACAGAGCATGACAAATGGGTGAGGAGGTTGGAAACGAGATTTCAACTTTAAAGCTAGGTGCTGAGACAGGCGTCTGAGTGAAGGCTTGCAGCTGGGGAACAGAATGAGCTGTGCAAACATTTCAGGACACATCATCCTAGAGGGAGGAATAGCCAAGGCAAGGACCACAAGGAAGGAAACAGGGTCATGTGTTCTAAAACAATGACGTATGGAAAGGAAGAAAGAGAGAAGAGGTCAGGGTGTAGCAGGAGACGAGCTGATGTAGGACCTTGTAGATTACTGTAAAGCCATTAACTTCTACTCCACATGCCATGGGAAGCTACTAGACAGTTTTGAGTGTAGGAGTGGAATAATCTAACTTACATTTTAAAATTGTAAAGTAGATACCAAAATATCCCGACGTGTTCATGAGAAATGGATAGTCTACTAGAGGTGCCATAAGGAGATAAGGAAGAGGATTCCTACTGCATATCACATGGAAGAAATATATTAAGATTCCCTTAGCTGATCTCCACTTGCCCTAAAAATTTATTCTTTCTCCTGGTAACACCATCTTTCTGCCCTCTTCCTGACACAGCTGCCAAAACTCTTTCCTGCTCTCCTCAGCTCTTGTTTTCCATTTCTGTACCTCACTTGGCAAAACAATGCTCTCTAATTAACTCCAGAGTGAACTTCTATTTTTTTCTCCAGCATGCCCTTGAAAGCCTCCACTCCTTACCCTAATTTATCAAAATATTCCCCCCAAAACACCAGGTCCCTCCATCAAAATAATTTTGCTGCTAAAAAATATAAAATTTTCTCCATATTGTTATTTTTATGCTGACTCTTCTTAAAATACACTAGACTAGACTTGAATTTTTTTTTTTTTTTGAGTCTTAGGGATTGGGGTCTTTCTTGAAGTAAGTACTTTAGCGTGTGTTGGCATTCACACCTTATTTCAGAAAAAGATAAGATCATGAGACATGTTGAAATAGCAGAACACTGAACTGAAGGTGAAGTAAAGGAGATTTCATTTCCACTTTCCAACATTGGACCATACGTTCCTGAATTAGCCACAAACAGGCCTGCCAGCCTGTTTGATTGGGAGGCTGGTGCTGTGGTAGAACTGGAGAGAATAAGATCTTGTGACCTATTTATTCAAAATTGTATTTGCCATTAGTTAAAGCAAAGGCTCCAGAAGTCAAGAGACTGGAATAGGGAGAAGGGTGGCTGGGCCAGCTGACCCAAGTTCTGAGTGGGTGGGGGTAAGAAAGTCAGGCTTTGCCATTTTTCCCAAGGCTTACCCCTCTGAGTAGAGTTAGGGGCTATGAAAACCAGCAGACTCCATAGTACCAAGTTCTTTCCCCTACTCTTTGCAAAGGTAGGACCATCAGCAAGAGTAACAACTTCCAACAAGTCTTCATTGTAACAGAATGTCCTCCATGGATCAAACCAGATTACCACCAATATATATATTAGCAGAGATTTCCAGTCTTTATTCAAGACAAGCAGTGACTGTAGACAAATCCATTATTCACAATTACTCTAAAATGCAGCCAGTGCCCTAGAGCCCTGCTACCCAAAGTATGAAATTCATGCCAGTAACATCAGCATCACCCAAAACATTTGAAGTGTAGAATCTTGGACTGTACCCCAGGCCTAACAAATCAGTATATGATTGTAATGACATCCCCAAGTGGTTTTTATGAACATTAAAATTATGGAAGTAGTGTCTCAGAGCAATTATTCTTTGTACATAAGAATCTCCTAGAGAGGTTTTAAAACAACCTTAGTGCAGATGGCTTAAGATCATATACTTCAATTATCAGAATTTTAAAAAAAATCCTTGAATGGGGGCACCTGGGTGGCCCAGTGAGTTAAAGCCTCTGCCTTCAGCTCAGGTCATGATCCCAGGGTCCTGGGATTGAGCCCAACACTGAGCTCTCTGCTCTGCGGGGAGCCTGCTTCCTCCTCTCTCTCTTTGCCTGCCTCTCTGCATACTTGTGATCTCTGTCTGTGAAATAAATAAATAAAATCTTTTAAAAAAAATCCTTGAATGATTGCAAAATGCAGACAAGTTTGAGGATCGGTGTCTTAAAAATGGTAATACTTGCATTCAAATGGAAATGTATTCCAAACTGTATTACTGATCACCACTCAAGTTTTCCTAATAAGTTAGAGATAAGGAAATCAATAAATCCTATCATATAAAATTCTAACTTAAATTTCCAAATTCTAATGATACTAAATTTCTAGAATTCTGATGACATTAATTTTAATTTGCAATAGATCTATAACTGACAAATTGTCAGAGAAATCCAGAAAAACTGCTGAGTTTCTCTATTCAGAAATGTTAAAGATTCTTTGTTTTTAAATACTCTTTATAGTTCAAGGGTGTTTTTTCAACTGAATGATTTCTTCTTTCTTATTTCTCAAATCATTACTCAATAAAGGAGATAAAGAATGTTAAGTATGTTCAATATTTCCAGGCATGATTATCACAAATATTTTGCAGGTTAGCTTCAGGAGCTGAAAGGATTTCTCAATAGCAGGTGATACTTTTGTTGAATCAACAAGATTGACTGGTCTCACGGTTGTGTTTAGTGAGTCAATCATTTTCACTACACAATGGATAACATTGAAAGGAAATTTTCTTTTATTCACTGGAAGGCTATTTTGTGATATTAAGAACAAAGTAAATCAACTCTCCGTAGAACCAGAGTCAATCTTCCAAAATGTAATGCATCCATTAGCAGAAAAAAGAGTGTCAGATAAGAAAGAAATTGGCTAAATTGGTTGAAACAACTCTTTAAAATTAAGTTTACATATTAAAGGGAAGATAAAAGGAGTAAGTGCTTTGCTTTCTAAGACACAAACACCTTCTGATTTTCAACTTTTTCACATTTTAATTCTTACATTTTTAGCACTTCTGTTTATAAGCCCCAGAAAATAAAATCAAACTGACTTGAAAAGAAGATGTATTTATTGGTGCATATAATTACAATATTAAGGGATCCTGGCTTCAGGCACTGCTGGATCCAGATGCTGATTATGCCGGAGTTAGTCTTTTTCTATCTCTAGGCTAAGCTTTTTCTCTGTGCTGCCTTAACTTTTAGTTTTCACGGAATAATGGGCCATTATGTCCAATAAACTCACAGTATACATTTCATTGTCTTGCTCTGTTTCAGTCACCCATCGCCAAATCTGATTGCTTGGTGAAGGAGATGCTTCTTGGCAGTGTCTCTGTTCTGTGCTCAACCTATGGAACTGGAGACAAAGCTAACTCTGTTTAAGCTATATAAATTAAGAAGAGAGGATGGTAGCTCCCTAAATGATGGTCAAAGTACTGATGTCAGAAAAGGGATTCGGGATGCTGGAGAGGTAAATGAAACACTGTGAAAGTCTCCTACATGATTTGCCTTTAAAAGAGTTGCATATTATAGCAATTATTTTTGAGAAGTCCAGGAGAAATAGGCTTAGAGAACCATCAAATTATTCACCATTATTTATATCCTGTGGCATAGGCTTTCAATACACATATGTTGAATCAACTCCAATTTAGGAAAGAAAAAGTGTCTGATACTTCTAACCATGAATCCCAAAGCACTATCGCCCATAACAGGAAATCCAGGAGACAAGAGAGGGTGAGACAACCAGGCACACTATGGTAGTCCTTACTCAATAACTGTTTTCTTCCTTTCGTTGAGTGTGTTGTTGTATTGTGGAATCTATCTTTTTTGAGGATGGCCAAGTGTTAATAAGTTACATGCACTACTCCTTTATCCATGTATTGTTATACTCAGGGTTTTTTCAGGATCCTAACAAAGAAAATCAGGTCTGTATAGATCAAGATTTTATTTTCCAAAATGAAATACATTCAGGAGGAGGTAGACCAGGACTTCAAGGTGGGTTACTAAGACTCAACAGATACTTTCTCTTTATTTTCTTATATACTTGCTCTCAGAAATTCAGGGTGGATTTTAAGACAGCAGTCACATGACTGAAATGGAACATATATCTAATTCTCAGATTTACATTGTAAATTTTTTAAAGATAAGCAAAAAAGGGAAAAGGCTTCTACCACTGAGTTATATAAATAGGATTGATGAAAGAAATAGTTCAGAAGTCAAAAGACATTTTGTCTATGTCAAAAGACATTCAGAAGTCAAAGACATTTATGAGGAAACTATTCCTTCCAATGATTTATGGATGTACAAAGCAGTACAGTAAATAGATGTATAGATATTTTGTCTTTCTTCTGCTCACCCTACACCAAAAATTAGAATATCAGCCCTTATTCAGACTTGTCAACTTGTCTACCTAGGAAATTCACAGTGTAGTGTCATTTTTAAAAATGAGCCATAGATGCTTTAAAGTAGGATCTCATGGAGTACCGAGTGTTACACGCAAACAAGAATCATGGAACACTACATCAAAAACTAATGATGTACTGTATGGTACTAACATAACACAATAAAAAATAAATAAATAAATAAAGTAGGATCTCATGACCTCAGCACTATTAAAATCTTGAGCCAGATAATTCACTGTTGTGAGGGACTGTCTTATGCACTGTGTAGTATGTTCAGGAATATCCCTAGTTTCTCCCCCTTAGATGTAGTAGTAGCCCCACATTTTCAGGACAACCAAAAATGGCTCAGACATTATCAAAGGTCCCCAAAAGTGTAAAATTTTTCTGGTTGAAAACTACTGCTTTAAATCAAAAATGAAAATATTGAAGTTCATAGAATACTTTCTATCAAAATAATGCTAAAGCCGTAATCCAGAATATACATATTTTGTTTCTTTTGACCCTTAAATTCTGGAATTGTAAAAATTATTTCTTTGCAATTAACAATAAACCTATTTTTTAAAAGGTATGAGAATAAAATCCCAAACTGCAAAATATGAGGACACTCCTTGCTACATAAATCTTCAAAGGTAAAGGAAAGAGGCCTGTCACTTAAAGCAGTGCTGGATGAACCTGCTTATTTAAATGAAGATTCCTCTTTTCCACTTCCCTTCTGATTTCTGCTGGTCACTATAGTAACAAGAACAGGAGAGATTCAGAACCAGGACACATGCTCTCCAGCATGACAAGTTCAATTTAAATCTAGACCAGCAATGTAACAACAAAAAACCCCACGTCTGTGCCCAATGATGACATATATACCATCAACACACTTCACTATGGCATTCTGAGAATGACTCAGCTCAACATTACTAATCATCAGGGGAATGCAAATCGAAAACACAATAAGATATCACTTCACACCTGTCAAAATGGCCATTATTTTTAAAAAAAAGGAGAGATAACAAGTGCTGGAGAGGATGGAGAGAATATAGGGACCTTTGTGCACCACTGGTGGGGATGGGATGTAATCTTGTGCAGCTACTATGGAAAATGGTATGGAGGGTCCTCAAAAAATTAAAAATAAAAACACCACATCATACAGCTATTACACTTCTGGAACACTAACTCAGAAAAACATCTGCACCCCTATGTTCATTGCAGCATTATTTACAACAGCCAAAATATGGGAGCAACATAAACGGATACATAAATAAAGAAGATGTGGAACTATGTATCTATATCCATAGCAGACACACACACACACACACACACACACACACACACACACACACACACACGGCATATTACTCAGTCATTAAAAATGAATTAAATCTTGCCATTTGCAGCAACATGGATGGAGGTGCAAGGTATTATACTAAATAAAATAAATCAGACAGACCAATTCCCTATGATCTCACTTATGTGTGGAATCTAAAATACAAAACAGACCAATAAACGAAATAAAACAAAACCTCCTAGATACAATGAACAGAGGGGAGTGGGGTTAGTGATGGTGAAATGGATGGAAAGGATCAAGAGGTACAAACGTCCAGCTAGAAAATAAGTACGTCGTGAAGATATGATGCACAGTATAGGGAATATAGGCAATAATATTGTATTAACTTTATACAGTGACAGATGGTAGCCAGACATTACAGTGATCATTTTGTAATGTATATAAATGGCAAATCACTATGTTATCCACATGAAACTAATATAATTTTATATGTCAATTATTTTTTTTTTTAAAGAGAGAAAACCCTTGTATTCTTAAGAGTGAGAAAAACTCAAACATATTCATTAAGGTTATCACTTTGTCAATTTCTCCCGGGTGTTTTGGATCTCTTGAATATATAATATCTTTCCTTACCTTTTGAAGAATTTTTTGCTTATAAGATAGAGTGACAGGTGTCTCCTGTGATAGGGAGTGAACGGAATTTTGAATACTTAGATATAGGCTGGAATACTTATATGGTCCATGTAAGAAACTGGCATAAGATCATTAAAGAAAAAGAAAAAAATAAAAATAAAAACTCTTCTCTAATGGGATATTTCTCTTTTTTTTGGTCCTACCAAAGTTTAAAAAATATTGTTAGAATTGTATTTAGAGCCAGAGATATGTTTCAAAATTGGAATCACAAAGTGCAAAAGAGAAACAATGAGTTGTTTCCTATTGGGATTAAAAGTCATTGTGTGGGATATATTATTTCCTGATTTCTATCATTGCAGACTATTAAAGAAAATGATGCTTATGGGTTTCTTTTCTTAGATTTTGCTATAGCTAAACCTCAGTTTAAAGAGCTTGGGGATTGAATTTCTTACTTTTATAAACTTCAACTTCTAAAGGTGACTTCAATATATCTAACTATGTGTTAGTTTTTGTGTAAAATCAAATTGAACTCTTTTGAGCAAGTGACTGCTTTTAGAAATTCTCAAAAAAAAATGAGACACAATGTACAAATATTTGGTTATTTAACTATATCCCTTTTTAAGTTGTGAGGTACTCAAGGACAAATCTACATGGTGGCAGAGAAGACTAGTTTTCTCTTTTATTTCCTTTTCATGATCAAACCATCTCTACCTCACATATTAAAAAGACCCAAGCTGTCTAGCTAGAGAGTACATTTCTAAATCGACCTTTAAGTCAAGTGCAACTAGCTTCTTACCAAGGGATTATAAGGACAAGTGATATTGCAACATCCCTCACATCCTTTAAAGAAAATCACCCACCCTCCATTTTCTCCTTCCCCCTTTTAATGGGCTAGATCATGGGTGATGTGGTGAGAACCCAGAATCAACCATGTGGGACAGAACAATATTTGAGAGCAGGGGCTGGCAAACTATGGCTCATGAGCCAAATCCAGTCTCCCACCTGTTTTAGTCAATAGTTTCATTAAAGCACAGGCACACCCATTTATTTACTCCTCATTGATGGATGCTCTTGTACCACAATGGCAGAGTCACAGAGTTGTGTCAGAGACTGTACAGTCCTTAATGTCTAAAATACAATTACTCTCTGACATTTTATGGAATAAGCTTTGCCAGCAGCTACCTGAAAGGATGGTGGAGGAACAACAAAGAAAGCAGAGTGCCTAGATCCATGAATGGCCTTGTGGAGGAAAACTGCCTTTCCATTGTGGACCAGTTGCCTATGTCTAAACTGCTATCAGGGAGAGAAATAGCTGTTAGCCTTTCTGAGCCACTGTGTTGTAGGGATCAGAAAACACTGCACTGTAGCTTGGGGTACAAGCTGAGTACTTAAAACAAACTAATAACATGTACCTAACCCGTTTTTGGGTCACAGAGGTGCTATGTAAGTGTACATTAAATGAACCTGTTGGAAGAAAACTCTTCCATAAAGTTTGATGACATTAACAGTATAGACTTATGATATATCAAATGTTATAAATAGGGCTGAGTATTACATGAAGAAGCATGGATTTTTTAATTCCTATATGAATTTAATTTTAGAAAGAATTTCAGAAAGAATTGTAACCATATATTCTTTGGAATGTGTGTTTATTTAATGCAAGCTGGAGACAAGAAGGGATAGGTTCAAATCTAAGCTTTCCCACTACTAGGTATGTGTTTGGAATTATCACGTGTAAAATGGGATCATCATTATCAACCTTTGTGGATTACTGTGGGATAAATGAGACATCATTAAGTATGTGACAAAAAGTAGGTGCTTCTTTAGTAATCTTTGGAAACAACACGGCATTTGGATTTAGGTTTGGCTGCTGTATCCAAAACAAAGTAACAGCGGATCAATCAAGTGTCATAAAAGAAGTACTCTTAAGACTGTAGTCATTGATCTCCAGTGTTGAGGATCCAATACTCTATTTTTTTACGTCATCAGCCATAAGAGACGGCTGCTATTCTGCGGTCTGTAATAGCTATCCCAGATCCTAGTATGTTCACTTTTCCGGCAACTGAAGAAGTGGACACGCTCCTGTGCTTTAAGGTCATGACCCAGGAGTTGAGCAGGTCACTTTCTGTCTTAGTCTGTTGAAGTGGCTTTAAGGAACTCCCACAGACTGGGTCGTTTAGAACCAAATGAAACTTATTTCTCGCAGTACTGGAGGCTGGAAAGTCCAAGTTCAAGCTGCCAGCCTGGTCAAGTTCTGATGAGGGTTTTTTCTCTGCCTCACAGTAAACATCTCTTCCCAGGTCCTCAGAGAGTAGAAGACCGAGAGATCCAAGCAAGGGATCCCTGTGAGAGTCTGTTTTATAAGAGTACTAATCCCATTCATGAAGGTTCCACTCTCATGACCCAGCACTTCCCAAAGGCCTCCATCTCCTAAAACTATCATCTTTACGTGTTATGGTTTCAACCTATGAATTCTAGAAGGACACACACATTCAGACCATAGCACCTTTCCTGCACACACCTTTGCCAGCATTGTTTTGTGTGTCTCCATGGGTTTGAAAGAGCAGCCAGCAAGTCTAATCTATAGCTGGGTGGTCAAGCGCCCAATGCCAGATCGGCAGCTCTGTTACTAAAGAAGGATGGAAGGGCTATGTGAAGCCACCAGCGTTTCTTGCCACAAACATTAACCTAGGTGAAAATGTGAATTTTACATCAATTGACTGTTTGATATTTCTCCATTATCTTTCTTTCTAGATCACTGAGCCATAAAATTACATGCATATGCTGAGAACTGTATCACATATCAGATAGTTAAGATGTAAAATCCCCATGAGGACAGCCAAAGGCAGATGTACTCACCTTTCAGGGTATATGGCAAGGTTGTTAGATTAAAATTAACCCTTGAATGGCTCCAAAAGAAATTGGTGAATCATTGATTCAAGGAGTATGGAGCAAAAAATCCCAGAGGCTATAGGATGGGGGGTGGTATACACTTACACCTGAGCAATGGTAGGGTACCCCCAAAGAAGTAAGATGGGTCCAAAAAGAAAGTCCTGAGCTGTGGGAACACAGTATGGCTCTGAAAAACAGAGGAAACACCATTAGGAATTTAGACAGACATCTTGTGAGATGCAAAGTAAAAAATGGCTTTTGTTCTTAAAAAAATAGTCACATTGGCAGTCACAGAGCTAACATAGGTGAGAGAATTAAACAATAAGGTTGGGGGGGGCATGATTAAATACTGAACTCAGCAGTATTTATAAGAGATTTTTTAAGTGTCTCTGGCTGACAGACTTGGAAAAGTGAGTCAGGAGCAAACTAAGAGTTGCTGGAGGGGTTGGGGTAAGAGGGATAGGGTGGCTGGGTGATAGACATTGGGGAGGGTATGTGCTATGGTGAGTGCTGTGAATTGTGTAAGACTGATGACTTAGACCTTACTGCTAAAACAAATAATACATTATGTTAATTAAAAAAAAAAGTGAGTCAGAGAGAGTACCAGTCACATACACACTAATCCCCGGGCTAGACACTGGTTTTAATGCTATTTTAAAAATCCATAACATCCTCCAAAATATAGATTCTGGGTTTCTGGCACAGAAGTTCTTCTCCTTCTTCTTCTCCTTCTCCTTCTCCTTCTCCTTCTCCTTCTCCTCCTTCTCCTTCTCCTTCTTCTTCTTTCTTCTTCTTCTTCTTCTCCTTTCTGTCACAGAAGTTCTTCTTATTCTTCTTCTTTCTCCTTCTCCTTCTCCTTCTTCTTCACATATAATGTATTATTAGCCCCAGGAGTACAGGTCTGTGAATCGCCAGGTTTACACACTTCACAGCACTCACCATAGCACATACCCTCCCCAATGTCCATAACGCAACCACCCTCTCCCTACCCGCCTCCCCCCGGCAACCCTCAGTTTGTTTTGTGAGATTAAGAGTCTCCTATGGTTTGTCTCCCTCCTGATCCCATCTTGTTTTATTTATTCTTTTCCTACTCCCCAAACCCCCCATGTTGCTTCTCAACTTCCTCATATCAGGGAGATCATATGATAGTTCTTTCTCCGATTGACTTATTTCGCTAAGCATAATACCCTCTAGATCCATCCACGTCATTGCAAATGGCAAGATTTCATTTCTTTTGATGACTGCATAGTATTCCATTTTATATATACACCACATCTTCTTTATCCATTCATCTGTTGATGGACATCTAGGTTCTTTCCACAGTTTGCCTAATGTGGACATTGCTACTATAAACATTCAGGTGCACGTGCCCCTTCAGATCACTACATTTATATCTTTAGGGTAAATATCCAGTAGTGCAATTGCTGGGTCAGAGGGTAGCTCTATTTTCAACTTTCTGAGGAACCTCCATGCTTGTCAGAAGTTCTTATTCTTATCTTTCAACAAAAATCAATTGCTGAAACATTCATTGAATACAAAGTAATGTGAACTGCTCTGTAATGTGACTGAGGTATAGCTGTGGCGTTGAAGATGATTTTGAAAGATGGCAGCAGCAGGAAGTAGCCTCCTACACAGGTGACATTTATGCCACACGATACCATTATGCTCACATGGAGATGCCATGATGAGCAAGGCAGGCTGGACTGAGTTCTTTCCAATTGAGAGCAGATTTACAGGCAAGGAAGAATTTTTAAAAATCTCTTGAAGGAAGCAAAGTTTTAAAAGCCATTATTGGTGGCATGGAAAGGCAAGGCGATGCAACAACAACTCTGCATTTGAAAGAAAATATTTGGGAAAGAAACACATGTAATGGGTTCTATACAAAGGTCTATCATATGTTAATTCCACTAAAAAATTCTGTTAATTATGCCCCAAACTTTGTCTCTTTTCTGTCTCCTCCTCCAACCACAGGGCCAGCACCTCATGCTAAGCATCCACGACTTTGTCATCTCCTACCCAGCAACCATCACGGCCTCCTGTTGGATACCACTCTGACCTTGTGATCCATTCTCCACATGGTGACCAGACTTCTTGCATTTTTTCTTTCCAGCTTCAAACCCTTCAGTGTCTTCCTAACATGAATAGGAGAAAATCTCAGGTTTTTCAAACTGTGAGGCTTCCAAGACCTGACCCTGTCCAAACTCCAGTCAAATTCATCCCCACCTTGTGTCTGCTCAGCATGCTCCCACCACATTGTATCCTTTTCCCTTCCTGCCTCAGAACTCCTGAGCATTCAGTTCCTGCCTCTAGACACTAATTTATTGAGCAAATTACCACTCATCTTGTAGGTCGCATTTTAGATGTCACTTCCTCACAAAACTCTTCCCTCCAATCTCAGCTGGGTTTCTTTGTTAAAATGCCTCACTCTTCCCTTATCCTTTTGTAGGATGTGTCCCAGTTTGTAGCATGTGTGATCACTGTCTAATGTTTGTCTCCATCATGACTGTTAAATTCCCTGAGAGTGGAAACCATGCTGATCTTTCAAATCCCTTGTCCTCAGTGACAGACACTCAAAAGGTAGTCACTGAATAAATGTACTAATGCAGGCATGACTGAGCAAATAATCAAGGACTTTCATCAAAAATGCAACAAACATTTTTAAAGCCTCCTGATGTTTTATCTTCACAATGTGTTAAGACCCAGTGAAACAACCACATTTGTGTGGTAGGGTTTCTGGGGGCAAAGTAAATAGAATTCAAGCAGGTAAGTGAAAAGACAGATTTTTATGATTACACTGCTAGTAAAAAAAAAAAAATGATAATAATAGATCATGAAGTACATACTTTAAGCTCTGTCTAAACAAATTGCACATTATCTAATTTATGCCCCAAACAATGGTGACTCTTACTATACCTCTTGGTAGGGAAAGCAAAGCACAGAGCTTTGACATGACTTCCTTTAGAGCGCCCAACCTATAGGATTGGGTGCATAGCCCTTAGGAGTGACACATGTTCATACTGTCTCTCACTTAGTTTGACTGTCCATAAATGTAATAATGGATGGAATTATAAGTATATTAACTTGATAGCAGTTTCTCTGAAATTTTAGGTTTTTACTCTCTCATGCTTCCTTTACTATAGATAAAATATGATCTAATTAATAGTAAGAAACAAAACCACAGACTTTGAATATAATGAGATAAGGCCTGCAAAGTATAGTTTACATGTAAAAATGTAAATCTGTTATATTAATTCTTTGAGACCATGGAGCATTCAATCATTTTGTTTTGCTGTTTTAAAGCCTGCTTGGTAAATTCCTATTTTTGAAAGTACTAATGTTTCTTATAAAATGATATCATTTCTTACCCTGCACAGCAGAATTTGGGGCCCAAAATTATGGCATCACTTTAGAGGGAAAAAGTCTGTTGGTAGATTAGTAATTATATCTGATGGATCTTGGTATAAAATAGAACTACTTGGAATAGTAAAGACTATTATGGTAGGACATAATGTTATTTTTAAGGCAGTACCTTGGAATAGCTTTTACTCTCTAAACCATGTTTTATTTTTTTCCCCCAATATACATGAACCTAAAATTTTATGAGGTAGAATTAGTCTCTGCTACATCTTATTCTCACATTTATTTGGGGCAATACTTCCCATGATACTAAACAATGAAGGCAAACAAGTTTTTAGATCCAGTTTGTGTTAAAATAATCCTAATCAATATCTCCTAGGTTTCCATATGATAGTTAATTTTCAATGAATGCGTCAACTTGTTTCTTCTGAATGACATAATTTATGCCATTTTAAGTGACCTAAATGCAAAAAAAAAATTTTTTTAAACTTTCTCTTTTAACTATTTACACTTTTTCATAGATGCTAAGAAATGTGTTCTTCAGTTTAGTATGCACATGTACACATACACCTAGACGTACACACCCTCCATGTGTTATACATATGTGTATATAGCCAATAGTTAAGACTGTGAACTTTAAATAAAGATTATCTGAATTTTAGTCCTTACTCCACCATCTATTAACTTTGTGACTCTGGGGTTGAATAAATTCATTTATAACATGGGGGTAATAAAATTATATATCTGACAGAGTTTTTGCAAGGATTAAATATGATAAGACAAATTCGCTTTTAACAGAGGGCCTTGCCTAGGTATGTGGTAAATAAATGTTACCTATTATGATATAATTATAGAATATGTGGGCCTGTTATCACAGAACTTAACAATCATTTGGATGAAAAGTAAAATATTTTCAAGCCTTTTATTCTATACTATTTGAAAAAATGTTGATGTATTCATAAAGAGAATTTCTGATTTGTGCTGAGAGTTTCATTTAAAGTAGCACTATTTCCCTTGTTCTACTGTATCTCTCATTTTGCTTCATTTTTACCTTGTGATATTGAAGGAAAACAGTGGTAAATAACATTTCAACACTCAGTGAATCTGTCTAACTATCTAATCTCAATCCATCACTTGCTGCTCTTAGTGAGAAATCAAAAGCATTCTACAAAACAATACTGACGATGAAGAGTGATACTTTCCCCTCTCGAGTAGGAAAGATTTAAGCAAGCAAGAATATAAATCAGTAAGCAGGGCAGGGTCTGAGTTTGGATTTTACCAATTGGCACTCTTGAGCTGAGATTTTGGCATATGGAATTTTCATTTGAGCAACAAAATGCATCTAATTGTGTAATTTGCATTCCTTAACTAATGCATATAAAAAGCAAGAGTAAATAGAGTACATTTTAATTTTGGAAGTGAAAAATATGATTGGCTCTTGTAAGGTACTTATCTTCCAAGAATCTTCTTGGCTTAACTACTTACAGCTACAAAGAGCAGATCGGTTGTTGCCAGGAGGAGGAGGGTTAGGGGTATAGGCACAGTGGGTGAAGGAGGTCAAGAGGTATAAATTTTAGTTATAAAATAAATAAGTCATGGGGATGTAATGTGTAGCCTGGTGAGCACAGCTGATAATACTGTATTGCATAATTGAAAGTTGCTAAGAGTAAATCTTAAAAGATGTCATTACAAGGAAAAATAATTTTGTAACTTTGTAAGATGATGGATGATAACTAGATTTACAGTGGTGATCATTTCAGTGTATACAAATGTCAAACCATTATGTTGTACCCCTGAAACTAACTTAATATTAAATCTCAATTATACCACAATAAAACAACAACAACAAAAGGAGAATCTTCTTGGCCAAGAGTATATTAATGAAATTGTTAGGTATAATAAGATACTGGGATGTTAGCAATAGATCATATAAGACAAGAGCTCTGAGATATTTATGCCTTCGGTGAATATTTATATATGTGTTTCATACAATAATGATGATGATTTTCAATTCTTAAATCTACCTCCCCTTAATTATCTTTTATTACCAAGTTTAATTCTTTAATATTGAGTGAATTAATAATGGGCTAATAGAGTGATGCTAGAAGGTTTAATTTTTGCCACTCATCTAAATCAGGCAAATGCAATATTTAACATTTGAAGAATGTAAAGAGTGTAAGAATCCTGTTATTTTTACAGTGGCACTTAAAGCAAAATAGAAAGTGTGTCTTAAAGCAACTTTTGGATATTTTCATTTCAAAAATTTCATACAGATATATTCAGTCATTCCTTTTGTTGCATGAATATTTATTGAAATATTTACTGCATGCCAGGCATTTGCACACATATATTTAAGATATTGATATCTCCTCCCTTACTTTTTATGATGCACAATAATGTAGAACAAGTCACTAACTTCACACTAACCACTTTATCCTTCTTCCTTGACTGAAACAATATGCCCATCTCAAAAACTTCTCTTCCTTGGTTCCATTGCACAGAGGGGTGCCCATGCAAATAAACTCCAGCCCATGAGATGTAAGTGGAAGTAAATGAATGAAGTTTCCAGAAAAGCTCTTTGTAAAGAAAGTTCAGTAAGCAAGAACCTTTGCCCTCGGCCCAGTCTTCTACCTACTACCTACATTGTGTGTGTGTGTGTGTGTGTGTGTGTGTGTGTGTGTAATGAAGAGAGCTCTATCCCAAAGATACAGAACAGCAAGTATCCCAGTGTTTTTGTGGAACTACTTTATCAGACTTTCACTTCTGGACTCACCACGCAAGAGAAAATTTGATTGAATATTCTTTAAGCCATTCTTATTTGGGTTTTATGTTATAAAAATCTATTTTTGAGGGGTTCCTGGGTGGCTCAATCGTTAATCATCTGCCTCAGATTGTTAATCATCATGGCTCAGGTCATGATTCCAGGGTCCTGGGTTCAAATCCCACATCAGGCTCCCTGCAGGAAGTCTGCTTCTCCCTCTCCCACTCCCTCTGCTTCTGTTCCCTCTCTCGCTGTGTCTCTCTGTCAAATAAATAAAATCTTTTTTTAAAAATCTATTTTAAAAAAATTTACAAGATTTCATTTACTTATTTGTCAGATAGAGAAAGAAAGAGAACAAGCAAGGGGAGTGGTAGGCAGAGGGAGAAGCAGGATCCCTGCTGAGCAAGGAGCCAGGTGCGGGACTCTGTTCCAGAACCTGAACCAATCTGGGCCAAAGGCAAATGCTTAACTGACTGAGCCACCCAGGCATATATATCTAAAGACATTCTAGAAATAACATTTAAGAATGCACATTCTGAAATTCATTTTAATAATGAATTATACAAGTTATTTAAATTCTATAAATTTGGTACGGAGTATAAGATCTTAAAAACATACTGCACATGAGAGAAAACTCATAGATAGTATCATACTCACTAGTGAAAGACTAAAAGCTTTTTTTACTAAAATTAAGAACAAGACAAGGATGCTCACTTTCACCATTTTTATCAGCAGAATATTGAAAGTTTTAGTCAGAACATTTAGCAAGAGAAAGTAATAGAAGAAATCCAAATTGAAAAGGAAGAAATAAAATTATCTCTGTTCACAGATGCCTTGATCTTATCTGTAGAAACCCTAGAGATTACACACATACCTACATACACACAAACACACACAAACTATAAGAGCTAATAAACAAAGTAGTATGTTAGAAAATCAACACAAAAACCAGCTGCACTTTTATACACACCGGTGAAAAAAGACAATTAAGAAAAAAATTGAAATTACAGTAGCATCAAAAAGAATAAAATAATTAAGAATAAATTTAGAAAGGCAAAAGACTTGAATATTAGAAGATACAAAACATTACTGAAAGAAGTTAAAGACCTAAGAAAATGAAAAAGTATTAATACTCATTAAAGGTGGTAATACAACCCAAATAATCTATAGATTCAATACAATCTCTGTCACAATTCCAATGCTTTTTCTTTCTTTTTTGCAGAAATAGAAAAACCCATGCATCATTTCATGTGGAATCTCAAGGGATCCCAAGTAACAAAGCAATCTTGAAAAAGAACAAATTTGGAAGACTCACACTTCCTAATCTCAAAACTTTATATAGTTACAGCAATCAGAACGGTATGGTACTAACATAGGACATATAAACCAAGAAAATAAAAAAGATCCCAGAAATATATTGTTCAGGTGAATGTTTAATTGATTTGCTATATCAGTACCAAGACCACTCAATGGGGATAGACATTCTTTTTAACAAGGAAAAGTGGATATTCACATGCAAAGGAATGAAGTTGAATCCTTAACTTATGCCACATACAAAAATTAATTCAAAATGGATCAAAGACCTAAACTTAAGAGATAAAACTATTGAAGTTTTTGGAAGATTATATAGGAAAAATCTTCATAAGATTGAACTGGATAATGATTCCTTGGATTTAACACCAGAAACACAGGCATCAAAAGACAAAACTGATAATTTGGACTTTATCAAAATTTAAAATCCTTTGTGCATCAAAGGAAACTATCAAGAGAGTCAAAGTCAATCCACAGAATTGGAGAAAATATATGCAAATCATGTATTTGATAAGGGATTATTATCCAGATATATTTTTAAAAACTCTTAACAACAAGAAAAAACAAATAACCTAATTCAAAAACAGCCAAAGGACTTGACTAGACCTTTCTCTAAAGAAGATACACAAATGATCCACAAACATGGGAAAAGATGCTAAATATCACTGGTCATTAAAGAAATGCAAAGCAACTCCACAATGAAATACGACTTCACATCTATTAGGATTGCCTAATATTATTTTAAAAAGAACATAACAATGTTGTTGATGATATGGAGAAACTGGAACCCTCATAACTCACTGGTGGGAATGTAAAATGGTGTGTCTACTAAGGAAAACAGTTTGGTGGTTCTTCAGTTCCATGCAACTACCATATGACCAGCAATTCCACTTCTAGATATATGCGCCCAAGAAATTGAATGCAGGGATTTAAACAGATACTTGCATACCAATGTCCATAGCAGTCCTGCTCAAATCACCGTAAGGTGGAAGTAACCCAAATGTCTATCAGCAAAGGAATGGATAAACAAAATGCGATATGTATACTTGTAAAAATAGTACACACAGGAGCACCTGGGTGGCTCAGTGGATTAAGCCACTGCCTTCCGCTCAGGTCATGTTCTCAGGGTCCTGGGATCAAGACCCGCATCGGGCTCTCTGCTCTGCAGGGAGCCTGCTTCCTCCTCTCTCTCTGCCTCTCTGCCTACTTGTGATCTCTCTGTCAAATAAATAAATAAAATCTTTAAAAAAAATAGTACACACAATGGAATAATATTAAGCCTTAAAAGGGAGGAAAATTCAAACACATGCTACGACATGGGTGAACCTTAAAAATATGTTAAGTGAAATGAGCCAGATGCAAAATGAGTGTTGCATGATTCCACTTATGAGAGATATCTAGAATAGGCAAATACATAGAGAAAGGTAGAATAGAGATTACCAGGGGCTGGGGTGGGAGTGCGGGGCAGGTAGAGAATGTGGAGTTGATATGGGACACACAGGCAGAAGAAAAATTATTAAATTTCCTTACCCATTGACAAGTCCTTAAAACAGGCAGAGTGACACTCCTGTAGGGACTCAACTACCCACCTTAAGGCTTTGCTAAGGGCAAAGGACAATCCTACCCTGACCCACCCCTACCCCCAACCAGGATCCTGTAAGTCTACTTTATTAATAATTTCTTTGGAAATTTTATCTCTAAACCCTCCAAGACAGTGTTGACAATCATTCCCAAGCATGTGGCCCACTGATATGCATCTAAAGGGTCTCATGACAAAGGTTTTTTGTTTGTTTGTTTATTTACAGCATAACAGTGTTCATTGTTTTGGCATCACACCCAGTGCTCCATGCAATACGTGCCCTCCCTATTACCCACCCCTTGTTCCTCAACCTCCCACCCCCCCGCCCCTTCAAAACCCTCTGGTTGTTTTTCAGAGTCCATAGTCTCTCATGGTTCATCTCCCCTTCCAGTTTCCCTCAACTCCCTCTCCTCTCCATCTCCCCATGTCCTCCATGTTCTTTGTTATGCTCCACAAATAAGTGAGACCATATGATACTTGACTCTCTCTGCTTGACTTATTTTGCTCAGCATAATCTCTTCCAGTCCCGTCCATGTTGCTACAAAAGTTGGGTATTCATCCTTTCTGATGGAGGCATAATACTCCATTGTGTATATGGACCACATCTTCTTTATCCATTCATCCGTTGAAGGGCATCTTGGTTCTTTCCACAGTTTGGCGACCGTAGCCATTGCTGCAATAAACATTGGGGTACAGATGGCTCTTCTTTTCACTACATCTGTATCTTTGGGGTAAATACCCAGCAGTGCAATTGCAGGGTCATAGGGAAGCTCTATTCTTAATTTCTTCAGGAATCTCCACACTGTTCTCCAAAGTGGCTGCACCAACTTGCATTGCCACCAACAGTGTAAGAGGGTTCCCCTTTCTCCACATCCTCTCCAACACACGTTGTTTCCTGTCTTGCTAATTTTGGCCATTCTAACTGGTGTCAGGTGGTATCTCAATGTGGTTTTAATTTGAATCTCCCTGATGGCTAGTGATGATGAACATTTTTTCATGTGTCTGATAGCCATTTGTATGTCTTTGTTGGAGAAGTGTCTGTTCATATCTTCTGCCCATTTTTTTATATGATTATCTGTTTTGTATGTGTTGAGTTTGAGAAGTTCTTTATAGATCCTGGATATCAACCTTTTGTCTGTACTGTCATTTGCAAATATCTTCTTCCATTCCGTGGGTTGCCTTTTTGTTTTGTTGACTGTTTCCTTTGCTGTGCAGAAGCTTTTGATCTTGATGAAGTCCCAAAAGTTCATTTTCGCTTTTGTTTCCTTGGCCTTTGGAGACATATCTTGAAAGAAGTTGCTGTGGCTGATATCGAAGAGGTTACTGCCTATGTTCTCCTCTAGGATTCTGATAGATTCCTGTCTCACGTTGAGGTCTTTTATCCATTTCAAGTTTATCTTTGTGTACGGTGTAAGAGAATGGTAGAGTTTCATTCTTCTACATATCGCTGTCATGACAAAGGTTTTTTTTTTTTTAAAGATTTTATTTATTTATTTGACAGAGAGAGATCACAAGTAGATAGAGAGGCAGGCAGAGAGAGAGAGAGGGAAGTAGGCTCCCTGCTGAGCAGAGAGCCCAATGCGGGACTCGATCCCAGGACCCCAAGATCATGACCTGAGCTGAAGGCAGCGGCTTAACCCACTGAGCCACCCAGGCGCCCCGACAAAGGTTTTATTACCGGTAATGAATAACCTTTTTCCCAACAATAGCTAGCCCCTCAAGGTCCTGGAAACCTTGCTTCCAAAATTCCTTAGAGACTTAGGCCATCCCCCAACCTCCTCTCAACTTGCAAGCATAGAACAGACCACTCCTCACATCCCTGGGGCAGTAGCTCTTTCTGCCCACGGGTCCTGTCCCCTGCTTTAATAAACCACCATTTTGCACCAAAGATGTATCAATAATTCTTTCTTGTCCGTCAGCTCTGAACTCTATATCATTGAACCTTATCTATATTCTAAGTCTTCATCAGAGTGACTGTTTAATAAATAAAGTTTCTGTTTGGTATGATGAAAACATTCTGGAAGAGGACAACACCACTGTGAATATACTTAAGGCCACTAAATTATACACTTAAAAATTGTTAAAATGTAAGGTTTATCTTATGCATATTTTATCACGATTTTTTACAATATACTATAGGATTCCGTTCTACTTTGCACTGTGTAATTCATTTTAAATAAGTCTAAAATATTTTTATTTTTAAATTTACACCATTTATTCTATCGGTCTAGGAAAGCAATCTAAATTACCATAAAGAATAACTTGTTACCTAGAATTTTTTAAAAGGTCATTATGAAAGAGTATCATTTAAATCATATTAACATGATATTAATCCTTGTACATTTTTATATGAAATAAAGATCCAAAGCTACAGAGATTCTATAGTTAAAACTTACTTGGGTAAACCTAATACTAGTAGATAAGGAATTTCAATCTAAAATGAATCAGTTTCTTTAACAAGGCTTGTCATCTATCACAGTTTTGAGTATATAAAGTTTAAGATGAAAATCTTAGGAACATCCACACACCAATTACGATATCTAGCCTTAGAATTGTGATCTATTGTAAATAGATCTATTGTAAATAACTAGGAGCCCCTGGGTGGCTCAGTCCTTAATCATCTGCCTGTGATTCAGGGCATGATCCCCGGGTCCTGGGACCCAACCTGCTTGGGCTCCCTACTCAGCAGGAAGGCTGCTTCTCCCTCTCCCACTCCCCGGTCTTGTGTTCCCTCTCTTGCTGTCTCTCTCTGTCAAAGTAATACATAAAATCTTTAAAATAAAAAAAAAATAAATTAAATAATTGGTTCTTCTCTAATTTTCAAAGATTTTTCTGTTTTTTTAAATGAATTTTACCTTAAAAGAGAGAGGGTAAAAAAGCAAAGTGGCTTAATGCTTAAAACACAAACTTTAGCCACATTATAAGGAATTCTAGAGAACATTCTACTTAATTTGCTTTTTCTAATACACATAAGAAGAAAATCAGTGATAGCATTTCCAGAATAAAGGGACTAAAAAATGTAGAGTGTGACCAATTTTGTGATGTGCATCAAAATAATTCTTTTAAGACCAGGAATGTGGTCACTGTGTTCTGGTGACTTTGAAAGTTAAGCTTCTTTTCTTAGATGGAAATCTTGCAGTTTATCTTTGAATATCAAAGCACACCTTGCTTTGGGAGAAAATGGATGGAAAATGTTTTTCACAGTAAGGTAGGATGGGACAGATATTCAATCACAAAATGCAGAGAAAATAAAAATAAGAATACCCCCAAATATTACTTCCCTACTAGTCATTCTCCTCTTTATAATCTGTATCACTTCTGCCAATCGTTAACACAAAGTTTCCAAATACTAAAACCCGAGTTCCTGGAAGGTGCACACAAGCTCCTTCCCACACTGTCTCCTAATTGCAGTGCTGGGCCTCCAGCTGTTTCCTAAGCAGCATCACTTTAAGCTCTCAGAAGACAAGTTAAAAGTGAAAGTGAAACTTTTTACCATTTTGTGAACATGGAAACATGTCTGTTTTTTGGATTAGAGAAAAATAGAAATCATGTATTTTTTAAAGAGTGCTGGACCACTGGCTTTGGGTACAATCAATATTTATCAGGGATTGTTTAGAATGATCCAGTAAAAACACATTTCATTCAGTGTAGCTCTTACTTTCAGAGACAAGGCAATTACAAAAAGAAAAGACTGGCAAAGAAATATTGCAACATTTTGCCAAGGCTTATCTTCTTTCAGGGAATGGATAGTCTTGGAATACACAATAGCAGATTTTAAACTTCCAAACTATGACTATATCAAGTACATGCATTAAAAAGCTGCAAATGAATTCCCAGCAATAAGCCAATTGTGTTAGTCCCATATAATTGCACTTAGATATGACAGGTCAGAACAAATTTACCAGGGAAGCAATTTCTTAGATGATATCTGAGCATCTGATATTGAAAACTTGTCCAATTGGCTCATTCATAAACACTACCTTTAGAATCATATCACTTATATTTGAGTTGAACCATAGCCTGATGGTTTGAGTATTATCGTATTAGACACAATAGAGCTCCCTGCCTGGCAACAAATGTTTCAATATTTTGGCCTGAAATATTTAGCTTATTTATATGAAAAACGGTTAGCAACTGGAGATGGTGGGCTGACAATTCACTCATTTACCATTTCAAAATCCGCTGAGGGTTCCACTTGGGAACATTGTAGATGACTAATTACCTAGAGTTAATGAAGCCCTAATCGTTATGGCATAAGCTGGTCCACTTAACTTTCCAACTTCAGAACAATTAGACATCATTAGTATTACCCACTGACTGAGCTATAAAATAAGATTTACCATTTCATTCTCAACAACCTTTAGTGGTCCAAGAAGAAAATAGGCCATGACTTATAACAACAAGGTCTTCTAGAAAAATTAAATTAATGAATAAGTCAGTAAATAAGAATTCAGAAGGCTTTTCAACTAAATAAAGCAATATTCTAAAGGTAAATTCTAAATAAATTGATATTAACATTCAATATTCAAGCATCAATTTATAAATGAAGACTTAATTTCTGTCAACATTAAGAATTTTTTTACTAAAATTACGTACCAGAATTAATAAGTTAAACTATAGATTAGTGACTTCTACTCAAAAGTGAGATGGGATCATGGCAGGATACCTGAGCACCAAACCCGAACAAGTAGAATCAGTAATGTCGTAGGAGGTCTGAATGGCATTTTTAATCTAATTTGAGATTCATAGAACATTGTACCCAGAAGTGAAAGAAAATACACCTTTTGGGAGTCCACGGAGAACATCTGTCAAAATAAAGTGTATGACAAATCATCAAATAAAACTAAAGAAATTGCATGGAATTTAATTCATTCAAAGTATGTTTTTTGGAACATATGCCAATTAGTTAACTAACTAGTCCAACAAAAAGATAACTAGAATATCCCTCAGCTTCTTGGAAATTAAGCAATATATTTTAAAATAAAATGTGGGTCAAGAAATAAATCACAAAAAACAATCAAGAAATCTTCAGAATGAAATGATAATAAATATCTAAAAAATGTCTAAGATACATGTGATACAGTGTTTAGAGTCATATCTATGCTTTTAAATTCATATATTAGGAAGAAACGAAGATTGATAACCAATGAACTAAGTTTTTACCTTAAGAAACTAGAAAGAAGAAATTACTCCCAAGAAAGTAAAGGAAGACAACAATAAAGATTTGACAATTTAGATAAAATTTGACAATTTAGATACAAAGTACATACTTTTAAAAATCAGTGATTACTAGGGTTGGCTGGTGGCTCAGTGGGTTACGCATCTGACTCTTGATTTCGGTTCAGGTCATGATCTCAGGGTTTCAAGAGCAAGCCCTGCCTCAGGCTCAGTGCTCAGCGGGGAGTCTGCTTGAGATTCTCTTTCTCTCCCTTTCCTTCTGCTCCCACCCTGCTCGTGAGTGCACACACCTGCTTTTTCTCTCTCTCTCTCTCTCTCTCAAATAAATAAATAAATAGATCTTTTAAAAATCAATAATTACCAGACCCAATACAAGAAATCCTAAGTTCAGATGGTTTAAGTGGTGAGCCTTTCAAACATTTAAGGAAAAAAGTGTGAATTTCAAGAAAAGGACAATCCTCCCTTGTTTAATGAAACCAACATACATTTGACAAAAATCCTGATAAGGCTATTATAAGAAAGAAAAATTATAGGCAAATATTTTGCAACAACAGAGATGTAAAATTCTCACAACATATCATATGAAATCCAAAACTTGCAAAAAGGATTGTATACCACAATTAAGTGAAGTTTATTCTGTGAACACAAAGTTGACTAACATTTGGGGGGAAAATGTAATTTGACACATTAACCACAAAAAGAGGCAAATCATATGGATTCAGATAAAGAGTGTTATAAAATTACACACTCCTTATTAAAGATAAAACAAAGCAAAATAAAACCACTCAAAAATTCACAAAAAACAAAGGGGAATAGGTAAGAATTTTTCTTAATATGATACTATCTCTTTGAAAACACAGCAAAGATCATGGATCATGATCAATTATTAGGTAGTTTCTGCTTGAAACAAAGAATGAGACAAAGATTACTGCTATCACCTTTTCTAGGCAACATTGTATGGGAACTCCAGTACCATGGAGGAAGGCAGAGAAAGATAAGAGTTGGAAAGGGAGAATTCATCCTTATTCACCGACAACAGGAGAGTACCTATACAAAACCAGAAAGAATCAATAGGTGAATTTCAAAAGTAAGTAAAACTCCTGTATGGTGAAAAAAAGTCAGGGTAATGATTTTTCCTGTGTGATGGAAAGTAATTCCTGGAAGGAACATATTATAATAGCCAGTTTCTTGATCTCAGTTCCATCTACACTGATGTGTTTACTTTTTGAAAATTTACTGACCTATCAAGGTAGGTTTTGTGCAGTTTTCTTTATGTGTGTTAAACTACAAAAAAAAAAAAAGTACATTGCATGCAATAGGTGAGATTTATTGAGTCTCTGAGATAATTATGTCAAGAATTATGCCATTTAATATTGAAAAAAATTTAGGAGGCAAGTCCTGGTTTGTAGACTCATTTTATAAATAAATAAGTTCTTAAAAGTGGATTAATGTCAAATATACACAACATATAGAATCCAGAAGTTTAAACACATATCCCTCTGATGCCAAACTCATCTTTATCACTAAATTTAACATTTTCAATGCTTCTTACTCAATGTCTTTTCAAATTCTCTTGACAGTTTTTTCTGTTCAAGATTTTGGGCAACAAGCACCAATTAAATTCTAATTCAAAATGATAGTGAATTCACAACAGCCATGACCTCAAGTGATTACATGGCTGAAAACCCCATGCTTAAGGAGATGATCTTGAGAGCACACTGCATTTTACTGATGTTCACGCAAGATTGACTCGATCTGTCAAATGTTTAAAAATCAAAGCCAGGATTTACGGTCCAAACATATATTAAATCATGCACACAAATGATTCATAACAAAAGCCAATCCACCCTCAGTATGCTGGCAGCCATGAACAAATGACAGTTATGCCTAAATCTGGAGAACTACTCCTCTCATATATTGTTAATGATGAGATTACAAAGGCAGCAAAGCACAGGAGATGAATGGGTATCCATAAAATATAAGACATATGCTCCAGTAAGACCCAAAGTAATTGAAAGAAATTAGATCATGGTGGCACTTCTTTCTCCTCCATCTAGTTTTTTTTTTTTTCTTTTTTTTTCACTCTCCCAACAGAAGTTGATGTAAGAAGAGAAAATATTTGCCGGTCGATACAACAGGCAGTGAAATCTTCCCACTTTTGTGCAGATGGAAGCTAACTTAATCTGGTTCATATGTTCTAAGAACATCTTAAAATAAAAACTGGAGGCAGATTTGCACCCAGAAAAACTGTGCATAATGCTAAAGGAGGCAAGCAATTTAAATTTCCAATATGTCACAGCAATTTTTTTTTATTTTTCACTTTTTAAAAAAGATTTTATTTATTTATTTGACAGAGAGAGAGATCACAAGTAAGCAGAGAGGCAGGCAGAGAGAAGGGGAGGAAGCAGGGTCCCTGTTGAGCAGAGAGCCCGATGCGGGCCTCGATCCCAGGACCCTGAGATCATGACCAGAGCTGAAGGCAGTGGCTTAACCCACTGAGCCATCCAGGTGCACCAGAATTCATAGCAGTTGAATTTCTAGTTATAATACATGTATGATATCTGTTATTTTCTCTTGCAAGTGGAGTCTTTGGAGTACTTTGGCAAATTTGGTTATAAAAATATACAGTAACCATTTTAGCATCTTCCTACATAAGAGGACAATGCCTATCTAATTATTGTCATTATAACTTCAAGAGTTTTAAATTTATATGCTACACTTATCTATATAATTAATCCCCCCCACCCCAGGGAAGACAGAAAAGCCAAACACTACATTTTAGTGAAGTGTTCCATTAAGGGGATGGGTCCTCTATTTACTATCCTGTAACTAATTGGCATGTTTTCCACCTTAGCAGAAAAAAAGGGGTGGAAGAAGGGCATGCTAAAAATAAATTTGTTGTCTATTATTTCAACCAGTCACATCTTGAATCAAAGCTCCGTGAAAGCAGGTGCCATGTAGGTCTTATTTACAAATTTACTCCCAGATTTTAGCCCAATGACTGTTGCATAGTAGGAGCCCAGTAAATTTCCATTTAAAGGATGAATGAATTTGCCATACAAGATCACTTTTGAAAGCTAAGAACAAAGATGGTACTTCAGTTAAGGGTCCCCAAAACCAAACCCACGTTCAATGATTCACCGGGAGGACTCTCAGGACTCAGCACACAGATGTTCTCTAGCCATGATTTTATGACAGTCAGAAAAAGGAAATGACTCATGGAGTGAAGATCTTGGGAAAGTGGACACAAGCTTCCAAGAGTCCTCTCTCAATGGAGTCACATGGGTCTTGCTTAGGCAAGTCTTTCACTGAAGAAAAGTTGGTGCGCAGTGCAAATCTATTGTTTGCATAAACGGCTTAGGCACAGTGAGACATGTTTATCAGTTCTAGACATGGTGGGAAGCCTTTTAAAATCTCAGTTCTCAGATGCCAGCCAAGGGCCAACACTGTCAGTAGTCCTTTCTAGGATAGTGGTCTCAGGACTGCTACTATTTTCTACAGAGGGCTCATTTCCACTCATCATGCAAATACAATGTTTGTCAACTTTTCTATTTGATTCCTAGCTTCCTTTTTAACAGGGCCCTGGGGGAAATCCCATATATATATCTGATGTCATTGATTATTAACAAACATTTTAACACTAAGTAACATATCTAATAATATACACCGCTCTTTGGTTGAAGCTGTGATGAGAACTATAATAAATGGCACAAAACAAATTTAAAAGTCCCTTTCCTTGTTGGTTTTCTGTATTGTTATGAATAATTTTGACAGTGTTTCCAGGTGGGGTCTTTTTCCAATTTTGATTCATCTAAAAATGCAGAGACAGTGTCTTATTAACATTTTGTCCCTTAAAGGATTTGGGCTTTCTATAAATTATTAGTGCCACAAATATTTGTTGAATGAATAAATTTCTGAATATTTACATATGCTCTTTGAAAGATAAATTTTGCTATTGGCTGAAATTTTAAGACTAATGTTCCTTTAAGGGTATTGCTTTGCTGCTTCCTAGGTAACTTGTGCTGGTTAAGGACATAGGTTTTTCTTTTCTTAATCTTAATCAAGAAACACTCTGCTTCAAACAGAAAATGTAGGTATTTAAGAAAGAACCGTGAATTGGGAAGTTAGTATCTTCTGATGGGAAGATAGGATGATTATAGTAAACTGCCTTAATAGATCCTTCCAAGGCAAAAACAGAAAATCCAAGCACTAAATTTTGGTAGGACCTGCCTTTGCCATAGAATCATGTAGGCCTTCCCAACGAAAAGATGAGTGTATTGCTTTACCCTTTGAACGTGGATTTGATCATGGGACTTCCTCTGGCGAACAGGATGCCATCAGTCATGATGCAAACAGAGCTTGAAACTTATTTGCAAGATTGAGTTTATGCTCTTGTGTCTCTGTCATTGCCAAGAGAAGAATGTTCCTGGGCTGGCTCATTGCTCCCTAGGGCAGAATGAGGGATGTGTGGAACAGAGCTGAGTAACCTCTTCCAAGCCCAGTCTGGAACAGCTGACTCCCCGCCAGCTCCCAGATGTCAAAGCGAGCCAAACCAACATTACCAGATCCACCAGCTGAGCCGGGCCTGGGTCAGCTGAAATGCACTGACACATGAGACATAAATGTTTATTTTTATATGCCACCTGATAGTCAATAAAAGTCATGTAAAAGTCATAGAGGTGAATTATAGGATACATTTTGTCAAGCCACAATGAGGAAAGTTTTTAACAATACGAACCACTTATAGCTGACTGGAGGAAAATGTCAGGCATTTCCTAGAAATGGTACTTATATTTTTAAGAGACTTATTTTGGATCAGCTAAAAGCAAAACATAAATATTTTGCAAGGGCTATTTTAAGAGAAGGCTTGAGTCATTCTGAACCAGTCATTAAAAGTTAATTTGATGTCATTTTATATTCATAGTCTACAGAAACCTTGACTCTTAGATTATTCTATTTTACTTAAATTTTTTATTACATCTTGAACCAGTTTCTCAGTGTTCGGTATGCCAGCATGGCAGAGTGAGCAGAGATAGAAAGTGTAGTAGACAGTTTCATGATGGTGTGATGAAGCATTCTCAACCTGGCCTTGAGTTTCATCAGTTGGACAGTGAGTGGTAGGAATGGAAACAAAAGTGAGACACCAGAGTCTGTACTTTCATTTCACAGCTTCTGAATCAAGGGAGAAATAAAGGCAAAGAATAAAAAACAGAAAGTAAGAGCTGTTCAATTATGGTCATAAGTTCTCAAAATTCTAAAGGGCTCGATCTGCTCAGACACATCTATCAGACACATCTATCAGCTAACAGCAATAAGGCAACCTACTATAATATGCATTTTCTTATAGACTCTGAAGTCACTTAGGGTAAAGTTCTATCTGATTATCTTAGGAGAAGCACTGTTGACTATAACAAATAAGTTCTACAATTTCATGGCTCACAACAGTAAATGTTTTGTCTACATAAGAGTCCAATATTGGGAAGCTTTTGTCCTTGTCATTCTTCAAGGACTCAGGCCTTGTCCATCTTGGGATTTCCCTGCTTCTGGGGGCCTGGGATTCCTCTACAAGCCTCCAGTGAACAGGAAAGCAGCACTGAAGGAAGGACACTTGCTTCTTTAGAGGACTAGACCATAAGTCACGCTTTCTCTAATATTCCACTGGCAAGAATTACTTGCATAGACACACAGAGGTACAAAGGAAGCTGGAAATGTGTAGTTTCCTGCTGAACAGCAGCCTGCTAGCAACAACTTCACAGAAGGGAAGTTAGGTGGTTAAGTAGCCATTCCTGCCATTCTGATACAATGTACTTTGCCAGAAGAGACCAGCACAGGCCTTCAATGTAGCAAGAGCTCAGTACATATTAACTGAATTCATGAACTGTTTAGACTCACTCAGTCATCTTTGCCCTGTAGGGTGCATCTAGCTATTTATTAATAGTGTATTTATTGGCTCTCATTGAGAAATTACTTCATGCCAGTGGCTGAGCTCACTAACTAGCTCTGTGAGGAAGGTACTATCAGTAACCTCGTTGTAGCAGATGAGGAAACTAAGGTTTATAAATGGTCAAGTGACTTGCCCAAGGTCACAGAGCTATTAAGTTTAGAATCAGGACTCAAGTCCAAGTCTGTCTAACTCCACAACTAAGATGTTTAAAGGCCTTTAGTGGTTCCTTGACAGCTTTAGGTCAATCCTATGATGATTGATAATGTAATATTTTCCATGTGTGGGCATATCTTTTGCAGTTACTACAAGTGCCTGGAGGAGATAATCTAAGCCTTTAATGATTCTCCCCACTGCCTTGGGCCACCTCCTTCCCCCACAGCTAGGATAAAATTAATCTTATAATAATCTATACTGAAATGTAGAAAAGAACACTAAATTATTTTTGTTGAATTAAAAAGTATTTATTTCAAACAACTAAAGGCTTTTTATGTTGAAGGTAGTAATGGAATTTTCCCATCTTTTCCAAAAACTGGATAAAATGTGAAAGCCTTTAATTGTGGCTGGAGAAATTCAGAGAACTAAACATTCATAAAAATGCAATATTAACTTCTTTGTTAGATCAGGTTTGAGAAGATGGATTGCTTTATTTATAACAGTTTAAACCAACTATTTCCAGGTTCTTGGGCTGGCAATTTACTAACATTCAGTTTTATCAGTCTTACAAAAATGATTTTATTTTTAAGATAAGAAGGTAGTTGACCTTCATACAATAATTGAATAAAAATAGAATCCATGATTTATGTTCACTGTATCAGTAGTTAATTAATATTAGCTACCACATTAAACCCAAAAAAGGTAGGGGCTTCTAGATCCCTTTCTCCATGACAATGTCTAATGAAGGTTGGTCGACCCTCTTCCCTTGCAGCTAGGCTATCTGTGGCTTCTAAGGCTACAAGACAGGGTAAGACAGGCAGTAGGCACATTCTCTTAGCTGCCCTGGCTCCCCACTGACACAAATCTCTCCTGGCCTTAGTCCATTGGCCAAAACTTGTCATGTGACCCCAACTTACTACAAAAAAGACTGCAACATGTAAGGGAGCAGAGGAGTATTTGATGAGCACTGTTTCTGCTACATTTACAGCAAAAACAGGTACCCAGTTTTCTTGAGAGCTGGTCTAGAAATTTTCCCATGCAAAGCCTATTTACTGAGTTCAAGAAAATTTTATCTGTGGCTTGTTGGAGCTGTGTGTATCAAAGTTATCATTTAAATAAAAAGACAATTCTGATAGAATCATGGTGGCAGATGTTATCCTCACATTCTCAATCTTGTGACTCTGAGTTTGAATTTCTTCTTGTTAACCATGGAATTTATTTTCTAAGCTTCAAGTGATTCACAGCTGAAACTTGGTGACTGCAAGCCCAATGATTTAGTAGGAATGTACAGTAGTTGAAGTAGTTATGTTTAGTAGTAGGCACATGTATGATTTAAGTAGGATTTTTCTCATAAAGAATGATATTTTTTTCTCTTTGGGTAGAGATTCTGTTTCCCAGTTTCTACAACCAAAGTAGTTTACACCAAAAGCTTATGGATGCACTGCAGGTTTGTTTTTTTAAACACTTTCTGAAAACTCAACATAGAATAAAACTGGTAACCTAGCCACCTGTTTTTCTTTTCTTTTTTCTTTTCTTTGATAATATGGATCATGCAGAATGCATTACAATGCCAGAGGGAATTTTCTCTGGCATTGAAAGTTTTTAAAATTAATATCATGCAAGGTAGAATGGTATTTTCTAGTCCTGTTCCTAAGAAAATTGTGACAGCATCATAATTCATAATAATTTGGGTTTGTCATTCATCATGGATATCTCAAGTGCTTTATAAACAAATTACGATTTTTGGAAGGCAAACAGATTTCCTCAAACTTTGCTCACATTGATTAGTAAAGATGTACCTAAGGGAGTTTTTGAAATTCTTCCAAATCCTCTCATATGTTAACCACCTTATAGCCTATTATTTATACATTACTAGTGGATAAGAGAGGTTATTTTAACCCATTTCTCCATCATAGGCTCTAGGGAAAATACTATAATCATTCACCTACACCAAATTATTGCAAGCATTCCTTACAATGAAATGATTTTATCAGGATGGTTTTATTAGAATATTACCCTTGCCTTAACTAATAATGCTTGTTTTCCTGACTTTAGAATACTACATCACATTCTGTATAATCATGTAATGACCTCAGAAATACTTCCATTTATCTATTATTTGAAGCCTGTGTTCCCTAGACACTGAGGAAATTTTAGATATCTTGTGTATAACTTATACCTAAAAGAGAACTCTGCCTGCCTGGTTTGAGGAAGCTAGAAAGTGAGAATCCCACAGAAGAGAAAAGGTCATTTGAAACAGTCCAGGACAGGTGGCACTCAGCATGAGAAACCCTCTCTTCTTGAAGTCCTAAATATTAGCTGGTGAACATTGAGCATTTACTGGCTACAAAAACATACAATGGCAAAATTTTCAAATATGTAAAATGATAAGAGAGTTACTAGTGAAGTTCAATCATATACACAGTTTTCTTTGACAAATTAAAGAATTACAAGCGTGAAAAAGTAAAAGAGAAACATAATTGTTAGAATTGACAATTCTTATCACTCTAATCACTTAGCAAGTCATTGTGAAATGATCATGAGTTTGAAGAAATGAAAATACTCTTCCCTTGGCATCTGTCCCAGGGTCCTCCCCTACAGTGTGCATTTTGTCCCCCTGATTGTGATTCTCATGTTGGTTAAGAACTTACATATGACATGTCTCTCAAACACCCACTGACACCTTCTTGTTTTCCTCAACCAACAAGGGAGAACTGGAGGAAAAATTCCCCGTGCTGGGCTTACTAAGAGGTAATATGCCTACACAGTGCATGGAAATTGACTGAATTTTCAAGAGTAGTTTAAAATGCCAAATTTTCGGGGGAGGAGTCAAGATGGCGGAGAAGTAGCAGGCTGAGACTACATCAGGTAGCAGGAGATCAGCTCCATAGCTTATCTAAACATTGCAAACACCTACAAATCCAATGGGAGATCGAAGAGAAGAACAGCAACTCTAGAAACAGAAAATCAACCACTTTCTGAAAGGTAGGACTGGCGGAGAAGTGAATCTAAAACGACGGGAAGATAGACTGCGGGGGGAGGGGCCGGCTCTCGGCAAGCGGCGGAGGAACAGAGCACAAAATCAGGACTTTTAAAAGTCTGTTCCACTGAGGGACATTGCTCCAGGGGCTAAACCAGGGTGAAGCCCACGCGGGGTCAGCGTGGCCCCAGGTCCCGCAGGGTCACAGAAGGATCGGGGGTGTCGGAGTGTCACAGAGCTCGCAGGTATTAGAATGGAGAAGCCGGTTGCAGAGACAGAGCCGAGGACTGAACTCTCAGCTCGGGGTTACCTTGAACTGGTCGCGGGCTGGGTGAGCTCGGAGCGCGGCTAGAGGCTGGGGATACGGGAGTGATTGGGTGCTGTCCTCTGGGGGCACACTGAGGAGTGGGGCCCCAGGCTCTCGGCTCCTCCGGGCCGGAGACTAGGAGGCTGCCATTTTCATTCCCGTCCTCCGGAACTCTACGGAAAGCGTTCAGGGAACAGAAGCTCCCAAAAGCGAACCTGAGCCGATTACTTAGTCCGGCCGCCGGTAAGGGCGGTGCAATACCGCCTCGGGCAAAGACGCTTGAGAGTCACTACAACAGGCCCCTCCCCCAGAAGATCAACAAAATATCCAGCCAGGACGAAGTTCATCTATCAAGGAAAGTAGGTTCAATTCCTAAGACAGCAGAGCAATTCCAGAGGAGGAGAAAGCAAAGCACGGAACTCATGGCTTTCTCCCCATGATTCTTTAGTTTTGTGGCTACTTCAATTTTTTTTTTCTTTTTTCAATTTTTTTTCTTTTTTTTTCTTCTTCTGCTAAATTTTTTAAAACTTTTACCCTTTTCTTTTTTAACGTTTTTTGACTAGTTTATCTAAATATATATATTTTTTCTTTATTTTATTTTTTAAATTTTTTTCTTTTTTTTTCTGAACCTCTTTTTATCCCCTTCCCCCCCCCCCCCACAATTTGGGGTCTCTTCTCATTTGGTTACAGTGCATTTTTCTGGGGTCTTTGCCACCCTTTTAGTATTTTATTTGCTCCTTCATATCCTCTTATCTGGACAAAATGACAAGGCGGAAAAAATCACCACAAACAAAAGAACAAGAGGCAGCGCTGAAGGCTAGGGACCTAATCAACACAGACATTGGTAATATGTCAGATCAAGAGTTCAGAATGACGATTCTGAACATTCTAGCTGGGCTCGAAAAAGGCATGGAAGATATTAGAGAAACCCTCTCTGGAGATATTAAAGCCCTTTCTGGAGAAATTAAAGAACTAAAATCTAACCAAGTTGAAATCAAAAAAGCTATTAATGAGGTGCAGTCAAAAATGGAGGCTCTCACTGCTAGGATCAATGAGGCAGAAGAAAGAATTAGTGATATAGAAGACCAAATGACAGAGAATAAAGAAGCCGAACAAAAGAGGGACAAACAGCTACTGGACCATGAGGGGAGAATTCGAGAGATAAGTGACACCATAAGACGAAACAACATTAGAATAATTGGGATTCCAGAAGAAGAAGAAACAGAGAGGGGAGCAGAAGGTCTATTGGAGAGAATCATTGGAGAGAATTTCCCTAATATGGCAAAGGGAACAAGCATCAAAATCCAGGAGATGCAGAGAACACAGCTCAAAGTCAACAAGAATAGGTCCACACCCCGTCACCTAATAGTAAAATTGACAAGTCTTAGTGACAAAGAGAAAATCCTGAAAGCAGCCCGAGAAAAGAAGTCTGTAACATACAATGGTAAAAATATTAGATTGGCAGCAGACTTATCCACAGAGACCTGGCAGGCCAGGAAGAGCTGGCATTATATATTCAGAGCACTCAATGAGAAAAACATGCAGCCAAGAATACTCTATCCAGCTAGGCTATCATTGAAAATAGAAGGAGAGATCAAAATCTTCCAGGACAAACAAAAACTGAAAGAATTTGCAAACACCAAACCAGGTCTCCAGGAAATATTGAAAGGGGTCCTCTAAGCAAAGAGAGAGCCTAAAAGTAGTAGATCAGAAAGGTACAGAGACAATATACAGTAACAGTCACCTTACAGACTAATAATGGCACTAAATTCATATCTCTCAATAGTTACCCTGAATGTTAATGGGCTAAATGCCCCAATCAAAAGACACAGGGTATCAGAATGGATAAAAAAAAAAAAACCCATCAGTATTGCCTACAAGAAACTCATTTTAGATGCAAAGACACCTCCAGATTTAAAGTGAGGGGGTGGAAAAAATTTACCATGCTAATGGGCATCAGAAGAAAGCTGGGGTGGCAATCCTTATATCAGATCAATTAGATTTTAAGCCAAAGACTATAATAAGAGATGAGGAAGGACACTATATCCTACTCAAAGGGTCTGTCCAACAAGAAGATCTAACAATTTTAAATATCTATGCCCCTAACGTGGGAGCAGCCAACTATATCAACCAATGAATAACAAAATCAAAGAAACACATCAATAATAATACAAGAATAGTAGGGGACTTGAACACTCCCCTCACGAAATGGACAGATCATCCAAGCAAAAGATCAACAAGGAAATAAAGACCTTAAATGACACACTGGACCAGATGGACATCACAGATATATTCAGAACATTTCATCCCAAAGCAACAGAATACACATTCTTCTCTAGTGCACATGGAACCTTCTCCAGAATAGATCACATCCTGGGTCACAAATCAGGTCTCAACCGGTATCAAAAGATTGGGATCATTCCCTGCATATTTTCAGACCACAATGCTCTGAAGCTAGAACTCAATCACAAGAGGAAAGCTGGAAAGAACCCAAATACATGGAGACTAAACAGCATCCTTCTAAAGAATGAATGGGTCAACCAGGAAATTAAAGAAGAACTGAAAAAATTCATGGAAACAAATGATAATGAAAACACAACGGTTCAAAATCTGTGGGACACAGCAAAGGCAGTCCTGAGAGGAAAATATATAGCGGTACAAGCCTTTCTCAAGAAACAAGAAAGGTCTCAAGTACACAACCTAACCCTACACGTAAAGGAGCTGGAGAAAGAACAAGAAAGAAACCCTAAACCCAGCAGGAGAAGAGAAATCATAAAGATCAGAGCAGAAATCAATGAAATAGAAACCAAAAAACAACAGAAAAAATCAATGAAACTAGGAGCTGGTTCTTTGAAAGAATCAATAAGATTGATAAACCCCTGGCCAGACTCATCAAAAAGAAAAGAGAAAGGACCCAAATCAATAAAATCATGAATGAAAGAGGAGAGATCACAACTAACACCAAAGAAATACAGACAATTATAAGAACATACTATGAGCAACTCTACGCCTACAAATTTGACAATCTGGAGGAAATGGATGCATTCCTAGAGACATATAAACTACCACAACTGAACCAGGAAGAAATAGAAAACCTGAACAGGCCCATAACCAGTAAGGAGATTGAAACAGTTATCAAAAATCTCCAAACAAACAAAAGCCCAGGGCCAGACGGCTTCCCAGGGGAATTCTACCAAACATTTAAAGAAGAACTAATTCCTATTCTCCTGAAACTCTTCCAAAAAATAGAAATGGAAGGAAAACTTCCAAACTCATTTTATGAGGCCAGCATCACCTTGATCCCAAAACCAGACAAGGATCCCACCAAAAAAGAGAACTACAGACCAATATCCTTGATGAACACAGACGCAAAAATTCTCGCCAAAATACTAGCCAATAGGATTCAACAGTACATTAAAAGGATTATTCACCACGATCAAGTGGGATTTATTCCAGGGCTGCAGGGTTGGTTCAACATCCGCAAATCAATCAATGTGATACAACACATTAATAAAAGAAAGAACAAGAACCATATGATACTCTCAATAGATGCTGAAAAAGTATTTGACAAAGTACAGCATCCCTTCCTGATCAAAACTCTTCAAAGTGTAGGGATAGAGGGCACATACCTCAATATTATCAAAGCCATCTATGAAAAACCCACCGCAAATATCATTCTCAATGGAGAAAAACTGAAAGCTTTTCTGCTAAGGTCAGGAACACGGCAGGGATGTCCATTATCACCACTGCTATTCAACATAGTACTAGAAGTCCTAGCCTCAGCAATCAGACAACAAAAAGAAATTAAAGGCATCCAAATTGGTAAAGAAGAAGTCAAACTATCACTCTTCGCAGATGATATGATACCATATGTGGAAAACCCAAAAGACTCCACTCCCAAACTGCTAGAACTTGTACAGGAATTCAGGAAAGTGTCAGGATATAAAATCAATGCACAGAAATCAGTTGCATTTCTGTACACCAACAACAAGACAGAAGAAAGAGAAATTAAGGAGTCAATCCCATTTACAATTGTACCCAAAACTATAAGATACCTAGGAATAAACCTAACTGAAGAGGCTAAGAATCTATACACAGAAAATTATAAAGTACTCATGAAAGAAATTGAGGAAGACACAAAGAAATGGAAAAATGTTCCATGCTCCTGGATTAGAAGAATAAATATTGTGAAAATGTCCATGCTACCTAAAGCAATCTACACATTTAATGCAATCCCTATCAAAATACCATCCATTTTTTTCAAAGAAATGGAACAAATAATCCTAAAATTTATATGGAACCAGAAAAGACCTCGAATAGCCAAAGGAATATTGAAGAACAAAGCCAAAGTTGGTGGCATCAGAATTCCGGACTTCAAGCTCTATTACAAAGCTGTCATCATCAAGACAGCATGGTACTGGCACAAAAACAGACACATAGATCAGTGGAACAGAATAGAGAGCCCAGAAATCAACCCTCAACTCTATGGTCAACTAATCTTCGACAAAGCAGGAAAGAATGTCCAATGGAAAAAAGACAGCCTCTTCAATAAATGGTGCTGGGAAAATTGGACAGCCACATGCAGAAAAATGAAATTGGACCACTTCCTTACACCACACATGAAAATAGACTCCAAATGGATGAAGGACCTCAATGTAAGAAAGGAATCCATCAAAATCCTTGAGGAGAATGCAGGCAGCAACCTCTTCGACCTCAGCCGTAGCAACATCTTCCTAGGAACAACGGCAAAGGCAAGGGAAGCAAGGGCAAAAATGAACTATTGGGATTTCATCAAGATCAAAAGCTTTTGCACAGCAAAGGAAACACTTAACAAAACCAAAGGACAACTGACAGAATGGGAGAAGATATTTGCAAACGACATATCAGATAAAGGGCTAGTATCCAAAATCTATAAGGAACTTAGCAAACTCAACATCCAAAGAACAAACAATCCAATCAAGACATGGGCAGAGGACATGAACAGACATTTCTGCAAAGAAGACATCCAGATGGCCAACAGACACATGAAAAAGTGCTCCACGTCACTCGGCATCAGGGAAATACAAATCAAAACCACAATGAGATATCACCTCACACCAGTCAGAATGGCTAAAATTAACAAGTCAGGAAATGACAGATGCTGGTGAGGATGCGGAGAAAGGGGAACCCTCCTCCACTGTTGGTGGGAATGCAAGCTGGTGCAACCACTCTGGAAAACAGCATGGAGGTTCCTCAAAATGTTGAAAATAAAACTACCCTATGACCAGCAATTGCACTACTGGGTATTTATCCTAAAGATACAAACATAGTGATCCGAAGGGGCACGTGTACCCGAATGTTTATAGCAGCAATGTCTACAATAGCCAAACTATGGAAAGAACCTAGATGTCCATCAACAGATGAATGGATAAAGAAGAGGTAGTATATATATACAATGGAATACTATGCAGCCATCAAAAGAAATGAAATCTTGCCACTTGCAACGACGTGGATGGAACTAGAGCGTATCATGCTTAGTGAAATAAGTCAATCGGAGAAAGACAACTATCATATGATCTCCCTGATGTGAGGACATGGAGAAGCAACATGGGGGGTTAGGGGGATAGGAGAAGAATAAATGAAACAAGATGGGATTGGGAGGGAGACAAACCATAAATGACTCTTAATCTCACAAAACAAACTGGGGGTTGCTGGGGGGAGGTGGGATTGGGAGAGGGGGAGGGGGCTATGGACATTGGGGAGGGGAGGCGAACCATAAGAGACTATGGACTCTGAAAAACAACCTGAGGGTTTTGAAGGGTCAGGGGTGGGAGGTTGGGGGAACAGGTGGTGGGTAATAGGGAGGGCATGTTTTGCATGGAGCACTGGGTGTTGTGCAAAAACAATGAATACTGTTACGCTGAAAAAAATAAATAAAATGGAAAAAAAATGTGAGAAAAAAATGCCAAATTTTCACTTTACTAATTTCAGAATTTGAACATCTGACAAGTTTTGATTGATACCATTTAATTATCACAATAAGATCCATATCCACATCATTATTCTCTCTCGGTGGGTCAAAGGATGTGTGGACACTTTGCAGGGTTTCTGAGGGTTACTCCAGAAGATAACAACCAACACCATGAGAACTGAATCCAGAGGTTAAAATGCTGAAAAAAACAAAATCAACAAACTGTGCTTGTTTAAAACACAGAATGCTCAAGATTCAACCATCTTCGTAGCAAAGCTGGTCAGAAACATACTCATACTGGACACATTCACCTCTACATGGACGAGGGTTCATAAATCAAAATGAATATTATACTTTGATTCAGTCAATGTCAACAAATAGCATATGCATTGCTCACTACTATCATGCAAGCTTTGGAGGAAGAGGCATCATACGCATGCTATCTGAGAGAGCTGGTGAACTTTTTCTGTAAAAGGACGGAAAACCCATAGTCTCGGCTTTGTGGGGTGGATGGTTTCTGTTGCAATGCTTTTGTTGTGGCACAAAAGCAGCCATAGACAATACATAAATGGATGCCCACGGCCGTATTCTAATAAAGTTCTCTGGAAAAATAGGCAACAGGCCAGATTTCGCCCGAGGGCTGTAGTGTGCCAATCCTGGGTACAGGCAGGCTCTGGGAGGCACCTTCCACATCCCTGGACCACAACACAAAACCTCAACAGCAGCTCTTGCCTCCAGGGAAAACCAATGGGATGGGTGAAGGACAGGAGACCGAAATTCACTTTCCATCCCATACCTTTTATAATCTTGAATTCTGTATAATACATCACATTTAAATAATAAATGAATTCATCTTCAGAAGTTAATATTCCCATGGGGCCATCAGCTGTCTAAGACATCCATTCTGTCTTCCGTGGAACAAGGTTGTAACATCTCTTCTCTTGCTTCCACTGGGTGATAATGGAAATAACTCAAACTCTGAATGCAAATATGCATTATATCAAGCTAAAGTGCCACCTAAATATCCAGTGTACTTTCATTATTTTATAACTGCTGCTATGGGGAGACAGAGCAGTTCAGCAACTAGAAGCCCAAGTATCAGAGCCAGACTGTTAAACACCAACCAGAGCATTTTCAAACCCCTTGCTTTCTTATCACCTGCATATTCACATAGAAGCCAATTTCACATCAATACCAGGCACAAAGAAATTCACACAGCAAATCTAGAATCTTGAAAACTGGTACATAGAAATAAAACTTCTAACTGAAACTTACACTTTCTTTAAAATTTTATAATTTTTAAAATTTTTTTGTAAACATATAATGGGTTATTAGCCCCAGGGGTACAGGTCTGTGAATCACCACGTTTACACACTTCACAGCACTCGCCATAGCACCTACCCTCCCCAATGTCCATAACCCCACCACCCTCTTCCTACCTCCCTCCCCCCCCCGCAAACCTCAGTTTGTTTTGTGAGATTAAGAGTCTTTTATGGAAACCTACACTTTTAATAAGAATTCATAGTACTGTCTTCTTAAATCTATATGATTTACTAGAAAAAAAAAACTGGGATAAGAGACATGTTTTCGTTTCATGTAGCTTTTTAACTTTCCCTACTCAGCTGTGGAGCCAACAAACCTTCAACCCTCTCCCACGGACATTTACAGTTTCTGTAAGTGTTGTACAGTTGGAAATTATCAAGATCACAATAAAGACCTTAGGCACAAGGAAATCCTCAAGCACTAAGTAATATTTAATTAAATCATGTCAAATATATTATGACAAAGGATAAAAATGAAAAGAAATATTTTTAAATCATTTTCAACAGTAAATCTGATAACTAAAAGAAATTTCAGGTTAAACAACTTTAAACAATTTATTTTCATTAAATGTGGATTTACTGAGATTTATTTCAGAGGAAAATTTAAAAGATTTTTGGATTACACCCTCTCTAGCTATTGTTTATAGTCCCTGGAATAGATAAGTTAAGAGTCAGAGACATTTTGAGAAAGTAGAAGAAAGACAAGTGAATCAACCTAGTGGAATAAAGCACTCACTGTTTAAACAGGAGAAGAGGACTGCTCTTTGGCAGTGTGAAATGCAAACAAACATGGATTAGTAACTGATAAAATATATATTATATAATTGTCTTTGAATCACCTAAAAGTTGGGGAAAAATCCTGACTTTGTTAAGGATACGGAATCCACAAAGTAATGAAAACTGGTTATGAAAAGGAGTCTTGGGGTACTTTTTCCAACAATAAATCCAATATTAAAGTAGAAGATGTCTTTTTTTTTTATATTTTATTTATTTGACAGAGAGAAACCACAAGTAGGCAGAGGCAGGCAGAGAGAGAGGAGGAAGCAGGCTCCCTGCTGAGCAGAGAGCCTGATGCGGGGCTCGATCCCAGGACCCTGGGATCATGACCTGAGCCGAAGGCAGAGGCTTAACCCACTGAGCCACCCAGGCGCCCCTAGAAGATGTCTTTTATGTCACCGAGTCTTAGACCCTGAGGTAAGGCAACTATGAACAGAACTATAGGTACGCATGATTCTGAGCTTGAGAAGTAATAAACTGGAGGGAGAAATGGATTTTGAGTAGCCAATTCTCTAGGCAGCCAAAGATAAAAGACTTTCCCTGTTTACAAGTAAAGGCACCATAGCAAAGAACTACTTCATCAATGCAAGAGCTAATTAAATCTTTGGGAAATTGTTCCCAGGCACGGAAGATAGAGAGCGAATATCAAGGGTAATGGTTTAAGAGGAATGCCCTAAGGATGAAGGAAATAAACCAAAATGAAAACTTCTTCGGGTTAAAAAAACAAAACAAAAAACCAGAAAACAAATAGTCGTCAATGTGACTCACGTTGCTGCTGAAGTAGGTGGTGGTAGAAATAGAGAATAACACTGGGCATTTCTTCTAATTAATTACCAACATAATAACGGAGCCATTTATATTCCAGAAACAAAATTCCTGAAACCGAATAGAACTTATCTCATGAGGGACAGAGTCTGCTGAAGTGGCCTCACTACTGCCAGTTGTGGGAAAAGCTATAGCTGGTGCCTGAAGGTAGAACTGCAGAGCTTAAAGCACATACAATTTGGGGTTTCTGGCTAAGCAAAAAAAAAAGAAAGAAAGAAAGAAGGAAAGAGAAAATTTAAAAAATTGAAATGATACAAAACTAGGTACAACACGGGATTCTTACTTGGAACGAGAAAAGAAATCACAACCAGTTAATTAGGAACGCTAAGAATATGACAAACAGAAAATCCAGGGGAAAAAAAAAACAAAAACACCTTCAAATATTTAGTTAATATTTTACTTCAATCTGACCCTATACTTTTTGGTGAAGATGTCTTGACATCAGAAGTAGGAGTACCTAGGAATTTTCCTAAGCCAGAATAGCTAGCCACAATTTCATAATATAGATGCATGGAACTGACATTAAGCCATGCACACCCAGGCCAAGTATATCCTCCAACTTCATCTCCTTTAGCAGATCCCACATACAATCATGGCCAATGGCACTCAACAGAAAGCGAAATGTGACAGACGACAAATTAGGGGTGGACGACAGTGGTCTTCAACAGTTGAAGTCAAAATGTCTTTTCTTTTTTACTTTTTTTATTTTATTTTATTTTACTTTTTTGCAAATTCCACAAAAACACATAATCATGAACACATTGTAAACAACTTCCAGTCCTCCCAGAACCTTGTGAGGGGCCCATGCAAGCAAGGGGTCCTGCAGCTTCATCCTTCAGAGAGGTTTGTCTCTGTACATCTACCCATGCTTCTCAGCTGGACATAGGCCACTACCTGTAGGAGGCAAAAACCAGTGTGGACCAGTGTAGTGTAAGAACCTGATGTTAAGTGTTTAATATAATCGAAATGCTTGACAGTAAGCTTTTGATTACTCATGCATTTATTTCAAAGGCACCTATTCTGAATAAATATTGCTAGGTGTGTAAGACAGCTACTAGCAAAACAATTAGGCAAGAAACCAGGCTGGCCCACCCATGAAGTTTCCTTGGTAGAAAGTTCTGGACACCGAGATCACTAACCACTTGAGTGACCCCACTTCTCCCTTCTCATGTCCTCAATATCTCTGTTATGTTTTAAATTCACTAAAAAAGATTAAACCTATGAAACTCCAGGTACCCCCAACCCTTGGACCCCAAAAAGGCAGAGCCATATTCTTGTCCCAGCTCTCCCCTTCTCTACTCATAACCTGGCTGTGTGGCCACTTGGTATGTGGTACCTCCTGAAGGACCTGTGAGTCATAAATCTCATTCCTCAAAGCTCCTGATGGTTGTTGCTGAGGTGCATCTTACCATCATAATGAGAACCACAAGGACCAGTCCAGATACCACACTGGTTCCGGGGAGTTGGGTCAATGTCTGTAGGGTCTTACCACAAGTAGTGAGGGTCCAGGTGAGTGCCTCAGGCATTCTTAGCAGGTAGCACCATCACCATAGACAGGCAGAGGCTGACAAGAATCAGCCAGATGCTAGATTTTCATAAAATGATGAGGCATTTGCAATGCAATTTACTTCCAATCATTCTGCTTCTTCTTTAACTTGTAAAACTTAGAAAAATGAGAGTACTAACCAATACATAAAATTATTCAAGGGACACTTTTTCTTGTTTATTTCTCTGAAGACCCCAGATTCTTCCACAGAAAGATCAATGAGACTTCATTCCAAGAGATTTAGAATTTCTAGGCTATATGGTATGATCTGAAGGATGGTGTTAGATGGTTCTCTGTTCAAGAAAAATCTACCCAGGGAAGGCATTAAACTTCTCTCAGGCATTCCTCATTTAGAATAAAAGAGAATGATTCAAGGCCACTCCCCTCACTAAAATTTAAATCCCTCTCTAGCAAAGACTAAGCAATTTGGCCACATTCTTATCAATTAGAAAACCCATCAGGAATCAGTATATTAGACCAGAGAGGTACCAACCATATATCTGAAAGAATATTACCCAGAAAAGTTATGTTCTAAAGTTCTGAGGCAGAACAAGGTAATGAATATAGATGAAAGAAATCCTCTCTTCCAAAAAGGGTTTCTGCTTCTAGAGGACAAACCATAACTGGGCTTTCAGGGAAGGGTGGGCAAGTGAAACGTAGGGGCAGCTGGAATTCCTGAAGGAAGACAAATGGAGAGGGAAGAAGTTGAATGATGCTGAAGTCAGTTTTTTCATCATGTACTTTTGCCAAGGGCCTGATTTGCCCTTAGCTCCTGACCAGGGGCAGGTCTGCATATATAATACCATGGAGCCAAAGTTGTGTGTGTAACTGAAGAGGTCAACAGTAAATTTTAGTGAGTGACAAAAGGCTCTTTTCATGCCAGACACTTCAGTAAGGGGAAGTTTGATGAAGGGCTTTTTCAGCTGCCATCTTAGGCCAGCAGTTCCCAAAAGGAAGTACATGGACTACTCCTGAAACAGGGGATGACGGAGGTTTTTTGGTCATTTCCTTTGAACACTTCTCCTTTGTGTTATATTCACCTTAACATGGTAAAGAAAAAATTTTATCTACCCAGCAAATTTACAGAAATGATCAAGTTCTCCTTTTAAATTAATTATGTAAAAGAAAACGTGGGTCGATTAAGGAAAAAATAAATAAATAACAATATTCTGAATAGATGATCCTGAGAGGCAACAAGAACTATGGAGGTGGACTGAGAATAATGCGTCCTGGCAGAAAGTAATATATAATTCTGTCCTTTCCCAGGAACCTAGAAAAGAGGAGCTTTTGCAAAGACTATATAAATAGAACATATTTTAGATTAAAGGAGGCCCATACCTCAAGTTCCTAAAATTTTTATTAAATAGTAATTCCAAAATATGGCTACATTCTTTACCTTTTAAATTTAAGCAGGGATCATACACCCCATTTTTACCTGAGGAGGTTGAGGTATAGAATAAGTAGGTTAATTCCAAATGTGTGAAAGGCCATGTTAAAGTTTGAACATAGGTCTACTCCTTCCAAATTCCATAGTAGCAATTATTCTAGCTCTAGTTCAAGATGACATCTTGGTAAAAATGGTTAAGGCAAAAAATCAGTATGGGCAGCAAAATAGTAAAATTCTCAGGCACAATGAGCATATTTACGTCTTTAGCTATTCCTGGTTAAAATTTTACCGATTCCCAGAGGAGAGTTGTTAACATCAGATTCACACAGCTGTCATGACGGTCAACCAGAAAAAGATGATGAGAACGATGTACACAAAAAATGATATATGTATGTATATATTTACATGTATCATTTTTTGTGTACATCGTATGTATATTTACATATACATACATATACACACCTTCATTCTAGGCATATATGACACGGGACTTTGTTGATAAAAATCAGCCTTACACTGTATGTTCTGACATTTAATGAGAGCTCCAAAGCCTTATTTTCTGGATCAAATCCCACACCTGAGATGTAACTTTAGATGAGATTTTCAACTTCTGTGAACTTCAGTTTCATTAAAACGGTAGTAAGAATATGCTACCTAAAGCAACCTATACATTTATCACAATCCCTATCAAAATGCCATCATTTTTTTTCAAAGAAATGGAAAAAATAATCCAAAATTTATATGGAACCAGACAAGACCCCGAATAGCCAGAGGAATGTTGAAAAAGAAAGCCAAAGTTGGTGGCATCACAATTCCGGACTTCAAGCTCTATTACAAAGCTGTCATCATCAAGACAGCATGGTACTGGCACAAAAACAAACACAAAGATCAGTGGAACAGAATAGAGAGCCCAGAAATAGACCCTCAACCCTATGGTCAACTAATCTTTGACAAAGCAGGAAATAATGTCCAATTGAAAAAAAAAATCTTGGGGTGCCTGGGTGGCTATGTGGGTTAAGCCTCTGCCTTTAGCTTGGGTCATGATCCCAGGGTCCTGGGATCGAGCTCCGCATCGGGTTCTCTGCTCAGCAGAGAGCCTACTTCCCCCTCCCCCTCTGCCTGCCTCTCTGCCTACTTGTGGTCTCTGTCTCTCTGTTAAATAAATAAAATCTTAAAAAAAATAAATAAAACTGAAAAAGAAAGAAAGAAAGAAAAAAGACAGTCTTTTCAATAAATGGTGTTGGGAAAATTGGACAGCCACATCCAGAAGAATGAAACTGGACCATTTTCTTACACCACACACAAAAATAGACTCAAAATGGATGAAAGACCCTAATGTGAGACTGGAATCCATCAAAATCCTTTAGGAGAACACAGGCAGCAACCTCTTTGACCTCAGCCGCAGCAACTTCTTCCTAGAAACATCACCAAAGGCAAGGGAAGCAAGCGCAAATGAACTACTGGGACTTCATCAAGATCAAAAGCTTTTGCACAGCAAGGAAACAGTCAACAAAACCAAAAGACAATAGACAGAATGGGAGAAGATATTCACAAGTGACCTATCAGGTAAAGGGCTAGTATCCAATCTATAAAGAACTTATCAAACTCAACATCCAAAGAACAAAGAATCCAATCAAGAAATGGTCAGAAGACATGAACAGACATTTCTGCAAAGAAGACATCCATATGGCCAACAGACACATGAAAAAGTGCTCCACATCACTTGGCATCAGGGAAATACAAATCAAAACCACAGTGAGATACCACCTCACACCAGTCAGAATGGCTAAAATGAACAAGTCAGGAAATGACAGGTGTTGGCGAAGATGCAGAGAAAGGAGAACCCTCCTACACTGATGGGAATGCAAGCTGGTGCATCCACTCTGGAAAACAGCATGGAGGTTCCTCAAAAAGTTGAAAATTGAGTTATCCTATAACCCAGCAATCGCACTACTGGGTATTTACCCTAAAGATACAAACGTAGTGATCCAAAGAGGCACGTGCACCTGAATGTTTATAGCAGCAATGTCCTCAATAACCAAACTATGGAAAGAACCTAGATGTCCATCAACAGATGAATGGATAAAGAAGAGGTAGTATATATATACAATGGAATACTATGCAGCCATCAAAAGAAATGAAATCTTGCCATTTGCAATAATGTGGATGGAGCTAGAGGGTATTATGCTGAGCAAAATAAGTCAATCAGAGAATGACAATTATCATATGATTTCTCTGACATGAGAAATTTGAGAGGCACATTACGTTGCTTAGTAAAACATAGGGCAGGGGCTTGTGGGGGGTAGGGAAGGAAAAAAGTGAAACAAGATAGGATCAGGAGTGAGACAAACCATAAGAGACTCTTAATCTCACAAAACAAACTGAGGGTTGCTGGGAGGTGATGGGGTAGGGATAAGGTGGCTGGATTATGGACATTGGGAGGGTATGTGCTATGGTGAGTGTTGTGAAATGTGTAAGCCTGATGATTCATAGACTTGTACCCCTGGGGTAAATAATACATTATATGCTATTTAAAAAATAAAATATTAAATTAAATTAAATGGATGCATGCAAAAAAAAAAACAGTAGTAAGAATAGTAACTACATTGTAGAGTTGCTTAAGGATGAAATAAGGTTAATATACAAAATGTGTGGAAACTGGGGCTGGGAGATTATAAATGATAAATAACTATGACATTATTATTCTCCATTTCATGATACAATTGGAAATACACACAAATGCACAGAGGTCTTGCTCTCGTTTGACACACAGTTAATCTGTTTCAATCACAGATTTATTTATTAAGTAAAACACTAAAATCACTTTCACACTAGCAGTTGACAATTGTAAGTATAAGACGTTTGAGATAGTTTTAATAGTATGGGCACTGACTATTTAAAGGAGACCCTTGCCTGTAAATTTGCCATAGCTACTGTCGCTAAGCAAGTAAATGTTCTATTATGCCTGAGATCTTTCTGAAATTTGTCCGGTAGATTCTCCAGTTTATTAACTCGTACTAGAATGTCAGTGCTCCACACGGGTGAAGAGGGGCAATGGAAACACATGGAAGGGCTGGTTAACTCAGTCTTGGATGGAAGTGAGTTCGAATCCTAAAGCATGATGAAGAATCTGCCAGCTGAAACGGCAGAGAGAGAGGTAGAGTTTGTCCTGGCAGTACCCGCATGTTCAAATGCCCAGACGTGAGAAAACAATGCTTACTCATGGAACTACATGTTTTCTAGTATAGTGTGAGCTTAAATTATAAGATGCGGGAGCTTGAAGGACTGAGCCCACTCAGGTTATAATAAGACCTGTGTGTCTTACTAAGGATGGCAGAGTTTGTTCTGAGAAAAACTGGGAGCAAATGAAGGACTTTAAACTGGGGAATTCCACAATCATGGCTACTAAGAGGCCCCCGGCATCCATGTGATAAGAATTCTGAAACCAGAGTCCATGAACACTGCTGGAAATTCAGTGGGTCTGTGAACTGTGATGGCCAAAGGGAAAAAAGAACATATTTATTTTTACTAAGCAATGTAATGTGGTCATAAAAGGCACATTACAAATTTGTTTATAATATATGAAACCTTTAATAAAAATAATAAAATTGGTTTTTCTCTGTAATCCTATGTGGTTTTATTTCATGCTTTTAAAAACATTTTTTTTCAAGAAGGGGTCTGTGGGCTTCATCAGATTGCCAAAAGGGTCTATGGCACAGAACCCGAATGGAAGGATTACCCACATGCATACAGAGACTCTGCTAGGTCTTTATAGCACAGGCAGGGAAGCACCAAGTGTTCAAGTACAAACTACAAATCCCAATAAGATAATAGTTCAACTGGATTAATTAGAAATTCCAAACACTATAGCTCTAGTACTTTCCTGTGTGTTACTAGCAAGAAAGCTCAAAATATTATGGTGTCTCAGTATCAGTTGTCTGGCAAACTTACAGATACTATCCCCACACATGACCTCTGGTTGCTTCTGTACATACATGATGGCACAGTGGATGTTTACTGAGGATGTCTCCCCAGATCCATCCCCCTCCTTCCAGCAATAGCAACCAATTAATGGACACACTTCTCGTGTTCTTCCCGTGAGTCTGATCTTGGGAGTTTTCACCCCACCAATGTATACACCAAGACTAAATCAATGACCATACCACATTGCCTCAACCACATGACCTAAGTTTGTCCAACCACAGTAACCCTCAAGATTTTGCAGGAACCAGCTAAGATTCAGTTGTTTGTGTGGGACATGAGCCCGAGGGGTTGTGAAAATGGAGCTTTTCCATCATGGCAGAAAGGCTGGCATCAGAGGACGAAGTCAGCAACCAGGCAGACAGCATGGGGAGAAACAGTTCTGCTGATACCATGTGATCCCTAAAGACAGAGCTAACTCTGGGCTTTCAAAATCCACAAGCCAAGTAGTTTTTCATTTTTTATTACTAAAGTTCGAGTGATTTTAAGTTTTTATTAGTAGATAGAAACTATCCTAACAAAATTCTATGTAGTTCAGACCATAATGTAGATTCATTTATCAATTAATTGGTGACTGCTTCAAGTTGTAGTTGTCATAATCATGTTTTCGGTGGCCATACTGTGTTGATGGCATTCATTAAGCAGAAGTTTGTCAAGTGTCCTCCAGGAACAGCACCGCAGCATGACAATGCATGATACAGGCTAACAGCAGACATCCCTGCACTCAAGACCAAATCTCTGGGAAATGGCTGACACCTGAAAATCTGCATTTCCCTCAGACACCTCGTGATACTCACACAGAAAGATCTGAGAACGCTCTTCCTTTATGTTTACTAAGGCTACAGAGAATAAGGAGAATTATGCTGTCAGAGTTTCTGATACGGTACTGAGCAAAATCTTCACTAGATGTTTTGTATGTTTCACTTTAGAGTTTCATATTATTGAAAGGATGTTTTGCATTATGACTTGTGGTACCCAAATGGTCACATGTGCCATAATTTCTGAAGACCTTGGTACAAAATTAGATTCCCAGGACTTATTCTGGATTCAGTTAAGCATAAGTAGAGGGAGCTCTGAAAAATCTGCCTTTTTTTAAAAGCAAATTTCCTAGGTAATTCTGAAGCATTCTGAAATTTAAGCTCCATCAAACTGGAGAGATCAAGAGAAAAAAAACCTGAATTCCAAACAGAAAAGAAAGAACGTTAAATTTGAAATCTGAATTCCCCTTTTACTTGATCAACCCAAAAGAGATCTTCACTTTTCTCTATTTGCTGTAAGGTTTTCCTTTTTTCATTATACCTCATCTTCACCCCTACAGAGGTTGAGAACTTTGAGAACTCATGGTGCTCTCTGTCTAGAACAACTCAAGCTACTTACAAGCAACAACCAGTTTTTAATTAGGAATATCCCTAGGGAAAAGACTCAGGCACTCTTATGGGAACTGCTGTGCTCGTATCTTGTCACTGCCTAGCAGGGCTTAATGTTTAATGAATTTTAGGATATTTTTAAAGTAGGAAATCGAGCATACAATTGAAAAAGTGAAAACACTGCTGCATTCATCAAGTAAACTCACCGTGAGCTCTGAATTCCGTTTCTGTCCCTCAGTCAAAATTGAATTTGAGTTATGCATATATTTTCAGAATAAGAAAGCTATTATTTATTTCTTTTCAGATATGGGTTTTGGCATCTTCTTCGAACCGGCTGTAGAAATTGAGCTGTGTATAAGAGAGGAGAAATGTTGCAGTGTTTTATGAGGGTATTTTTTTTTTTATAATTGCCTTAGGTAGAAATGAGAATTTTTCTTTCCTTGTCAACTCTCTACTATTAGGAAGAGGAGAGGATACTGTATTTATAAAGTGTTTTCATTCTACAAAATGGACAGAGTTGCCTTAATTTGTTAATTCACAGGATATTTCTCCTTCTGTGTATGTGCAAATGATACAGATGGAGAGTGGGGGTCGGGGAGAGAAAAAGATCTTCTTCAAATACCTCTATGTATTAAGAAGCTATAAAGAACAATTCCCATTATATGGTATAACTGAATCTATTATACCTTTGAATTTAATCTGAAGAAGAAAAATCATTTATATAACATTCTTATTTCCTTTCAGGGAAGTTTTTTAAAAAAATATCTGTGTATTAAAGAGAAATGTTTCTCGTGGGTAACAACAGTAAGACAGAAGGATCCAATCACTTCCTTTTTCCAAAATAAAAGCATTTTATCTGAACACAGCACAGGGCACATAGATTATCTTTTAAATGAATGTCCAAATCAACCCTTGGAAATAAAGCTGCACAGAGCACTTCATTTCCACTTAATCCAACAAACAAGCAATCTGAACACACGAAGTGCAGTCTTGCTATCTCCTATCGCTATAACATGTTAGTATCTATATAAAGATTTGACTCCGCATTTGACTGAAGCAAGAGCTTGGTAGGCCCATGTGTTCTCTTAATGGTTTACTTGTTATATAAAACCGCTAGGCATTTTCTCATCAGGGACTATTACACATGATCTTAGCCAAAAGGCTAACAAGTGATCATGATCAGGGACTATTAGCAATAGAGAATACTGTACAGTTTGTTGAGCCTTGAATGTCAATTCCCATCCCAGGCCTGATGTTCAGCAAGGGTATCAGTAAGAGTTTAATCAGAGGATCGCCACTATGAGTGATTTATGAGGATAAGAACTTAGGCGAATGTGGGAGCTGGGGGCAGATCCGTGCAAGTCTCTAGCTTCTGCATCTGATCGTGGGCCTCAGTTGCTGTAGTTGAGACAGGCTGTCATCTAGCAGGGGAATTTGGTATGAAGTGGGGCACCAAGAATAAGGGGCCACCTGAAAGAATGAACTATAACCCACCAAGGCAAATGAGTCTGTTAATTTCTTCAGGAATACTTGCTACATGATGTGTTTAGCAAAATACAGGTCCTCTGCCAATGGTAAACAATGCTTATCATGGTATTTTTTTTTTTCTCCCAGTGATCAGAGACTCTGCTTCTGAACCCTTCCAAACACAGATGTACAGTTAGTCATTTCCAGTTAAGGCAACTGATCAAAAAAGAAGAAACCTATTTGCTACTTCTAATGTCAACATAGCTTTCAAGTAAAGGGTGCTTTCTTATGGGCCTCCCTTACTCTCTTGATCTCAATCTTCATTGATTTTATGATTTAAAGATCCTATGTGGATAATTAATCATGATTTAAGATACTGCTTTTTGAGCAATAAATGAATTTCAAGGTTCACTAACGATGTTATGAATTCATGCTTGGTAGATTGCCAAGAGAAAGTATTTTATTAATAGTAGTAATAATAAAACCTACTCTTTTGAAGATTATCTTCATTTATTTTTATTTGCCCTAAATTTACATTCTTCAAGCCTATGTAAATTTGTCTAAAATACTATTAGGTCTTGAGAAGAGGATAAAAGTTAACAAGTGCCAAACTGGGAGAGACCTGGACACTTCCAGGCTCTACAGAAACTCTTCTGTAAGTACTGATTTCATATATTTCACAAGTGCATGGACATTATTGTCTTTCTGCTCTTCCTATTCATATTCAGCTTAAAACTGACTCTTTCACTCGTGTGATCTGAATCCAGTTCCTCTCCTCCATGCAAACCTTAAGCTCTTCCTATTCCCTCAAATCTTCTCTGCATCAGAGATATGAGGGCCTTTAAGAAGTCCTCTTTTACCACAGAGCATTACTTTTCACACATTCACACACTGTTCCCAATTGTTCTTCTCCAGAAGCATTTTGGTTTATTCAACTTCTTCTAGAGTTGGGAGACTCATACTACATTTAGCACAGCATTGAGTGAGAGCATCATAATACTCATTCTGAAATAGATGTTTCTATGATAGCCTTAGAATTAAAAACAAATTGCTTCTCTTTCTCTCTCTTATTTTTTCCATATCATACCATTTCCTCATATTGATCTTGTGGTCAATTAAACTCTTTAATGCTTCCCACACAAGGTGTTTTAAGTCATGGTACCTTTCCTGTAACTGCAAGCTGGAATATTTAGACTCAAGAGAAGGCCCCTATAGTTTTCATTTTTATAGTTTACTAGCCTCAAAAATTTCAATAGGAAAGGGTTGAGTGCACCGTGAATTTTTTTTACTGGATTTAAGCAATCACTACTACTTTTCCTAAGTGCTTACAAGTCAACCTTACACATTATTTTAGATTTTATCTGGCCTAATGGCAAGTTTACCTGGATACTCAGTACTGTGTGTCCCTACAGTTAAGAGGTCCACAAAAGTGGGAATTTTCTAGCTGCTTTGTTCACTGATGTATGTCTAGCAGTAGGTCCACATTTGAATCTGCCGAATAAATGAATGATGTGACAGATATTTTCCATGCACTAAATTATTTAGTCTCCATAATGGCACTGCATGGTAAGTAATATTTCTATTTCATTTAGAGAGGAGGAAGTGATGCATTCTCAAATTTCAAAATGGATATTGACTGGTTACTGGAAATGAACTCCAACATGTGTATGGAAAACAAGAAACTCTAACCCAAGAATGAGATAGCCAAATTACCTAAAACTGATTAGATTTGCTTTATATACAAAGTATAGCTATTCATTCACTCAGACACATTTTGAACTGTTTTTGTGTGCCAAGTTAGGAGGAATTAAGCAATAAATAGTATCAAACAGCTGTTGATCATTTCAATGAAACAGAAAGTGATATTAATAAGAAAGAATATGGAAATGAAGGACCACACATATACTTATTTAAGTGTTTAAGTGGGCATGATTCAAAATGACCCAGGTAATTATTTTAAAATTCAGCAAAAGCTCAAGTGGAGGTCACAATTATGAAATCAGATTACAAAATGAAATGTGATAGGAAGCCCTCTGAACCACACAAAAATTCAGAGGATGGGTGCCACTATGAGACCCACATCAATATTTATAAAAAAAGATTTCATACTGATAAAAAAATTGATGTTTATTGTCTTGTAAATGAGAGTGACTGATCATGTATGTGCACGATGAAGATATTCCTCACTTATGAAGATGGTATTAATTAACCAAAGTCAAGTAAGGTTTTTAATGGTCTAGCTTGATTAGTTACAATTTATATCTATTCTTCCTTGTTAATCTCAGAAAAATTCTTTTGTTGCAGGACTTCCTAGATTACAAAGAACTTTTCTGGATTTTTTTTTTTCTTTAGCATCTAAGCTATTGATTTTCTTTTGCCACTCATACAACAATGTATTCTAACAAATCATTAGTCAAAGTTTGGAGGCTGACAGTTTAAAGTATAAAACTTCAGAGTTGTACTACTCTGTAAAGCCTATATCAAATGCTAATACACATCTATCCCAATAGTTGGCATCCATCATTATGCACTTGTAAACTATTTGCTTCAATTTTACTTGTTCTAGTAAGAGTAAGCCTAATATGAGAGATTAGGCTTAATTTCAGTCCAAAGAGATACTGGGAAAATGATTCATGAAATTATAAAAACAGAAATAAATTATTCTTTTAGATGATTCTATTATTTAAATGGCACATTAATCCCACCCCCATCACTATTTGCAGTTTCATTCAGCAAAGTCATGGTATAAGCGAAATCTGTATTCTGATTTTCAACCAAAGACTTGACTGTGACCTTTTTATTTCCATAGTTTCTAATGAAGGGAGAGCAGTTTTGGCTTCCTCAGTTTCTGATGAAAACTCCACCATTAAACTTATTGAAAATCCCTTGTACTTTATGAGTCACCTCTTGTTGTTTTGGAAAAGTGTGTGTGTGTGTGTGTGTGTGTGTGTGTGTGTGTGTGTGTGTGTACTGTGCTTTAAGATTTTATTTTTTAGAGTAGTTTTAGGTTCACAGCAAAATTAAGAGAGAGGTACAGAGATTCCTCATTCACTTGTACACATGCATTGGCTCCCTCATTATCAACATAACTCACCACAGTCATATTTTTGTTATCTTGGTGAACCTACATTGATATATCATAATTCCTCCAAGCCCGTAGTTTACCTTAGCATTTATGTTTTGTGTTGTATAGTCTATGGTTTGGGATGAATATTTAATGATATGTATCCATCATGATAATACCATACAGAATAGTTTCACCCCCCCCCAAAAATCTTCTGTGCTCTATTCATCCCTCCTCCCACCCTTCATCCCTGACAGCCAGTGATCTTTTTTACTATAACCATAGTTTTGTCATTTCCAGAATATCATGTAGTTGGAATAATACAGTACATAGACATTTTAGATTCTTTTACTTAGTGCATGTAAGTTTCCTTTATGTTTTTGTTCTTGTTTAATGGCCTGAAAGCTCATTTATTTTTAGCCTTGTATAATACCCCATTATCTAAATGCACCCCTATTCATTCACTTACTGAAAGACAATTTGTGCTTTCAAGTTTTTGTAATTATGAATAAGGCTTTTATAAACATCCATCTGCCAAGTCTTTCATAAACTTTCTTTGCTTTTGACTTTTGGTATTTTGACTATAATGTGTCTAAGTGTGGATCTCTATGATTTTATTCTACCTGGAATTTGTTGAGCTTCCTGTATGAGTAGATTAATGGTTTTCTTCAAATTTAGGATATTTTTGGCCAGTATTTCTTTAAACATTTTTCTCTTTCTCCTCTACTTCTGTAATTCCAATTATGCTTATGTTGGACAACTTAATGGTATCTTATAGTTCACTGAGACTGTTCAGTTTTCTTCATTTCTGTTTCTTTTTTTCTCAGACGATAATATTCACTGGTTTCTCAACAGACTTATCTTCAAGTTTGCTGAATCAGACCTGCTAGTAAGACTTTCTTTTGAATTTTTATTTCAGTTGTAATTTTCAGTCCCAGATTTCCTTTTTGATTCTTTTAAAAATCATTTTAATTTCTTACTTGCTGAGATGTTTACTTTAATCCTTTTATCATATTACACATATTACATGTACTTTGAACAAATCACAATAACTAATATCCTTGACTAGTAGGTCCAATGTCTGAGCTTCTTCTGGGATATTTTCTATTGATTGTTGTGGGTTTTTTTCCCTGTTTATGGGGTATACTTTACTGTTTCTTTGTGTGTACTGTAATGGGTGATTTAAATAATTAAATGAGACAAATCTGGAAATTATATTCAACTTTCCCCACCTCCACCATACCCCCAGCTTGTTATTGTTATTGTTGTAGAAGTCTTTTTGCTTAGTGATTTTTTTGCACCACTTGGGTGAGGTCTGTATTCTTTATTCTATGCCCCTGGAATCTCATGTCAACTACCTTCGTGGTCAGCTAATCACTAGACAGAGATTTTCTTAACTGTCTTAGATGAATAAGCCTCTCATCCTTTGCCAAAGGACTTTGTATGTTCTGGACGAAACTTTCAAAGTTTGGCAATGTACAACTTCACCTTAGCAATGACTTCCTCCTTGTGCAGAGCTTCAGTGTTGGATATAGGTGAGAGATAAGTGCCTTTGTGGGTCTTTCCTGAGCATGTGCAGAGCCCTCCATATATACGTTACCTCCAAGGTCATCCAGAATATGTCAGAGCTTTTCAAAGCCCACTCTGACAACAGTGTTCCTCAGTTTCTCTTTTTATGTTTTCTTGGCAACATGCTTACTTTTCCTAACTGGTATCACTGCCTTAGACAGCTTTAAAGTTAAACAATTGTTCCTGATTACGTTTAACCAGCACTCTGAATTTAAATCCTTTCCCATTGAGTAAGGTCTGAGTTGGTCAAGTAAAGACAAACACTGGAAGTGGAGTTTTCTGGGGAGCCGTCAGATCAAATACTGACAGTTTTCTGTTTATGTGATTTTGAGGGGAGTTTCAAACCCATTCTGCACCTCCAGTTATTGCTACACCACTACTTTCCACATACACTTTGTTTGCAAGGCTGTTGAATTTCAAGGCTACCAAACACCTAAGGAGAGAGAGTTATAAATACAAGTCAAAAAACTTGCTGTTCTTACCAAATTTGGCTATATTTCTTGACTAAATAGTCTCCCTGTAATTCATTGCAAGTTTTGATTTCCTGAGTTCTGAAAAAAAGTTGTTTTTTACTATTTTTTCAAGTATTTTTTTTTAAGAGCCCAACATGCAACCTGAACTCATAACCCTAAGATCTAGACCTGAGCTGAGATCAAGAGTCGGTTGTTCAACTCTCTGAGCCATGCCGCTGCCCTATTTTTGCAAGTATTCTTATTGTTCTTATGGAGGAGTAGATTTTTGATGCCCTTAACGTGCCATTCAAGTGTTTCTTCTGGTTTGCTTTTCCATTTCTGTAATAGATTAATTTTTTCATTGTTCCAGCATATAGTTTTCTTAAGTATCTTACTTAACTAATACTTTCACCATCATTTGATATAGAGGTTAATGAATGAATTCAATGAATTAAAGATTGCTATGAATATAAATATTATAAGATTTTATATGATTCTGAAAGAATTTATAATAAATAGATTTTTTACAATTACAATGCTAAATATCAAAAAGAACTTTATAATAGAACAATGATAGATAGCAGGGTAAAGAATTTTAAAACTTGCAAAATAAAGGATGGAACAATCTGATCTACTTAAAAGACTAATATCCATTTTTAACAGAAACATTGAGATACATAGAAAAAAATTTTTAAAAAGGTAAAATAACCACAATGATTAATCTTTTTTTCTTGGGGAAACAGAGTCAAATGTCATGTTAGTCAAATACAATTAATTATGTGTAAAAAAGAGAAAAAATAGTGCAGACAGTTCTGCTCACCATGCATGAGTTGTGAATGTTAATATGGGTTGGTTCAGTCTTACAGCCACTAGTGAGTTAAGTATCTCATTATGCTGCATTTGATTTTATTCTTTAAAGATACAGTGCTGGAAAACTCCATTTTGACAGGTCATTATCTTCTGGGTACATGCAAAGATTCCTGTTCACATACAGAATTATGTATATGATACCAGGTGTCATAGATTGTACAGAGTTCCCAAATAGTCATGCCCATCAGGAACCTTAGAATGTGAACTTACTTGGGGGTACCTGTGTGGTTCAGTTGGTTAAGTGTTCAACTCTTGGTTTCAGCTCATGATCTCAGAGTCATGGGATCGAGCCCCACAATGGGTTCTGCACCAAGGACAGAGACTGCTTTGAGATCCTCTCCCTCTCCCTTTGCCCCTCCCCATGCTCAAACATGTCTCCCCCACGCCCAAATAAAATAAAATATCAAAAAAGTGTGAACTTATTTGGAAATAGTGTCTTTGCAGATATAATTAGTTAAGTTAAAATGAGATCATATTAGATTAGGGTGGGCCCTAAATCCAAAGACTGGTATCCTTATAAGAAAAGGAAAGGACTCACAGAGATATGTACAGAGAGGAAGGATATATGAAGGTGGAGGCAGGGTTAGGAGTGATGCAGCTATAAGCTAAGAAACACCATGGATTTTCAGGAACAGACAGAAGCAAGGGGGAAGGCAAGGCAAGGAAAGACTCTTCTCTAGAAACTTCAGAAGGACCATGGTCCAGCAATATCTTGAGTTTGGTCTTCAAACATCTAAAAGTGTGAGGGAATGAATTTCTATTGTTCTAAGCCAGTCAATTTGGGATGTTTTGTAGGAGCAGCCTTAGGAAACTATTATAGCAGGCATTCTATAACTTTCACCATAGTGAGACTACAGTCCAAATCCTCAGACCCCTCCTCTGATAAAAAATTGCTATTCTTATTAGAAGAAGTCCCAACAAGTTTTACATAATTGTCATGAGGGTTAAGATAGTAAGATTTCGAGGTTGATATCTTTGGTTTGAATTTTGTCTCTATTTCATACAAACTTTGTGACTTTAGCAATTAATATAATCTTTCTAGAACCCAGTTTCCTAACCTGTGGAATGGATTTAATAATCAGACTCTTACATCATAGAGTGAAGAGGATTAAACATGCATGAAAGTAAATAATAAGCACATCAAGACAGTTATTGGTTATTATGGTTACAATGAAATATTGTACTTTTGCAAATAGCTGCTATGTAATGCACTTTATGGCTCAGTTCTGCATATGTTTGCATTATTGCTTGATGTAGCCCAGGGTTTCTCAACCTAGGCACTATTAACATTTTAGGTGGATAACTTTTGGTTGTTGGGGGCTGTACTCTATATTATAGACTGCTTAGTGGTTTCCCAGCACACTATATGCCAATGACAAACATCTTTTCCCATCATGTGACAACCAAAATTTTTCCAGACACAGCCAAATACTGTTGAGGGAATATCACTTCTTATTAAGAACTACTATTCTAGTCTTAAGTTCTTCCAGGCCTGGGAGTTGGACTTACGTCACTTTGTTAACTCTCAATTATCAGACCTCATGCTCTTGTATAAACATTGAACATTGTATTTTATAATTTGTTATATTATACAATAATTGATGGGAAGCCAATTCAGAATTAAAATATTAAAGTATATAATGAAGGGGGTTATTCCTCCACCATTACTCCCATCATGACCAATATCTAGTAGCTAGCCTGGTGCTTGACTTATGAGAGGTATTTTATAAATGATTCTTAAATGAATGAGAAATTGGAGGAATTGTTTCTTTATTAAAAGGGGTGAAATGCCCCCTCATGCACTGAATCTTGATCTTGTAAAGGCACTGTACTAAATGCCTTGTATGTGTTATAGCAATTAACTCTGAATTACCATACAGTGGCAGAATCCCATTTTGTAAGTAAGAAAATCTATTTTTGTTCAAAGTTATACAACTAGTAAGAGACAGAAGCAAGGTTTTGGTGCATATCTTCCTAAATCCTCATCTACACTTTGCATTCTTCTGATACCATGGAGTTAAAATTAATAGCCCTAGAATGAATAGAATTATCTATAATAGTATCAACCTTTTTCAATTTGTTTCCTAAAATTACACAACCAGTAGAAAGTTTTAGATCCAAATAAATGCAATAAAAACTAATGAAAGCATCTGATGGCTTTGAAAGACAATTTTAAATTGTAGGATTGAGGAAAAGCAAGCAGGTTACTTCCCCAAAGCAATTATTCATCAGCCATGAGCTTAGACCAACTTATCTTATTTGACATACATCTCATCACTTCTACTCAGGCTTGTAGCTCTCACTTCAGGATGGTATGTTCACAGTGGAAAATAAATCTCAAAAAGATTTATTATGTCATTAATCAGTACTCAGTGCCACAGAGCAAATAAACCACAAACACGCTGAACCCGCTAGTTCAGATGTCTTTAGTCCTGTCAAGTCAGAGTAACTGAGATCTGAGCCTGCTCATGGTAAGGCTGAGTGTGTGTACAAATGCACACATATGATGTCCTATCTAGAAAAGTTAAAGACTAATAATGACTTACCACTGTCCTCAGACATCTTGGATCTTACCATAACTATAAATTATAGTGAGAGTTGCTATTTTGTAAATAGGGCAAAAAAATAAATAAAATGTAGATTATCAGAGGGGGTCCAAGAGATGGTGTGGTAAGATCCTAAACTCACTTCTTGCCTAGGACATACCAAACTATAGCTATATATTTCCCTCTAAGAAAGATTTGAGAACTAGATAGACATCTGTCCACAACAAAGGATAAAACACCACATGGAGAAGGTAGAAGAGGCAGATACATGAGCTTGTAAAATACCTGATTCCTGGCACTGCAACACACAATAGGAAGGAATCTCTAGACAAATAGGTATTTCTCCCAGAGCAGCATGGTGGTGGTGCCAAAACTGGGCACTCCAGCTTCTAAGATTTATACCAGAAAAATGAGGTCCCCAGAATGTCTGGCATAGAAAATTAATAGAGCTAACATCTGGGGTAGTGCTAGAAGAAACTGGGATTTCCCTCTTTGAGAGCATGTATGTGGCCTCACTTGCCCCAGATCCAGCAAAAAAACAACCACTTTGAAAGGCACCTAGATTATCTTGTGAGAGAGACTCATTTGCTGATCTGGAGGCATTGGCAAGAGGGGTAGGGGAAAACTGAGACATTTTCTAGAGACAGAGGTGGGGGCAGATGTCTTCAACAAGCCCTCCACATAGCCCATTGGCACAGGAGGGTAAGATCAGATGGGGTACCCTCCTGTCACCTTGATAGGATGGATTGAGGGTGAGCAACTGGGCACTTGCTGAGGCTGAAGAGCACGAGCAATTGCAGCACTCCCTTGCTTTCTCACTGGAGTGGGGGAGTACAAATGGTCAAGGAGTTCTGCTTCCTAGCTAAATTCTGCAAGCTAGGGTAGTTGTGACACTCCCCAGGCCTCTAGTGAGTATAAACAGTGGCAGCATTCTCCCATTCTCTGCTTAAATTCAGCACATGTACAGGGAAAGCACTTTCCTAGCATTGCTGAAGTCCTTGGGCACACACATTCAAGATATTTTTCCACTGCTTTCTTGAAACTAGCAAGTGTGCCTCACTCCCAACACTCTCCAAATGAAACAAGAATTCAGCATTGCTGAAACAAGCACGTATATATAGGGAACACCTATAAGGAACACCCCCCCCCCCGATCACCTGGCCCTGGTGGCAAAGAAGGCTGGCGTTCCACAGACTATAATAATCAAAAAGACACTACGTGGAAATCCACCACCCCTGGGACACTGCACAGACAACAGTCTAAGATAAAAATCCAATTTTCCTGTAAAAAAGGCTATTTACTTAGCCTGAAACTTCAGCCTAAGAGATAGGTTCCAGGTGTGCCACACATCTAGAAGTTATGGAGGTGCTCCTAGGGAACATGATAGGAAGACACCATCTTTGTGCACCCCACAGGGCTTGCTACAGCTCAACAAGGCCTCCCAGAAAGAAACTTATACAGTCAAATCGAGTCCCAATTCTTGCAACTATCTCCCAGGGACACCTCCAGATTTCTTGGTCTGGAAGCCAGAAGGGATTATAACCATGGCCCCACAGGGCTATATGTATTTGTACACTTTGAAACTGCTGCCCGAGAGTCTGGTCTCTAATCACCATGAAATTAAATGTTAAAAATGGGACTCCTCCTCTTGGATCACTAATGGATATTGGCACACCCTCAATAATGGGGGCATATTAAGAATAAATCAGGTGGTTTAGGCAATAACAAAAGTTTAAGAGGCAACCAAAAGCTGAGGCATGATTAAATGTGAAGAATTATCCCCTACACAGCTCCAATCTCTCAAGACAGAGAGGTAGCTTTTTCACCCAATATCTCAAGACAAACACAGAGTCAAGCAAAATGAAGAAACAGAGAAATATGTCCCAAATGAAACAAAAAGATAAAACCTCAGATAAAGACTTCAATTGATATGGAGCTAAGTAATCAACCTAATAAAGAATCAAAGTCACACATATGCTTAGCAAAGTTGAAAGAAGAATGGATAAACACAGTGAGACTTTCAACAGAGAGACAGAAAACAAAAGAAGTACAAAATAGTAGTCATAGAACTGACAAATACATAATTGAACTGAAAACTACAGAGGTTCAATGGCAGACTGGATAAAGGAGAACAGAGCAGCAACCTGGAAGACAGAGCATTGAAATTCACACAGATAGAGCAGCAAAAAGAAAAAAATTACAATGAAGATAGATTATGAGACCTCTGAAACAACATCAAGTAGAATAACATTCATATTACAAAGGAGAAGGAAGGACCAGAACACGTATTTGAATAAATAATGGCTGAAAACTTCCCTAACCTAGGGAAAGTGGCAGACATCAGACATCCAAGTCCAGAAGCTCAAAAGGTTGCAAATAAGGTGAACCCAAAGACAGCCACACTGAGACACATTATAATTAAAATGTCAAAAGTTAAATATAATAAATCTTTAAAGCAGCAACAGAAAAATAAATTGTTTCATACAAGGAAAATCTCATAAGGCTATAAGCAGATTTCTTGGCAGAAACTTTCAAGCAAGAAGAAAGTGGCAGTACATATTCAAAGTGCAAAAAGGAAAAACTTCCAAACAAGAATGCTCTGCCTGGAAAGGTTATCATTCAGATTTGAATGAGAGATAAAGAGTCTTTATTTCTCATTCAAGACAAGAAAATGTTAAAGGAGTTCATTACTACTAAATTTGCCCTACAAGAAATAATAAAGTGACTTCTTTAATATGTACATAATTGGCACTAATCAATGACAAGAAATCATATGAAAGCAAACCTAGCTGGAAAATGTAAATACATAATAAAGGCAGTGGATTAATTATTATAACACTTGTAAGAAGCTTAAAAGACAGAGTAGTAAAATTAAAACTATAATAATTAGCTGAGGAATACATAAAAAGATGTAAAAAGTGATGTCAAAACATGGGAAGGTAGTAAAATAAAATAAAATAGTAAAATAATAAAATAATAGTAAAATAAAATAAAAACATGGGAGGGTAGTAAAAATGTAGAGTTTGGGAATGTATTCCAGTTTAAGTTACTATCAACTTAAAATACATTTTTATATACATAAGATGAGCCTCAAAGTAATCACAAAGCCAAATTTACAGTAAGCACACAAAAGAAAATGAGAAATGAGTGTAAGCATTACATTAAAGTAAGTCCTCAAATCATAAGGCAGGAAGGAGAAAAAGAGAAGAAAAAAAAACCCCAGAAGAAATACAAAAATATCCAGAAAACAACAGAATGACAATAAATACATACCTATCAATAATTACTTTATATGTAAATGGACTAAATTCTCCAATCAAAAGACATAGAGTGACTGACTGGATTAAAAAACTAATAAGATCTATCTTTTCGCTATGTACAAGAGATTCCATTCAGGAGTGACACACAGACTGAAAGTGTAAGAAGGAGGAAAGGTATTTCATGCAAATGGAATTAAAAGGAAACCTGGAGTAGCAATACTCATATAAGACAAAATAACCTTGAAAACAAAGACTGTAATAAAAGACAAAGAGGGGTACTATATAATGATAAGATAAAGGGGTCAATCCAGCAAGAAGATATAAGATTTATAAATATATGTACACTCAAGATAGGAGCATCAAAATATATAAGGCAAATATTAACAGAGCTCAAGGGAGAAAAAGACAGCAATACTATATACCCCACTTAAATCAGTGATCAAGATCAAGATCATCCAGACAGAAAATTGGTAAGAAAATATTGACCTTAAACAACACATTAGACTAAATATATTTAATAGATATATACAGAGTGTTCCATTCAAAACCAGCAGAATATGCATTATTCTCAAATGTAAATGAAACATTCTTCAATACAAATCACATTTTGGACCAGAAAAAAGGCCCCCAAATTCAAGAAGACTGAAATCTTGTCAAGCATCTTTTCCAACCATGATGTATGAAACCAGAAATCAATTTCAAGAAGAAAACTAGAAAAACTACAAATAAGTGAGAATCAAACAACTTATCACTGAACAATGACTGGATCATAGAAGAAATCAAAGGAGAAATAAATACCTAGAAATAAATGAAAACAGTAATAAGACATTACAAAATATGGGATGCATCATAGGTAGTCTTAAGAGGGAATTTATAACAGTACATGCCTATCTCAAGAAGCAGAAGAAATGTCAAATGAAATAATTAACTTCACACCTAAAGGATCTAGAAAAAGAACAAATGAAGCACAGAGTTAGTAGGAGGAAAGAAATAATAAATATCAGAAGAGAAATAAATGAAATAGAGACTAAAAAGGTAATAGAAAAAATCAATGACATTAAGAGCTGGTACTTTGAAGAGAAAAACAAAACTGACAAACCTTTAGCTAGATTCACCAAGAAAAAAAGAGACAGCATTCAAATAAAACCAGAAATGTGAAAAAAGTTACAACTGATACCACAAAAATACAAAGAATCATAAAAGACTAATATGAATAATTATATGCCAACAAACTGGACCACCTAGAAAAATAAGTTCTTGCAAAAATACAATCTTCAAAGATGGAATCAAGAAGTAGAAAAATCTATAAAGATGTAGCGTCAGTAATCAAAAACCTCCTAGTAAACAGAAGTCCAGTACCAGACAGCTTCACTGGTAAATTCTTTGAAAAAACATTCAAAGAAGATTTAATACTTACAATTCTCACACTCTTCCCAAAGACTGGATAGGAGGAAAAGCTTCCAAACTCCTTTTACAAGGCCAGCAATGCTCTGATATAAAAGCAGACAAGAATAGAATGGACAAAAAATAAAATTACAAGTCAATATTTCTGATGAACATAGACACAAAGATCTTTAAAAAGGTATGAACAATCTCCTCCAGTTCCGTCCATTTTTGATTATACTAAGTGAAAAAAGTCAAGCAGAGAAAGTCAATTATCATATGGTTTCACTTATTTGTGGAACATAAGGAATAGCATGGAGGACATTAAGAGAAAGAAGGGAAAAATGAAGAGGGGACATCAGAGAAGGAGATGAACCATGAGAGACTATGGACTCTGGGAAACAAACTGAGGGTTTTAGAGGGAGGGCGGTGGGGTGATGGGTTAGCCCAGCGATGGGTATTAAGGAGGGCACGTATTGTACAGAGCACTGGGTGTTACACACAAATAATGAATCATGGAACGCTACATCAAAAACTAATGTTGTACTGTATGGTGACTAACATAACATTTAAAAAAAAGCATGAACAGGGCGCCTGGGTGGCTCAGTGGGTTAAAGCCTCTGCCTTTCGCTCAGGTCATGATCCCAGGGTCCTGGGATCGAACCCCGCATCGGGCTCCCTGCTTGGCAGGGAGCCTGCTTCCTCCTCTCTCTCTCTCTGCCTGCCTCTCTCCCTACTTGTGATCTCTGTCTGTCAAATAAATAAATAAAATCTTAAAAAAAAAAAAAGCATGAACAAAACAAATTTATCAATTCAGGAAAGGGATCACACACCATGATCAAGTGGGATTTATTCCAGGGTACAAGGATGGTTCAACATCCACAAATCAATCAACATGATATGTCACATTAACAAAATGAAAAATAAAAATACTATAATTATCTCAACAAAAGCAGAAAAAGCACTTGACAAAATTCAAGATCCATTATGATAGAATAGCTCAACAAAGTGGAGATAGAACATACTTCAACATAATAAAGGCTATATAAACAAACCCACACCTAATATCATACTTAATTGTGAAAAGTGAACATTTTTCCTCTAAGATCAGGAACAAGATGAGGACGTTCACTATCCACTTTTATTCAATATAGTACTGGAAGTCTTGACACATAGCAATTATTTAAGAAAAGGAAATACAAGTCATACAAATTGAGAAGTAAGGAGTAAAACTATCACTATTTATAGATGACATGATTCTATATATACAGGGCTCTAAATACTTGCCCCCAAAATGCATTAGAACTAATAAAAGAATTCAGTAAATTTGCAAGATACAAAATCAATACCCAAAAATCTCGCAGTTTCATACACTTATAACAAGCAATCAGAAAAAGAAACGAAGAAAAAAATCCCATTTACAATCTTATAAAAAAGAATAAGATACATGGGAATAAATTTAACCATGGATATAAAAGACCTGTGGAATGATAACTATAAGACACTGGTGAAAAAAAAGAAGACACAAATAAATGGAAAAATATTCCATGCTCATGGATTGGAAGCATTGTTAAAATGTTCATATTACCCAAAGCAATCTACAGATTTAACACAATCTCTGTCAAAATTCTAATGATAATTTTTATAGAATCAGAGTGAATCATAAAATATGTATGGAAGTAGAAATCACTACAAATAGCCAAAATAATTTTGGTGCTGGCAGAAAATCAGATACACAGATCAGTGGAGGAGAATAGAAAGCTCAGCAATAGGGATCACTTAAGAATCTGACTCCTGAATTTGGCTCAGGTCATGATCTCAGTGTTGTGAGATCCAGCCCCGTATTGAGCTCAGTACTCAGTGGGGAGTCTGCTTGAATTTCTCTCTCAGGCTCTCCTTCTACCTCTCCAGGCTATGCTCTCTCTCTCTTTCTCTCTCTCAAATAAATAAATAAATAAAAGCTCAGAAATAAATCCACTAGCATATTGTCCATTAATTTACATCAAGCAAGAATATATAATGGAGAAACGACAGTCTCTTCAATAAATGGTGTGTTGAGAAAACTAGATAGTCACATGCAAAAGAATGGAAATAGACCACCATCAAGTACAATAAACAAAAATTAACTCAAAACAGATTAAAGACTTGCATGTAAGACCTAAAACCATAAAATCCCTGGAAGAGAATATGGGCAGTAAGTACCTTTTCTTAGAAATGTTTTCTTTGGTGGGGGGCAGTCCGGGGGGGGGGTGGGGGGTGGGAATCTGATTCCAAAAGCAAAGGAAACAAAGGCAAAAGTGAACTAAAAGACAAACAAACAAAAACAAGACAAAAACTTCTATTCAGTGAAACAGTGAAGGAACTTATCAAGAAATGAAACAGACAACCTACGGAATGTGAAAAGATATTTGTGAATCATATATCTGATATGTAGTTAATATCCAAAATATTTAAAGAACTCCTACAATTCAATAATGAAACAATCTGATTTTAAAAAAAATTTAAAGGGTCTGAATCGACATTTTTTTCCAAAAAAGACATATAGATGATCATCATGCACATGAAAAGGTGCTCAACTTCAGTAATCGCCAGGGAAATGCAAATTAAAACCACAATGGATATCATTTTATCTATAGCCAGAATGGCTATTATCAAAAAGATAAGAAATAACAAGTGTTGGCAAGGACATGAAGAGTAGGGCACCCTGTGCACTGTTGGTGGGAATGTAAATTGGTGAAGCCACTATGGAAAACAGTATGGAGATTCCTCAAAAAATTAAAAATAGAAATACCAATACTATATGATCCAACCATTCTGCTGCCTATCTATCCAAAGAAAACAAAAAATTCAAAATTACATCTGTACCCCTGTGTTCACTGCAGCATTATTTACAATAGTAAAGATACGGAATCAACCTAAATGCCCATTGATAAATGAATGATTAAGATGCTGTATGCACAATAGAACACTACTCAGCCATAAAAAGGAATGGAATCCTGCCATTTGTGACCATGTGGATAGACCTGGAGGTTATTATGTTAGGTGAAGTAAGCCAAACAGAGAAAGATAAATACAACATAACTTCACTTATATGTGGAATCTACAAGTCAGAACAAACAAAACAAAACACAGATGCACAGATACAGAGAATAGATTGGTAGCTGTCCAAGGCAAGTTTGGGGTTCAGTAACATGCGTGAAGGTGATCTACAGGTATAAACTTCCAGGCATAAAAATAGAAAATCAGGGAGATGTAATGTATAGCATAGGAAAGATGGTCAATAATATTTTAATAACTTTGTATGGGAACAGATGGTAACTACACTTGGTGGTGAAAATTCCACAATGTATACCAATATCAATCACTATGTAAAACACATGAAACTAACATAATATTGTATGTCAAGTGTACCTCAATAAAAAAAAAATAAAACGTAGCCCTGTCTTGTTTCAGGAATATGGAAACTGATAAACACCTCTTAGGGTGTGGTACTACCTTCAAACCTGTGAGCTCTTCACTTGAAATAAAACAAATTAGGTGTCTGGTATTTCTGCTTAATGATTTCTGGTCATTACATAGGTTTTATTATTTGGTGGCAAAAAGGGGGATTTTGTTCACTTTTGGCATAGTCAATACACTAACAATTATATACATTTAAACTTTATCACTGATAAGTTGATCTTCAACTGTACCATAAACAGGGTACTGACTTTGTCTCCATATATGTTTATTATTTTTCTGTAATGCTTAAGAGTTATTTAAGACTATACCAAAGGTACAGTCACTAAAATATCGATTTTTTTTCTTTTCTCCCCCTTTGAAAGGAAGGGGCTTCATTTTTCCTGCATGGCTAAAACCGTACTAAACAATGTATCAGTAATTTGTAACCTAAGTATTGCAATATGCTAGTAACACTCTTGTAGCCTTGTTTGACAAAGTTTATTTTACATTGATCAGTTCAGTACATTACACTGACCCTTTTAGTTATTTTCATTATATGAAATCTACCATGTCAGAGATGATTTAATCTATTTAAGTGTTGAACTGCTAGTACAACTTGTACATTTTACAGTAATTCAGAATTTGTAAGGAAAACAGTTCACCAATGTTTAGCTTATACGAAGGTGCTTAGGTAGGAATAAAGTGGTATAAAATGTAAAAACAAACAAAAACACTAATGTATGCAAATTTATTCTCCAAATTCCATTTAATTTAAGATTTTTTTCTATCACATACAGTCAACCAGAACTTGCTTATAAATAAATTAGACCCTAGATATTCATCTTTAAGATGAATTTTTTTTTTTTGTTAGAACATGTTTCTGTCAAGAGGACCTCAATAAAAAAATCAAATGTAACCCCATCTTGTTTTAGGAATGTGGAAACTGATAAATGCCTCCTATGGCATAGTGCTACCTTCAAACATGTGAGCTCTTCAACAACAACAAAAAAAAATGTTTAAGATTTTCTTTCTTTATTCAGAGAGAGTGTGAGCTGGGGGAGGGACAGAGGGAAAGAATCTCAACCAGACTCTGTAGTCACTGAGAGAAAATGCAGGGCTCGATCTCATGACCCTGAGATCATGACTTGAGTAAAAATCAAGAGTTGGTCACCCAGCACCCCCATTTCTCACTTTAGAATAATATGTCATTTCTGCAGTCAATCTACAGAATTCTATTTAATTATTAATGTATTTGAATATATGGCATTATTTCAACCCTAATCAACCACTACATATATCATTTTTATTGAAAAACATAATTTTTTAAAGATTTTATTCACTTATTTGACAGAGAGAGACACAAAGAGAGAGGGAACACAAGCAGGGGGAGTGGATGAGGGAGAAGCAGGCTTCCCACTGAAGAGGGAGCCCAGTGTGGGGCTCAATCCCAGGACCCTGAGATCATGACCAGAGCTGAAGGCAGATGCTTAACCACTCAGGCATCCCTTGAAAACCATATTTTAAATTATGGAAAATAGACTTCCTTAATGGTGATGATGTAATGGCATTATTAGGGTCAAGAATTCCACCAGTAACAATGCAGAGAAAGAGGATGCTACCAGATATTAAAAAGTTCTTTTATCTTTTAAATTCAGTTCAAACTCTCTCAGTTATTCTATTTCAACACATGGATTTTACTCTCTGGATGTTCACAGCTTCAAACAGGAAGCAAATCCAACTATAAATAACTGTAATATAGTCAGGTAAGAATAATAACAGACTGACTATACGTTAGAGATTATGTAGGGAAGAGAAGGACAAACAGGATGGTGGCTTGGGATTTAAAAGGGTTTTACTGAGGAGGGGAGAATAAATTTAGATCTGACCTAGAAAAAAAAAGTTGTGATTTTACTCACTTGTAAAATTTTATCAACTCACCTGTAATTGTAGCATTGCTCAAAGAATCTGGTAATTAGATATCATACTATAATTATGAGTTATAATATTATAACTAAATTCCTTCTTTTGTTTGTTCTACTTTGTTCGAGTCCTGAAGTTCTGGGAAATAACATTTTGGAAGTCACATTTATACAAAGAATAATGGCCATCACTTGAACACTTACTCCCATACAGGAATTACTCCAAGCACTTTATATGCATTGTGTCATTTAATCCTGGCAACCTGCTTATGAGGTGAACTCTATCGTCTTCATTTTGTAAATAAGGAAATTGGAGCACAGAGAGATCAGTAACTTTCCTGAAGTCACAGAGCCAAGATCTGAACCCAGTGACTGTAATTCTAGATCCAGATTTCACCACCATCTTCTACTGTTCCCAAACAATTAAAATAAAAACTAACAACTAGGGGCACCTGGGTGGCTCAGTGGGTTAAAGCCTCTGCCTCCCGCTCAGGTCATGATCCCAGGTTACTGGGATCGAGCCCTGCATCAGGCTCTCTGCTCAGCAGGGAGCCTGCTTCCTCCTCTCCCTCTGCCTGCCTCTCTGCCTACTTGTCATCTCTCTCTGTGTCAAATAAATAAATAAAATCTTAAAAAAAAAAAACCTAACATCTAGTTTGATGTGTTCCCCCATTGTCATTTTGATTTGAGTTAACATATTTCAGTGACATTAAAGAAACTTAGCCCAGAGACTTCTGCTTAAATTACTTTTGCCTTTGTATCTACTACACAGCCTATGGCCCAGCAATTCCACTTTTAGAATTATGCTCATTATACCCACATCTTGGTACATTTAACAAAGACATAGGCTCAAATGTCCAAAGCATCATTTGTAATATCCCTACCCTGGAAAATAGCAAAACCCTTTCAATGCTACAATGAATATATAATCTGTGGGACACACACATAATGGAATGCTATACAGCAAGGAGAATAAATGGTCTATAACTACAGGCAATATGGATGGCTCTCCCAAACAATGGTTGGCAAAATAAATCAGACAAATGAGTATGTACTGTACAAATCCATTTGTCATGTAGGAAAGGAGACAAACCAAACTAAGCTATTCAAAGTCAGAATCATGGTTATCCTTAATGTGTGGGGGAACTGGGATGAAGAATGAGTAGACTTTCAGGGACCCTGAGAACATTATTATTTTTTTTTTAATGGGTGCTAGTTACATGAGTGCATTTAAGAAACTCATTGTGTTCTTCATTTACAAGGTGTACACTTCTAAATGTATATTATACAATAATTTTTTAGTCAGATGAAATAATGCATTGACCACTCAACAGAGCAGCTAGCTATACAAACAACACACTGAATGGAACAAATACTAACAAGTAAATGTTATTTTATCAAAACAGTGCTTTGGATATCTAACTTCATATATTTAGCCCTTAAATCCTATCAGGATGCAAGCAAAACTTTTATAATCTTTAAGTGAGATAATCTAAGAATTTCATTTTTCTGGTTTGGATCTAGGCAGAGGGTAGAAAGTACAGAGGAACAAAACAGTATTAGTAAGACAGGGCAAGTGCTTTTGAGATGGGAACACAGAGTTGAGTAGGAAACAGGAGTAGCAAGTGAAAGCCTCTAAGAAAATTCGGTAACCCACTAATTGGGTGGTGTGACCAGAGTATCCAAGGAAAAAGTGAAAGATCTTCTGGCCAGGCATGAGTTTATAAAGGAGAAAAGACTTTCTTTGACTATGAGTGCAGAGTTAAATTCAAGTGTGAAGGCCAGTGGTAAAAAGTGATAGTTGGTTCCAGGCACAAATCCATGGTAACCATCTCAAATTGTGTTCTGTTCCCCTGTTGGTCTTTCTAACTGCACAAACTATAATCGTTTTTAAAACTATTGTGAAATCCCCAAATATTAAAAACCATATATATGACTATATCTTGAGCCAAGCAGTTATATGGGCATTTACTTTGTTATTCCTCCTCACTAAAGCCTCCCAGCAAAGGGAGAAAGCAAATTAGTCCTTAGAATATTAATGTAAAATATTTAGAGGGTTCAAATGTTTGCAGCCCTTAAAGTACTGAAAATATGAGTACTTGTCGTGAGGCACATAAAACACCATCACAAACCAGAAAATATTAATAAATTACTGCTTACTTAAGTTGTGCTGCCCATGGCTCCCCTAGATGATGAAAGTCAAGTAACTCTTTTTAAATGTACACTGGAATCGTCACTCATCTCCTGACTGGTAGAAGGTAAATAAGTCCCACACTAATCTTTGTATTAGGGCCTTCTTATCTCCTTGTTAATCTGTAATTAATTTAGGAAGCAGCACATATGATTTGGGACTGGAATCAGTTTTATCTCCAACATTAGAATAGTAAACCCCTTCATTAACAGAAACAGTACATGGAATGGTTATTAAACTTATTCTTTTTATGTTATACTGGATATTTGTTTCAGATTGCAGTTATGCATGAATGGATATTATATGATGCTCTGATGACCTTTCGAAATTCATCTGATTAAACACTGTTGTACTTCATTATGACATTTCTCTCCTTGTACTACCAGATTTGATGTGTATGGCTTAATAATGCAAGGAGACACGCATGCTAATAACTTCACAATTCATTGCTATTTTGTAATGCACATGAAATTTAGTACAAGTTTCGCTGGCTGAAGGCTTACATGAATCATATAAATTAGAGGGTAACAAAAGAACATATTAGCATTTCTTAGCCTAGATGCACGAATTTTGTACTAACCATTTTAATATGTACTACAACTTTTCCACCCTCAAGTTAAAAAGCCTTTCAATTTTTCAACCAACATCATAATTGAATTGGTTCTCTTTCTGCCTAAGGATAACAATTTTACACTGATGGAATCTTTATTAGATTCTAAGGATTATACTGATGGTTCTGGTTTGTAAAGTCAAACAACTCCACCCAGGGAAAGGGGTATTTCAACAAATCATGAGCAAAAAAACCAAAAAAGTTAAATTTGTGTGTTAAGAGGAAATGCTTGTTTAATTATTATTGCAAAATAAGCTTAACAGGCCTCTGATAATTGATTCTCAGGGGAAATGGCCACACACTAAGAAAGCTATATAACCTAAAATTTCATAGAACAAAATTGGCCCTAAATCATGGCGATTTTTCACTCTATGTAGTGTTTTGTTGATTTCCCAACCAATGTATTTTTAAGTTGGTGATATAGAATTTTAGAAGTCATAAGATAGGACCTTTCTTTTTTAGAGCTGAGTATTTTTGTGTGTGACCATAATCATTCTTTTTGAAATGGGATATAAATCAAGTTCATATCAAGTTATAAACATGTTGCACTTGATTTTCAAAGTCTGACTATTATCTTGATGGCCTGAAACAAAATCTTCAGATGCTCCAAAATTAAGAACTCTAAAATTATACAAAGGACCTTAGAGATAAGCGACATAGGCCCTTGTATTTTTGAACAATGAATCTGATATCTGGGGGGAAAAAAGCAATTATGTAGCAAAACCAAGTAATTCTGACTTTTTTATATATGTCTTTCGATCTTTCTGCTGCCTATGGTTGCTGGCTGAAATCTAGAAGGCTTAAAACAAGTATTGCTGACCATAAAGGAAGAACTGAGAAATGACCAGGATAGCTGGAGGGAAAGCAGATGAATGTAACTTTCTGGATTGCAAGCCACAGAAAGAAGCTGTAAGAGATAAGCACATGCATACACTCATGGGTGCACACACACACTCATACACACACAAGTCAATTGGAAGGAAATAGGACAATTCATAAAATCAAAAGAAGAGTGATTTCCTCTCTAACATGATATGAATCAGAGCAATTCTTGGTTTCCAGGTAGCATGAATTAATGGGCATGTGCTTTTCCATTCCAGCATTAATACAAATTTTTTTCTGATAAGTGTACCTAGAGTTTTCTCTCAGTAACCAATTCTCTTCTCACTTAGCTCAGTAGTGGATCACGTGACCCAGGACTAATCAAATTAACATTTATGTAAATTTACAGATGGAAGGATGGATGGATGAATGGATTATGTATGTATTTAAGCCCTGGTAATTGCCTAGATATGCACATGAACCCAATAAATAACATCTTTCTGGGACTTCTCAGAATACTTCTCAGAAATACTTTTATTCTACCACCCCAGATTTGAACTTCAGAGATTGTCTTTTCAGGGCTTTTATAATAATTTATTACCACTGAAAACAAGTCACCGAAAATTAGCAAAAATTCGGGGGGAAAGATTCACATATGGACAACAAAATCATTATGTGATAAAGTAACTAATGTAGCAAAACCAAGCCAGACTCTAGTACATAAGCCTCAAAACTAATATAGTTTTAATAGAGTGAATGCTCAGTAAATGATGCCTGAGACTGCTCAGAGATTAAATGCACAAAAGGTCTTCACTTAAGACCCTACTCAGCTAACCAAAGGCCCCCACTTCCATTAATGTCTTGGAGTCTCTGGAGAGAGCCTCAGTCAGCCACTTTATTCTTTTATCTCCATCAAAATCATTATGTTTAATTAAATGTAGTAATGATGAAGTTAAACCAGAATTTAAGTAATCAGTTGACTTCCAAAGCACAGGAGTTATTAAAATTCCTGATCCATAACTAAAGAAAATGTGTTTTAATAAGTTATCCAGAAGTACTTTCTTTTAAAATTGAACTTTGACAATGGGCCAGTCCCTGAAATAGGTACACTGGATTATTTTTTCATTTCATCTCCAAAATAACTTTTTCAGGTAGGCATAATAGTGCCTATCTGAAAAAGTCAAGAGTCAGAGGTATAGTGTTAACTTGTTGAACACAGATCCAAATCTGAGTCTATCTGAAGTAAATAAACATCCTTTTCTATTGCTTACCTTGTCTGATCTAGAGATATCTTTTGATTATGCTTCTATTATTACAATTTTAAAAATGAGATTTTTAATACCTGTAAACTCAAACTGAATCACTTTCACATATCTAGAACTCAATTTATTCCTGGCTTCTCTCATATCAGGTCCCCTCCCCAACAAACATGAACAGTGTTGTTGGGTTATGAATTGGTACAACTTTGCCAAAGTATTTGGCAGCATGCTGCAAAGGTTTAAAAGTTCTTGTATTAATTTTAGGATTGTTTGTTCCAACACTTTGAAAAATGCTGGTGGAATTTTGATTGATATGGCCATGAAAGTATAGATTGCTCTAGGCAGTATAGACTTTTTTTTTTCAGCCTTACAACAAAATTTTATTCACCCAAGTCTCTAGTATAGACATTTTAACAATTTTATTCTTCCAATCCATGAGCATGGAATGCTTTTCCATCTTTCTATGTCTTCTTCAGTTTCTTTCTTAAGTGTTCTGTAGTTTCTCGAGTATAGATCCTTTACCTCTTTGGTTAAGTTTATTCCCAGATATCTTATGGTTCTCCGTGCTATAGTAAATGGAATAGATTCTCTAATTTCCCTTTCTATATTTTCATTGTTAGTGTATAAGAAAGCAATTGATTTCTGTACATTGATTTTGTATCCTGCCACATTACTGAATTGCTGTATGAGTTCTAGTAGATTAGGGGTGGAGTCTTTTGGATTTTCCATATAAAGTATCATGTCATCTGTGCAGAGAGAGAGTTTGACTTCTTCTTTGCCAATTTGAATGCTTTTTATTATTGTTGTCTGATTGCTGTAGCTAGGAGTATGGAACCAGAAGAGACCCCGAATTGCTAAGGAAATGTTGAAAAAGAAAAAAAAACTAGGGACATCTTGATTTCAAGCTTTACTACAAAGCTGTGATCACCAAGACAAATGATACTGGCACAAAAACAGACACATAGACCAATGGAACAGAGCAGAGAGTCTAGATATGGACCCTCAACTCCATGGTCAAATAATCTTTAACAAAGTAGGAAAAAATATACAGTGGAAAAAAGATAGTCTCTTCAATAAGTGGTGCTGGGAAAATTGGACAGCTACATATAGTAGAATGAAACTCAACCATTCTCTTACACCATATACAAAGATAAACTCGAAATGGATAAGACCTCAACATGAAGCAGGAATCTATCAAAATCCTAGAGGTGAACATAGGCAGTGACTCTTCAACATCGGCCACAGCAACTTCTTTCAAGACCTGTCTCCAAAGGCAAAGGAAACAAAAGCGAAAATGAACTCTTGGGACTTTATCAAGATCAAAAACTTCCAGTCAAATAAACAAAGAGGCAACCCACAGAATGAGAGAAGATATTCACAAATGACACTATAGACAAAGGGCTGATATCCAAGATCTATAAAGAACTCCTCAAACTCAACACACACAAAACAGATAATCCCGGCAGAAGACATGAACAGACACTTCTCCAAAGAAGACATACAAATGGCTAACAGACACATGAAAAAATGTTCATCATTCTTAGCCATCAGGGAGATTCAAATCAAAACAACATTGAGATACCACCTGACACCAGTTAGAATGGCTGAAATTAACAAGACAGTAAACAATCAGTGTTGGAGAGGATGTGGAGAAAGGGGAACCCTCTTACACTGTTGGTGGGAATGCAAGTTGGTGCAGCCACTTTGGAGAACAGTGTGGAGATTCCTCAAAAAATTAAAAATAGAGCTTCCCTATGACCCTGCAATTGCACCACTGGGTATTTACCCCAAAGATACAGGGGTAGTGAAAAGAAAGGCCATCTGTACCCCAACGTTTATAGCAGCAATGATCACAGTCACCAAACTGGAAAAAGCCAGGATGCCTTTCAACAGATGAATGCATAAAGAAGATATGATCCATATATACAATGGAGTCTTATGTCTCCATTAGAAAGGATGAATACCCAATTTTTGTATCAACATGGACGGGGCTGGAAGAGATTATGCCGAGTGAAATAAGTCAAGAAGAGAGAGCCAATTATCATGTGGTTTCACTTGTGGAGCACAAGGAACAACACGGAGGACACTGGGAGATGAAGAGGAGAAGTGAGTTAGGGGACATTGGAGGGGGAGACAAACCATGAGAGACTGTGGACTCTGAGAAACAAACAGGGTTTTGGAGGGGAGTGAGGTGGGAGGTTGGGAGGACCTGGTGGTGAGTATTAAGGAGGGCACATATTGCATGGAGCACTGGGTGTGGTGCATAAACAATGAATCTTGGAACATTGAAAAAATTAAATTAAATTAAAAAATATAAATAAAAATAAAATAAAAAATGGAAGTTCTTGTACTATTTGAATCAGCAAAGTTAATGGTAGGAATATTTCCTAAATGGTTACATGTAATCATATTGTTACATTGCAAAGTAATTCAGAACAGAAAAAAATTACAGTGCAACTAAATGTCCAAGGAGAATTGAGTAAAGCAATTATTGCTTAATTACACAATGGAATACTTTGAAGCCATTAAGAATGTTTTCATAGAATAATATACAATAACATGGAAAATGTTCCCAATAAGCATATAAAGTAGGATACTTAACACAATGTATAATATGACTCTATAATCCTACTTCAATACCCACACAGAGAAATTTTTGACTATCACTAAATAAAGGAATTCTGAGAATTTCTTTGCAAAAGCTGTTGTAATTGCAAAGAATATAAACCTACTAGAACTAGCTGATGCATAAAAGTTGACTATATCATAAACTCTGAGGCATTTAAATGAAGACAAGGGGAGAAATACATTTGGGCCTCAGGAGAGTTGGGAACTGGGCACTGGAGAGCTGTTGAGAAACAAAGCTCTTATATTCTTGAAATTACTTTCCTCGAGGCTTCTGTTCCTTTGAACACCTGTTTTTATTCTCCTCTATAGTTTGACTTTCTTTGCTTCCCTGTTTGCATGGCATAAGTTGAACGCCCAACTATATCCCAGTTCACATATTCTCATTTCAATCAATTAAGGAAGACTGACTAGTATCTCTAAATTCAAAAACTATGACTATCTCATCAGTCTAACTTAGGCACATATGAATCCTGATTCAATAAATGGTGACAAAGGGGACCAGGACACAGATTAAGAATCTGAGTTTCAGTGCCATATAGGAGTAGGAGATCAAGGGTCTGGGACATTACCTTATAATTTTTCTGAAAGAGGAAAAAATATTTCCTCATTTTTGCATTATTATGCTTTTCTGAATTTTTCAATGTAAATGCATGTTTCTTTTGCACTAATGAAAAAAAATTACCAAAAATTAAAAACAAAAAAAAAAAAAGATGTCTACTAGGTTGGGAGAGGCCATGAACATACCAAGTAGTCTCCCACTGCAGACACCAGAGCCATGAATTATATCCTGCTGAAACTCTCATCAGAGGTAGAGAATACTCTGGCTAAGAACCTGATACAAATCTTTTTTCATCACTACACTCTTTGAACTTACTTGTTTCACTGAAGATCCTAAAGGTCCCAGTAAATTATCTAATAGAAAAGGAACAACTCTGATGTGACTCTAAGGAGCCAAAAGCATCAGAGATCCCAGCTTTGTTTGACTCCTAAGAGAAACCAGGTAAGGAGAACAGAAGCAGCATGATATGATACAACATTCATTCCACTCTAGGACAGAGGTATGTCAGGGCTTATAGCCCATCTTTAGGAAGTTACTCTGGCTGATTTTTAATTTTATAAAAGGAATGGGCTTGAACCAAATAATATATAGCTCTGAAAATATATAGTTCTAAATATCTGTTAAGAGTAATTCATAAAATAATGAGTTTTAGATATGAACTTGGTTTTTTATGACAGCTAAAGTATATCTTCAAGCTATTTTGATCTGTGTACCAGAAAGGAACTTTCAATATTTGGGGTCTTAGTCATTTATTACAGAATAGGCCCTGTCATTTAGGAATAATCAGGTATGCAATGCACTGCTATCTTAATGGGTTTTTAAACCCTCCTTCATGGTTCATTAACATGGATGGACATAACTTCAGAGGTCATAAAGCACAATAGCTTTCCTACACTTAGTTGATAAATAGGTCAATCAGCTTACTTCATAGAGTCAACAACATTCTAGATAAGCAAAATTGAAATGCATACACAACTAATTGTATATGGAATGACCAAAATGTCAACTCAAAATTAATACCCATGCATTAAACTAGTATCAGCTATATGAGATGGCCTTTCCTTTTTGGTTTACTCTGTCTCTATGCCACAATACTCTAATTAAGAGTGCTTCAATATTTTTTTCTTTTTGAGAGAAGGAGTAAGAAAACACAGTTTTGTATATATAAGTTAAATCTTTGTCCAAAAATTTATTTTTATTATAGGAGCTAATTCTCAATACTTTATACTCATTATCCTGTACTGTTTTCCTAATGTGCTTACTGCACATTTCTTTAGTTTCAAATCAATGTGGTCCTTTTTTTTAAAAAAAGATGTGCTACACACCATAAATGTACTTGAATCCCTTCCCTGATAATCAAAAGTCTGTCAAGAGGTTTGCTAGCATCCAACTCTGATATTATACTGTTTGACATCTTTCAATAATGTGTTATACACTGAGCAAACAAGTGTTACTCTTTAGTCTCCAACATATGTCAAAATAAATGGCTATTTCAGTTCTAGTTTTCACTGAGTGACATTTCTATGTGGTGTCATGTTTTACTTATCGACCTTAGCTTCCTGGAGTGATGAGCCTCAAGACCAAATATTACCTCTATTGTTCCCCAGCCTATTTTTAAAAAGTTGTCAAATCCAAAGATCCATTCCAAACAATTTCATGAACCAGTCTATCATGCCTCATCTACTAAATTGCTTTATTATCTTTGCACAATTGGTACCAAAACTAGATGCTGGCTACCAGTTTCTGATTTCGTGAACTTCTGTTCATATTCCTACGTAACTTTTTAACCATAGCTACAGGTTTTTGGATTGTTAACGTACAATGACAAGATTATGTATAGGGATAATCTTCAATAAGTGGGATTATTTAAAAGTTATCTTTGAAGTTGCGGGGGCTTACAAAGGAAGAGATTCAAAAACTTAATTAGATGGATCTATGCCAGACACTCAACTTCAATGTCAAAGTCTTAGAGTGGATAATTCAAAACTGCTTCATCAATTTAGTCTGAATTTCTGTGTTCCTTTTTTCCCTCTTCCAGTGCATTTTCTGATGGTTAATATGCCAGATACTCAGTTACATCAATTGTCCCTTTTTTTCCTTAAAAATTCTACAGTCTCCCTTTGTAATATGGAGTCTTTTAAAAATTTCAAGTGAAGTCTATGTTTTCTCCATCTTTCTTACATATTATTTTTGCAAGTGGTTCATGGTGGTAAGAAGAGAAAATGTGCATATTTGAAATTCAGGGAACATTCTTGAACTGAAAAGTAATGTCAAAACAATTGTGAAGAAATCAAAACACTAAACATGAAACAATCGTGTCTAGCTTTACTATTCCCCACCCTGTCCCCCAATTACACAGACTCAACTACTTTCAAAATTTTTGATCTTAGATCTATTATTAGTTCAAAATCCTAAATAATTCACTTATACTGGTAGTTCTAGATTTATCAATAAAAGACACTATTATATACCTAGTTAGGTATTTATGAGGGCCTAGGTAGTTTATTCTGCCTTTCCTCTCGGTACCAACATGTAATCAACACTGTAATGAGCATTCCAAACTCAGCTTTACTGCCCATGCCCCCCAAAATTCATTGATTTATTCACCTGATGAACAAGTATTTGAACAATAAGTACATACCAAGCCTTTTCTAGGTGCTGGGAATATAGCAGCATGCATAACACAATCAGGCCTACCCTCATAGAACTTCCATTCTAAACAGGAGAAAATAAACAATAGACAGAATTATGTCAGATGCTGATAATACTTAAGAACAAACAATGAATGCAGTGTAGGGAACTCAGGAGGACTATAGCATCACGTGAGAAGGGCTTTTTGACATGGTAACGTTTCAGCAAACACTGGAAGATAATGAAGGAATAAGCCATGTCAGTATCAGGGGGAATATGAAGGAAATTAGCAGAAGCATAACTGGTCTGAAAAGGAGAAGCAAGAAACGTCAGCACCTCACAGTACGAGGAGAGCAGAGAAGATGAGAGGTCTGGGGCAGAAGGCAAGGAAGGGGGTGTTTTGCAAATCTTGGAGAACTTTTTCAGCCAATGAGGAAATGCATGGTAAAATGAATGAAATGGGGTCCCAGCAGCTTCATGCATCAGAATGGAGACATACAATGTCTTCACCCACCGTGTCTCAGACCTGGGCCTCACCATCATAGCCTTCGTACCACATAAACACCACCAGATTCTTCTAATAATATTATCTTTGACAGTGTTATAGAAAGCCTATTGGAGTAGGCAGAAAGCTATGGCAGACAATGAACCTGTGTAAATCTATGTATGGTGGGAAAACAAACAAACAAACAAAACCTTGAATCAAGACAGTGACATTAGGTACAGAGAACAGTGGACAGACTTGAAAGAAATTTCCTAAAAAGAAATCTGTGGCTATCTGTGGCTTTTTAAAGGAGGGGCAGGGCAAGGACAGATTCCCAGGTGTCTGTCTTAGGAAATGAGAGATGCAGTTGAGAATTCAAGAGAGAAGACAGGTTTGCTGAGGCTTAAAATAAAAAGTTTATTACAGGATAATTTAGGTTCTAAGTACCTATTTGGGTGTTTGTCTTCATCGCTGCAGTGTGAAGGCTAGCATTTCAGGGAGAGGTTTTGAAAATTCTTCCTTAGAATTTAGTGTGTACTGTTACTTGTTGGATTAATAACTCTTACACAGTTTTCTTCAATTAAGATTGAGTTGTGCACTTGGAAAAGGTGATAAGCTTAAAGCCAAAGGTTATATATCAGCGAGTTGACAGAAACTGGCACAACTATTCTGGTCATTTAAAAGTCCCTAAATAAATAAATAAGTCCCTAAATAAATAAATAAGTCGCTAACTACTAGATAACCAACTTTAACATTCCATATCTTGTTGCTGCATTTGATTTCATTCAAAAAACTTTTGAGGGCTTATAATTTTCCAGACGCTATGTCAGGTGCTAGCATAAAAAAGAATAAGATATGGTCTCTATCCTATTCTTATATGGCAACATATTCTATTAATGAGTTATGGGAGGGTCAATCATAACTCTGTTGGCTGCTGAGTAAGTACTCTTTAAGGAGCATGAGGAAGGAAAATTTTATAATCATCTCACTGAGTGTACTTTTCTAAAAATTTTAAATAATCCCTCAATGGAAAACTTTTAAAAAATTATTATTCTGTTTTTCTTAGTTCTTTTTTATAAATGATCTTTATAAAGTTTGGCAAATGTGTAGTATCTTCCCTTCCCTTCCTGTGGCAGAAATCACTAATCTGTCATAGGCTTCTTTCCAAATGAACCTTGGTATAATCTCAGAAATATTTTCTATAATAGAGCACAAGATAGCAGCAAATAATATTTTATTTGTGCATATGAGATGAAAACTGATCATCATCCCAGGCTGAAAAGGCACTTGACAAAAGATGATAGGAAAAGAGCCTATGTACCTTTATAAAAAGGATCAACATTATTAGTCATCAGGTCAGGAAAATGCAAATTAAAATGGCAATGAGAGAGTGATATCTAAAATGAAAAACTCTGACAATACCAAGTATCAGCAAGGATACAGATCAACTGGATGTTCCACAGTAAATTATTTAGATGATAAATTGGTTCAACCTGTTTGACAATACTTAAAAGAGCTGAGTATGTACATTCCCTTCTACCCAGCAATCCATGCCCAAGGTCATACCTATGCAAAATATAGCCACATGTTTACCAAAAGATGTGTATAAGAGCATTCAGAGTAGGAGTATTCAAAATAACCAGAAAAACTGGGAAAAAAACAAATATCCCATCATTGAATGGTTAAATAACATATTTACAATATTATTACATATTACAGTACATAATACTAAACAGTAATGAGAACAAACTACATGACCTGCACCATGGATGAAACTCATCAACACAATAGTAAACAAAAGAAACCAGGAAGGAATATATGATATAAAATTTTGTTTATGTAAAATTCAAAACACAAAATTAGTCCAGGGTGTTGCAGGTTACCATTGGAAAGGGTGTCAAGGTTGCTGGGGAGCTGATAGTATTCCAGGTGCTAGTTATGTGGGTGGGAAAATAAATTAAGCTGTCATCGGATATTATGCATATGCATGTTATAAAAATAATTATATGCATATTATAGTAAATTAAAAACTTACTTTAAAAAACTAAAAACTTCTGTTCATCCTTGAAATCCTACCAATTTTGGAATTTTCAATCTTTTCAATTTGAAAATCCACTCATTCTGGAATTTTTCTCTCGCACAAACATCTATGCTTTCATGATGAGGCATCACTTTAATTAATTGTAAGAAAGTTAAAAAAATTTTTCAACTTCTAAAAATAACCCAGGTTTCTGGTAAAATTAATTTCCTACTTCTTCTAAATGGGCTTTGTTCATACTTCATTTGATTTTATCTTTATGTCAAAACTTGGCTGCAACATTTTTTTTCAAAAAAAAGCTAAGTAAAATTTGGGAATAAAATACTTTTTTATAGATATAAGAATATAAGAATAATGTACTAAATTATTAACACAATGACTTGGAGCATTTATCAAAGTTCTTTCCCTCATGAGCTGCGAAAAGATCAAATTGAAAGGAAAAAAATGTAAGATTCAGGTATATTTTTCTATTACTTTTTATTCTTTTTACTCACATAACTTGTTTCTTATGCTTTCCCTGTGAGTGTAAGATACTTCTTCTTTTCTGTTGATCATTATTCCTTTGGATGATAAATCTAAACTGTGCCTTGCAGAATTTATTTGGGGAATTCTCAAATGCTTTTCCTTATATAATTTTTTGGTAAGTTGAGCCCAGTTCAACTCACTGGGGTTATAACCACAAAATTCGAAGCTTTTAAAAAAGAGAGAATACTTAAGATGATTTGCTTAATTCAATTTTAGAAACTTATTTCTCTTTTCTAATCATTGACACAGAGGGTGGCTTGTGACCCCGTTCCTGATTGAGATAACCTGAGAGGCAGGGCTGCTGGGGCTGGTGGCAAGGTGCTTTTCTGCCAAGAAAGAGACGCTGGGAAGGGTGCAGCTTTCTGCCTCTTCTACACAGTCTGAGCAGCAGTAGTAAACACGGAATCAATGAAAGCCAAAGCTCACAAGCTTAATCAACCTGACTATGATAAATAAACTTGTGACTATTCATATTTTTATAATTGAGTTAATCTTATCGCAGAGCAGAATTTACAGAATTGGAATCATGAGCCATCAAGAAAGAAAAGAAAGGTGAGAAGACTAGGTCCTTGATGACATTATTGAACTACCAAAATTGCCTCACTGGGAGCTGACATATCACTGGACTTTGACAGGTAGGTGCAATAATAAATGTACTTATTTTTAACTAGCTTTTCATTAGAATTATATAAGGAAAAGTAAAAACATCTTAACTATTTGAGATAGACAGGTCAATTGTGTTTCAGACTTCCTCAAATTCTCAGTACAGTGCCTCAGACTTGATAGGTACCTGACAAACATTTGCTGAATTTGCAATTTGTGCTTTCAGCTCTTGGAACCTAGAGCTAGAGGCTTGTCTCCAGAGCTCTTCTCACTACCACGCCCACTCTCCAAACTCAAGAGAAGAATTATATTGCATTAAACTTATTTAAAGTTGGTCATTATATCGTTGACAATTAATTTAAACTTAAATTTCATTTCTCTCTAAGGAGAGACTGCCTTTTTGAGAACAGTATCTTCCTCCTCAGAGTAGCATTATTCACAATGGACAAGACATGGAAGGAACCTACGTGTCTACTGACAAACTAATGGTTAAAGAAAATGTGGTATTTATATATGCAATAGAATATGATCCAGCCATTAAAAAGAAGGAAATCCTGCCATTTGCGGTATGTAAGAATCTTGAGGGCATCATGTTAAGTGGAATAAATTAGAAAAAGAATGCCAAATACTGTATGATTCATGTAGGTATGAATCTTAAAAGGCTGACCTCATAGAAACAGAGAATAACGGGGGCTGTCAGGGGTGGGAGGGTGGAGGAAATAGGGAAATGTGGTCAAAGAGTACAAACTCTTGGTTACAAGAAGAATAAGATTTCTTGGGATCTAGGGATCTGGGGATCTAACATAGAGCAGGTGACTATAGCTAACAAGACTGTATTATAGACTTGGAAATTGTTAAGAGAGTAAACCTTAAATATTATCAGCACATAAACACACACACACAGTAACTATGTGAGATGATGGAGGTGTTAACTAAGCTTACTGTGGTAATCATTTTGCAGGAATATGTAAATGTGTACTAAATCACCACCTTAAAATGACACAATGTTATATGTCAACTGTATCCCAACTAAGCTAGGAAAAAAGGAAATAAAAATGTGTACTGGAGGATATTTATTACCCAGCACCATGTGTGTGGCAGGTGGGGCAGGGGGGTACATGGGGTGAAATACCTCATTTAGTAACATATTGACACCAAAAAGGAAAATGACCATGACTCATCCTTCTATGCAATGTTCTGCAATACACAGTAAATAGAATTACACAAATATAAATATTTACGAGTTTATTTATCATATTCAAATAAATATTATGCCTAGATTACAAGGTGTTTTTTAAAAATATTTTATTCATGTGTTTGAAAGAACACACATTTGTAACATTTCTTCTTTGGATAGAGTCATATTTTCTGAAACCTGGAAGGCACACTTTTATAAGATGCCTTGTGCAACACATCAACAACTAATGAAGAAGAAATAATGATGACGGTGCACTGTAAAATGTATTAGAACACTAATTAGACAATCACAGAAATGCTTACTGGTGGCTTTTAAACACCTGCTTGGTAATTTCTAAGCCTGGGTGTTACTTCATTTAACAATACACGCTTAATTAGGAGACAGAGTTAAGATTAAATAATAAACCCAGGACCACCTAGCATGCTCTATGCTTTTAACTTTCTATCTCATCCACAAAATTTAAGGGATGATAATTTCATTTACAGGGGAAGCAATAGAATAGATTTATCTGTTCCCTCATGGCAGATTCTAATCACTGTTGTGAACCTCATTTCACAGAATGGCAAAGAAGATTTAGGAAGGAAGGTGTGTGTACCAGGGTACTGGAAAGTTGTGGGAGCCAAGAGTGGAAAGCTGATCATTTCCAGGTGCGATTTCTCCAGTTACCAGGTAGCTCACTTCTCTGTGCTCAACAGAAACCAGATTCTGTTAGGATTTCCATATTTGTGTCCTACAATGTGTACCTATTGTTTTATGTACTTGCCACCCGATGTGCACACATGTTTACTTTCCTCCTATTTTTGGACACACAAACACGGTGGAAGCACCCACAATAATAAACACGACAACACCCAGCTGGTCACAGGTGGTGAGAGGTCTCTTACTGTTCAGAGAGTGTTCTGTGGACCAGCAGTACTTCCCTCATCCGGGAGTTTCATTAGAAGTTCACCATTTAGGGGAGGGAGCCAAGGCAGCAGAGGAGTAGGACCCTATTTCATCCGGTCCCCTGAATTGTGCTGGATATCTACCAGACCACTCTGAAATCAGCCTGAGATGTAAGAAGAGATATCATGATCTATGCCGACAGAATATCTCTGGCAGTTGGTTTCTAGGTATGAAGCAGGGGGAGCCATTCTATGGGCAAATATAAGAAGATAAATGGAAGGGGGAAGGAGCTGCCATAAGTGCTGGCACTGGAAAGGTGAAATAACACAGGAGTGAAAAAGCCTCACATGCTGGGGAACCAGCACAGACTCAAAGACCAGTAACAGCAGGGAAAGGACTTTAGGGCAGCCCCCCATACTGAAACCTGGAGCTGTGGGGTCATGCATTTGAATTGGGGGAAGCTTGTAGTTTAAGAAGCACAATGGGCAGAGATGTGCCCAGACCTGGAAGTGAGGGCTGGGAGTGCAGCTGTGGGGTGCACAACCCAGGATGCTGTTGTTTTTAATAGCACAGATGGAATTGGAGTCAGTGTGACCTGGAGGGCTTTCTAGAGAACAAACTGATATCTCTCTGTTCTGAGACAGAGGATTGGATATGGTCACTTCTGCTGCTACTAAGATGGCAGAAAGCTGCCTGGGAAAGCCACCAGAGAACAAAAACTCCCCAAAACCAGTTTTCAATGAGCCCATCCTCACCCACTGGTGGCAGGGCAACACTCAAAGAGTGTTGTCTGAGTAATAGTGCAGCAGGAAGACAGGCTGAAAGACCAAGAGGCCAATAACCCTAAGGTCCCTATAAAACTGATGCATCTTGCTTGTGTTGTGGTCAATAGTTTGGACTCTGTACATTCCCTTAACCAGCCCTCACCGGAATGACTAGGAGGACGAAGTCCCAACACAGGAAAAATTCAGAGACTGTGACCTCTGCCATTGAACTAATGGATATGGATATAAGCAAGGTGTTAGAAATAGACTTCAGAGTAACATTTATGCAAACAATAGCTAGGATGGAGAAAAACATTAATGGCACATAGATTCTCTAAGAGCAGAAGTGACAGCTGATCTGGCAGAACTTAAAAATGCTATCAGCGAGAGCCAGTCTAATCTAGATATTCTTTTTTTTTTATTATTTATTTATTTATTTGACAGACAGATCACAAGCAGGCAGAGAGGCAGGCAGGGAGAGAGAAGGGAGGAAGCAAGCTCCCTGCTGAGCAGAGAGCCCGACGTGGGGCTCGATCCCAGGACCCTGGGATCATGACCTGAGCCGAAGGCAGAGGTTTTAACCCACTGAGCCACCCAGGCGCCCCTAATCTAGATATTCTAACAGCTAGGGTAAATATGGCAGAAGAACAAACTAGTGACCTAGAAGACAAACTGATAGAAAAGGAGGAGCAGGAGGAGGCCTGGAACAAACAGCTTAGAATCCATGAAGACAGAATTAGAGAAATAAATAACACCATTCCAATGTCAGAATTATTGGGGTCTCTGAGGGGGTAGATAGAAAGAGAGGACTAGAAGATATATTTGAGCAAATCCTAGGTGATAACTTCCCTAATATGGGGAACGAAACAAATATTCATGTCCTAGAGGCAGAGAGAACACCCCCAATCTCAAGGAGAACAGACCAACCCCCATGCATGTAATAGTGAAATTTGTGAATCTTAAAACCAGGGAAAGCATCTTAAAAGAAGCTAGGGGGAAGAGATTCCTTATATACAGAGGGAGGAACATCAGTATAATGTCAGACCTGCCTACAGAAACCTGGCAAGCCAGAAAGGGCTGGAAAGACATATTCAGTGTACTAAATGAGAAGAATATGCACCCAAGAATACTTTATCCAGCAAGGCTGTCATTTAGAATGGATGGAGAGATAAAGAGCTTCCAAGACTGGCAAAACTGAAAGAATATATTGTGACCTCTAGGCCAGCCCTGCAAGAAATATTAAGGGGGTTTCTATAAAAGGAGGAAGACCCCAAGAGTGATATAGAACAGAAATATACAGAGACAATATATAGAGACAAGGACCTCACAGGCAACATGATGACAATAAAATAATATCTTTCAATAATCACTCTCAACATGAATGGCCTAAATGCTTCCATAAAATGGCACAGGGTTGGGGGGGAGGAGTCAAGATGGCGGAGAAGTAGCAGCCTGAGACTACATCAGGTAGCAGGAGATCAGCTCGATAGCTTATCTAAACATTGCAAATACCTACAAATCCAACGGGAGAGCAAAGAGAAGAAGAACAGCAACTCTAGAAACAGAAAATCAACCACTTTCTGAAAGGTAGGACTGGCGGAGAAGTGAATCTAAAACGACGGGAAGATAGACCGCGGGGGGAGGGGCCGGCTCCCGGCAAACGGCGGAGGAACGGAGCACAAAATCAGGACTTTTAAAAGTCTGTTCCACTGAGGGACATTGCTCCAGGGGCTAAACCGGGGTGAAGCCCACGCGGGGCCAGCGGGGCCCCAGGCCCCGCAGGGTCACAGAAGGATCGGGGGTGTCGGAGTGTCGGAGAGCTCGCAGGTATTAGAACGGAGAAGCCGGCTGCAGAGACAGAGCCGAGGACTGAACTCTCAGCTCGGGGTTACCTTGAACTGGTCGCGGGCTGGGTGAGCTCGGAGCGCGGCTAGAGGCTGGGGATACGGGAGTGATTGGGTGCTGTCCTCTGGGGGCGCACTGAGGAGTGGGGCCCCAGGCTCTCGGCTCCTCCGGGCCGGAGACTGGGAGGCCGCCATTTTCATTCCCGTCCTCCGGAACTCTACGGAAAGCGTTCAGGGAACAGAAGCTCCCAAAAGCGAACCCGAGCCGATTACTTAGTCCGGCCGCCGGTAAGGGCGGTGCAACACCGCCTCGGGCAAAGACGCTTGAGAGTCACTACAACAGGCCCCTCCCCCAGAAGATCAACAAAATATCCAGCCAGGACGAAGTTCATCTATCAAGGAGAAAGCAGATTCAATTCCTAAGACAGCAGAGCAATTCCAGAGGAGGAGAAAGCAAAGCACGGAACCCATGGCTTTCTCCCCATGATTCTTTAGTCTTGCGGCTACTTCAATTTTTTTTTCTTTTTTCAATTTTTTTTTCTTTTTTCTTTTTTCTTCTTCTGCTAAATTTTTTAAAACTTTTACCCTTTTCTTTTTTAACATTTTTTGACTAGTTCATCTAAATATATATATTTTTTCTTTCTTTTTTATATTTTTTTATTTGTTTTATTTTTTAAATTTTTTTCTTTCTTTTTTTTTTTCTTTTTTTTTCAGAAGCTGTTTTTATCCCCTTTCTCCCCCCCACAATTTGGGGTCTCTTCTGATTTGGTTACAGCGCATTTTTCCGGGGTCTTTGCCACCCTTTTAGTATTTTATTTGCTCCTTCATATCCTCTTATCTGGACAAAATGACAAGGCGGAAAAAATCACCACAAGCAAAAGAACAAGAGACAGTACCGAAGGCTAGGGACCTAATCAACACAGACATGAGTAATATGTCAGATCAAGAGTTCAGAATGACGATTCTGAACATTCTAGCCGGGCTCGAAAAAGGCATGGAAGATATTAGAGAAACCCTCTCTGGAGATATTAAAGCCCTTTCTGGAGAAATTAAAGAACTAAAATCTAACCAAGTTGAAATCAAAAAAGCTATTAATGAGGTGCAATCAAAAATGGAGGCTCTCACTGCTAGGATCAATGAGGCAGAAGAAAGAATTAGTGATATAGAAGACCAAATGACAGAGAATAAGGAAGCCGAGCAAAAGAGGGACAAACAGCTACTGGACCATGAGGGGAGAATTCGAGAGATAAGTGACACCATAAGACGAAACAACATTAGAATAATTGAGATTCCAGAAGAAGAAGAAACAGAGAGGGGAGCAGAAGGTCTATTGGAGAGAATCATTGGAGAGAATTTCCCTAATATGGCAAAGGGAACAAGCATCAAAATCCAGGAGATGCAGAGAACCCCCCTCAAAGTCAACAAGAATAGGTCCACACCCCGTCACCTAATAGTAAAATTGACAAGTCTTAGTGACAAAGAGAAAATCCTGAAAGCAGCCCGAGAAAAGAAGTCTGTAACATACAATGGTAAAAATATTAGATTGGCGGCAGACTTATCCACAGAGACCTGGCAGGCCAGAAAGAGCTGGCATGATATATTCAGAACACTCAACGAGAAAAACATGCAGCCAAGAATACTCTATCCAGCTAGGCTATCATTGAAAATAGAAGGAGAGATCAAAAGCTTCCAGGACAAACAAAAACTGAAAGAATTTGCAAACACCAAACCAGCTCTACAGGAAATATTGAAAGGGGTCCTCTAAGCAAAGAGAGAGCCTAAAAGTAGTAGATCAGAAAGGTACAGAGACAATATACAGTAACAGTCACCTTACAGGCTACTAATGGCACTAAATTCATATCTCTCAATAGTTACCCTGAATGTTAATGGGCTAAATGCCCCAATCAAAAGACACAGGGTATCAGAATGGATAAAAAAAACAAAACCCATCAGTATGTTGCCTACAAGAAACTCATTTTAGACGCGAGGACACCTCCAGATTTAAAGTGAGGGGGTGGAAAACAATTTACCATGCTAATGGGCATCAGAAGAAAGCTGGGGTGGCAATCCTTATATCAGATCAATTAGATTTTAAGCCAAAGACTATAATAAGAGATGAGGAAGGACACTATATCCTACTCAAAGGGTCTGTCCAACAAGAAGATCTAACAATTTTAAATATCTATGCCCCTAACGTGGGAGCAGCCAACTATATCAACCAATTAATAACAAAATCAAAGAAACACATCAATAATAATACAATAATAGTAGGGGACTTTAACACTCCCCTCACTGAAATGGACAGATCATCCAAGCCAAAGATCAACAAGGAAATAAAGACCTTAAATGACACACTGGACCAGATGGACATCACAGATATATTCAGAACATTTCATCCCAAAGCAACAGAATACACATTCTTCTCTAGTGCACATGGAACCTTCTCCAGAATAGATCACATCCTGGGTCACAAATCAGGTCTCAACCGGTATGAAAAGATTAGGATTATTCCCTGCATATTTTCAGACCACAATGCTCTGAAGCTAGAACTCAATCACAAGAGGAAAGCTGGAAAGAACCCAAATACATGGAGACTAAACAGCATCCTTCTAAAGAATGAATGGGTTAACCAGGAAATTAAAGAAGAATTGAAAAAATTCATGGAAACAAATGATAATGAAAACACAACAGTTCAAAATCTGTGGGACACAGCAAAGGCAGTCCTGAGAGGAAAATATATAGCGGTACAAGCCTTTCTCAAGAAACAAGAAAGGTCTCAAGTACACAACCTAACCCTACACGTAAAGGAGCTGGAGAAAGAACAAGAAAGAAACCCTAAACCCAGCAGAAGAAGAGAAATCATAAAGATCAGAGCAGAAATCAATGAAATAGAAACCAAAAAATAACAGAAAAAATCAATGAAACTAGGAGCTGGTTCTTTGAAAGAATCAATAAGATTAATAAACCCCTGGCCAGACTCATCAAAAAGAAAAGAGAAAGGACCCAAATCAATAAAATCATGAATGAAAGAGGAGAGATCACAAATAACACCAAAGAAATACAGACAATTATAAGAACATACTATGAGCAACTCTACGCCAACAAATTGGACAATCTGGAAGAAATGGATGCATTCCTAGAGACATATAAACTACCAGAACTGAACCAGGAAGAAATAGAAAACCTGAACAGGCCCATAACCAGTAAGGAGATTGAAACAGTCATCAAAAATCTCCAAACAAACAAAAGCCCAGGGCCAGACGGCTTCCCAGGGGAATTCTACCAAACATTTAAAGAAGAACTCATTCCTATTCTCCTGAAACTGTTCCAAAAAATAGAAATGGAAGGAAAACTTCCAAACTCATTTTATGAGGCCAGCATCACCTTGATCCCAAAACCAGACAAGGATCCCACCAAAAAAGAGAACTACAGACCAATATCCTTGATGAACACAGACGCAAAAATTCTCGCCAAAATACTAGCCAATAGGATTCAACAGTACATTAAAAGGATTATTCACCACGATCAAGTGGGATTTATTCCAGGGCTGCAGGGTTGGTTCAACATCCGCAAATCAATCAATGTGATACAACACATTAATAAAAGAAAGAACAAGAACCATATGATACTCTCAATAGATGCTGAAAAAGCATTTGACAAAGTACAGCATCCCTTCCTGATCAAAACTCTTCAAAGTGTGGGGATAGAGGGCACATACCTCAATATTATCAAAGCCATCTATGAAAAACCCACTGCAAATATCATTCTCAATGGAGAAAAACTGAAAGCTTTTCCATTAAGGTCAGGAACACGGCAGGGATGTCCATTATCACCACTGCTATTCAACATAGTACTAGAAGTCCTAGCCTCAGCAATCAGACAACAAAAAGAAATTAAAGGCATCCAAATTGGTAAAGAAGAAGTCAAACTATCACTCTTCGCAGATGATATGATACTATATGTGGAAAACCCAAAAGACTCCACTCCAAAACTGCTAGAACTTGTACAGGAATTCAGTAAAGTGTCAGGATATAAAATCAATGCACAGGGGCGCCTGGGTGGCTCAGTGAATTAAGCCGCTGCCTTCGGCTCAGGTCATGATCTCAGGGTCCTGGGATCGAGCCCCGCATCGGGCTCTCTGCTCTGCAGGGAGACTGCTTCCTCCTCTCTCTCTGCCTGCCACTCTGCCTACTTGTGATCTCTCTCTCTGTCAAATAAATAAATAAAAATTAAAAAAAAATCAATGCACAGAAATCAGTTGCATTTCTGTACACCAACAACAAGACTGAAGAAAGAGAAATTAAGGAGTCAATCCCATTTACAATTGTACCCAAAACTATAAGATACCTAGGAATAAACCTAACCAAAGAGACTAAGAATCTATACACAGAAAATTATAAAGTACTCATGAAAGAAATTGAGGAAGACACAAAAAAATGGAAAAATGTTCCATGCTCCTGGATTGGAAGAATAAATATTGTGAAAATGTCTATGCTACCTAAAGCAATCTACACATTTAATGCAATCCCTATCAAAATACCATCCATTTTTTTCAAAGAAATGGAACAAATAATCCTAAAATTTATATGGAACCAGAAAAGACCTCGAATAGCCAAAGGAATGTTGAAGAACAAAGCCAAAGTTGGTGGCATCACAATTCCGGACTTCAAGCTCTATTACAAAGCTGTCATCATCAAGACAGCATGGTACTGGCACAAAAACAGACACATAGATCAGTGGAACAGAATAGAGAGCCCAGAAATCGACCCTCAACTCTATGGTCAACTAATCTTCGACAAAGCAGGAAAGAATGTCCAATGGAAAAAAGACAGCCTCTTCAATAAATGGTGCTGGGAAAATTGGACAGCCACATGCAGAAAAATGAAATTGGACCACTTCCTTACACCACACACGAAAATAGACTCCAAATGGATGAAGGACCTCCATGTGAGAAAGGAATCCATCAAAATCCTTGAGGAGAATGCAGGCAGCAACCTCTTCGACCTCAGCCGTAGCAACATCTTCCTAGGAACAACGGCAAAGGCAAGGGAAGCAAGGGCAAAAATGAACTATTGGGATTTCATCAAGATCAAAAGCTTTTGCACAGCAAAGGAAACAGTTAACAAAACCAAAAGACAACTGACAGAATGGGAGAAGATATTTGCAAACAACATATCAGATAAAGGGCTAGTATCCAAAATCTATAAGGAACTTAGCAAACTCAACACCCAAAGAACAAACAATCCAATCAAGAAATGGGCAGAGGACATGAACAGACATTTCTGCAAAGAAGACATCCAGATGGCCAACAGACACATGAAAAAGTGCTCCACGTCACTCGGCATCAGGGAAATACAAATCAAAACCACAATGAGATATCACCTCACACCAGTCAGAATGGCTAAAATTAACAAGTCAGGAAATGACAGATGCTGGCGAGGATGTGGAGAAAGGGGAACCCTCCTCCACTGTTGGTGGGAATGCAAGCTGGTGCAACCACTCTGGAAAACAGCATGGAGGTTCCTCAGAATGTTGAAAATAGAACTACCCTATGACCCAGCAATTGCACTACTGGGTATTTACCCTAAAGATACAAACATAGTGATCCGAAGGGCCACGTGTACCCGAATGTTTATAGCAGCAATGTCTACAATAGCCAGACTATGGAAAAAACCTAGATGTCCATCAACAGATGAATGGATCAAGAAGATGTGGTATATATACACAATGGAATACTATGCAGCCATTAAAAGAAATGAAATCTAATCTCACAAAACAAACTGGGGGTTGCTGGGGGGAGGTGGGATTGGGAGAGGGGGAGCGGGCTATGGACATTGGGGAGGGGAGGGGAACCATAAGAGACTATGGACTCTGAAAAACAACCTGAGGGTTTTGAAGGGTCAGGGGTGGGAGGTTGGGGGAACAGGTGGTGGGTAATGGGGAGGGCACGTTTTGCATGGAGCACTGGGTGTTGTGCAAAAAGAATGAATACTGTTACGCTGAAAAAATAAATAAAATGGAAAAAAAATAAAAAAATAAAGTAAGCTTTAAGGAGGGTAAAAAAAAAAAAAAAAAAGAAATGAAATCATGCCATTTGCGACGACGTGGATGGAACTAGAGCGTATCATGCTTAGTGAAATAAGTCAATCGGAGAAAGACAACTATCATATGATCTCCCTGATATGAGGACATGGAGAAGCAACATGGGGGGTTAGGGGGATAGGAGAAGAATAAATGAAACAAGATGGGATTGGGAAGGAGACAAACCATAAATGACTCTTAATCTCACAAATAAACTGGGGGTTGCTGGGGGGAGTTGGGATTGGGAGAGGGGGAGCGGGCTATGGACATTGGGGAGGGGAGGCGAACCATAAGAGACTATGGACTCTGAAAAACAACCTGAGGGTTTTGAAGGGTCAGGGGTGGGAGGTTGGGGCAACCTGAGGGTTTTGAAGGGTCAGGGGTGGGAGGTTGGGGGAACAGGTGGTGGGTAATGGGGAAGGCACGTTTTGCATGGAGCACTGGGTATTGTACAAAAAGAATGAATAATGTTACACTGAAAAAATAAATAAAATGAAAAAAAAAATGGCACAGGGTTGCAGACTGGATAAAAAGACAGGACCCATCCATATGCTGTGTACAAGAGACTCATTTTGAACCCAAAGATACATCCAGACTGAAAGTGAAGGGATGGAGAGCCATCTTTCATGCCAACGGACCACAAAAGAAAGCTGGAATAAAAACTATCATATAAGACAAATTAGATTTTAATCTAAAGACTATACTCAGAGATACAAAAGGACACTATATCATTTTTAAAGAGTCTAGACAACAAGAAGATCTAACAATTGTAAATATCTATGCCCCAAACATGGAAGCAGCTAAGTAAGCCAACTGTTAGTCAAAATAAAGAGACATATTGATAAGAATATGTTAATTATAGGGGACCTTAACACTCTACTCTCAGCAACATACAGATCATCTAAGAAGAAAATCAATAAATAAACAAGGGCTTTGAATGACACACTGGAACAGATGGACCTCATAGATATATACAGAACATTCCACCCTAAAACAACAGAATACTTATTCTTCTTGAGCACACATGGAGCTTTCTCCAAAAACAGGTCTCAACCAGTACCAAACGATTGAGATTATTCCCTGCATATTCTCAGACCACATAGCTTTGAAACTGGAACTCAATCATAAGAAAAAGTTTGAAAGAAATTCAGACACTTGGAAGCTAAAGACCATCCTGCTCAAGAATGGGTCAACCAGGAAATCAAAGAACTTAAACAATTCATGGAAACCAATGAGAAAAAAACACATCAGTTCAAAACCTATGGGATACAGCAAAGGTGGTCCTAACGGGGAAATACATAGCTATCCAAACCTCACAGAAAAAAAAAAAAATCCCGGATACATGGACTCTCTTTACACCTTAAAGAACTGGAGAATCAACAACAAATTAAGCCTAACCCATGCATGAGTAGGGAAATAAATAAGATTAGAGCAGAAATCAATGAATTAGAAACCAGAAATACAGTAGAACATATCAATGAAACTAGAAGCTGGTTCTATGAAAGAATTAATGAGATCAATAAACCACTGATCAGACTTATCCAAAAGAAAAGACAAAGGACCCAAATTAATAAAATTATGAATGAAAGGGGGGAGATCACAACTAACACCAAGGAAAAGAAACAATCATCAGAAAGTATTATCAACAGCTATATGCCAATAAGTTAAGCAACCTAGAAGAAATGAATGCATTCCTGGAAACCTATAAACTTCTAAGACTGAAACAGGATGAAATTGACAACCTGAATAGACTAATAACTAGTAATAAGATTGAAGCAATGATCAAAAATCTCCCCAAAAACAAGAGTCCAAGACCTGATGACTCCCTGAGGAATTCTACCAAACATTCAAAGAAGAAATAATACCTATTCTCCTGAAGCTGTTTTCAAAAAATAGAAGTAGAAAGAAAACTTCCAGACTAGTTCTATGAAGCCAGCATTACCTTGATCCCCAAACCAGGCAAAGACCTCATCAAAGAGGATAATTTCAGACTAATATCCCTGATGAACATGGATACCAAGAGTCTCAACAAGATACTAGCCAATAGGATCCAACAGTACATTAAAAAGATTATCTACCACAACCAGGTGGGATTTATCCATGGGATGCAAGGGTGGTTCAATATTCACAAATCAATCAATGTGATAGAACAAATTAATAAGAGAAGAGAGAAGAACCATATGGTCCTCTCAATTGATGCAGAAAAAGCATTTGACAAAATACAGCATCCATTCCTGAATAAAACTCTTCAGAGTATAGGGATAAAGGGAACATTCCTCAATGTCATAAAATCCATCTATGAAAACCCACAATGAATATCATTCTCCATGAGGAAGCTGAGAGCCTATCCCTTAAGATCAGGAACACAACAAAGATGCTCACTCTTGCCACTATTTTTTAACATAGTACTAGAAGTCCTAGGAATAGCAATCAGATGACAACAACAACAAAAATAAAATAAAATGCATTCAAATTGGCAAAGAAGAAGTCAAACTGTCTCTCTTCGCAGATGACATAATACTTTCTGTGGAAAACCCAAAAGACTCCACCCCCAATCTACTAGAACTCATACAGCAATTCAGTAATATGGCAGGATACAAAATCAATGCACAGAAATCAATTGCTTTCTTATACACTAACAATGAAACTGTAGAAAGAGAAATTAGAGAATCAATTCCATTTACAATAGCACCAAAAGCCAAAAGATACCTTGGAATAAACCTAACCAAAGAGTTAAAGATCTATATTCTAGGAACTATAGAACACTAATGAAAGAAACTGAAAAAGACACAAAAAAATGGAAAAACAGTCCATGTTCATGAATTGGAAGAATAAGTGTTAAATTGTCTATGGTGCCCAGAACAATCTACACTTTCAATGCCATCCCGATTAAAATACCATCAACATTTTCCCAAAATGCTGGAAAGAACAATCCCAAATTTTGTACAGAAAGAAAGACCCCAAATAGCCAAGGAAATGTTGAAAAAGAAAAACGTAGCTGAGGACATCACTTTTCCTGATTTCAAGCTATATTCCAAAGCTGTGATCACCAAGACAGCATGGTACTGGAACAAAAGCAGACACATAGACCAATGGAACAGAGCAGAGAGCCCAGATATGGACCCTCAACTCTATAGTCAAATAATCTTTGACAAAGCAGGAAAAAATATTCACTGGAAAAAAAGACAGCCTCTTCAATAAATGGTGCTGGGAAAACTGGACAGCTACATACAGAAGAATGAAACTTGACCGTTCTTACACCATACACAAAGATAAACTCTAAATGGATGAAAGACCTCAATGTGAGACAGGAATCACTAAAGTGCTAAAGGAGCACATAGGTAATAACCTCTTTGACATGGGCCACAACAATTTCTTTCAAAACACATCTCCAAAGGCAAAGGAAACAAAAGCAAAAATGAACTTTTAGGACTTAATCAAGATCAAAAGCTTCTGCACAATGAAGGAACCAGTCAACAAAACAAAGAGGCAACCCATGGAATGGGAGAAGATAATTGCAAATGACACTACAAAGGGCTGATATCCAAGATCTATAAAGAACTTCTCAAACTCAACACCCAAAAAATAAATAATCAAGTCAAAAAATGGGCAGAAGATATGAACAGACACTTCTCCAATGAAGACATACAAATAGCTAAAAGGCACATGAAAAAATATTCATCATCATTCACCATCGGGGAGACTCAAATCAAAACCACATTGAGATACCACCTTATGCCAGTTAGAAAGGCAAAAATTAACAAGGCAAGAAACAACAAATGTTGGAGATGGTGTGGAGAAAGGGGAATCTTCTTGAACTGTTGGTGGGAATGCAAGTTGGTGCAGCGCCTTTGGAAAACAGTGTGGATATTCCTCAAAAGATTAAAAATAGAGTTACCCTATGACCCAGCAATTACACTACTGGATATTTACCCCAACGATACAGATGTAGTGAAAGAAAGGCCACCTGTACCTCAATGTTCACAGTAGCAATGTCCACAATAACTAAACTGTGAAAGAGCAGAGATGCCCTTCAACAGATGAATGGATAAAGAAGATGTGGTCTATACACACAATGAAATATTACCCAGCCATCAGAAAGGACGAATACCCAGCTTTTTCATCAACATGGATGGGCCTAGAGGAGATTATCCTGAGTGAAAGAAGTCAGGCAGAGAAAGTCAATTATCATACAGTTTCACTTATTTGTGGAACATAAGGAATAGCATAGAGGACATTAGGAGAAGGAAGGGAAAAATGAAAGGGGGGATAGCAGAGGGGGAGACAAACCATGGGAGTCTGTGTACTCTGAGAAACAAACTGATGGTTTTAGAGGGGAGGAGGATGAGGGGATGGGTTGGCCTGGTGATGGGTATTAGGGAGGGCATGTATTGCATAGAGCACTGGGTATTATATGCAAACAATGAATCTTGGAACACTACATCAAAAATTAATGATGTACTATATGGTGAATAATATAACATAATAAAAAATGAAAATAAAAATAAAAGATAAAAAAAGAAGTGCACCATCTCTGGCCCCACCTACAAAATAAGAATCTGAATTTTCATAAATTCATCAGCCGACATACATGACCCTTAATTTATGATGTGCTACCCTAGAGCACTTTATTATGGATGTCCCACTCAGTCACAGCTTTGGATTCACTGCAAAACCTAGGGTCATTGTAACAAATTTCCCTTTGTACTTTAGCTAACCACAATGGGCTTCTGCTACCCACTACTAGAAGACTCCTAAGAGCCCCACTTTACCTCTTCAATCAATTTAATTTCCTAAAACAAATGAAACTTTACATTCAATTTCCAGAAGAATTTCCTTTCCCAAAGCAACCTTAAAATAAAGATAGAAGGGGATTCATATTGGGAGGACCTGAAATTAAGAGTTATTTGTTGTGGTTTAAAGGGTGATTCATGAGACTTTGAACACGGAATAACTACCCATGTTCAACAGCTGAATTTATTTGCAAGAAAGCCTGCCACCACATATAAAAAATGTTTTTTAACCATAATACTGTGCTGATAAATTGTAAGGAATAAAGAAGGATGGAGTGAGAACCTGCAGATTAAGAGAGAGTTAAAAGATACATCAAGTTAAAATACAGGAGCAAGAATAAACTCCTATGTCTAAGGATGCATACTTGGTGAATAAAAATATTAAAAATAATTACTAGAAAGTCAGGATAATGGCTACTTATGGAAGTGGGAAGATGTGATTGAGAAAGAGAACATCAAAGGGATATTTGGGTAGGTAGCCAAGTTCTATTTCTTAACTGATGTTACTTATAAAATGGGCCCTCTGAAATAATTTTTAAAGCATACATTTGTTTTGTGTGGGATTTTTTGTAAGTGTATTTTATTATAAAAATACATAAACCATAGCATAGAAAAGTTTGGTAGCAGAGGTTAGGTCTGTCTAAGAGCTGAAATCCTTTTCTACATATCAGCCTCTTTGTAATTATGTCTAAGGCATTTGCTTTAGTAAAACAATATTAAAGTCAACTTAAAAAAAAAAAGAAAGAAATACACTTCCTAAAGAAAAAAAAAAAACAGAACAAAACAAAACAAAGCAAAAACAAATATTTGGTATATCTTTAGGACTCATCATTCTGGACTTGGTACTGACTCATTTTTTTTTTAAAGGTTTTGTTTTGGGGCTCCTGGGTGGCTCAATCAGTTAAAGCAGCTGCCTTCAGCTCAGGTCATGATCCCAGAGTCCTGGGATGGAGCCCTGCATCAGGCTCTCTCTCAGTGAGGGGTATGCTTCTCCCTTTCCCTCTGCCTGCTGCTCCACCTGCTTATACTCTCTCTCTCTCTCCCATTCCCTCTCCCTCTCTGTGTCAAATAAATAAATAAAATCTTTATTTAAAAAAGGTTCTGTTTTATTTTAGCAGAGCAGGAATTGGCTTGTGCTTCACCATAGAAACTCTAGATCCCAGATGTTAACAGGAACTTGATGTACTGATATGTGGCCCTTTACTCATCCTTATTTTGGAGAGAGGGGTCACCATAGTATCAACCTCCTATATTTAGAAGGTTGAGAGAATATGTACTAAATCACTAAGTGCTATGTCCCACCCATTTATGAGGCTAAGAGCTGATAATTTCTAGTAGAAGTTGTGAAAAGAACAGGACTTTTGGGGTCTAATGATTTGGACTAAGGCCCAAAACTCATTTAAACAGGGTAGCTATTTTCTGCCTAATTTCATAAATCATTTAAGTGTTCATATGGGAGAAGTTCGTTTGTAAGGCACTTTTTTCTATTGTTCTTAACATCTGGAAAATAACTCATCATTCAAAACCTAGACTATTGTCTTGGAATAATATCTAAGAAGTTGAAGTGGAGGATCAGATCATTTGCACATTATGTCTTTTGAAATGTACCATATACTTGCATTGTATCCGAGATCAGGTCATAAAGACAAAAAAATTTTTTTCAATCACTATTGTTTTCAAATCTTGATAAATGTTGAATCTAGTTCATGGGTACATGGAGGTTCACTGTATTATCCTTTTTATTTTTTATGCTTGGAAACTTTCATTAAAAACATCTTCAAACCCAAAAAGATACATACATTAAAAATGCACAGCTTTTGTATGTCAATCATAGCTCAAATAAAGAAGTTTAAAAATATACAGACTGAAGAAAAGAATAAAATCTTTTTTAAAAAAATAAAGCAACCCTTAAAAATCTCTTATGGAAGGAACCATGTTGAGGATAGTCTAACATGTCCTCTTTATAGAACTCTAACACAGTTAGTATTTCCTACTGGGTTGAAATAAATCATCTTTTTCTTTGGTTAAACACCAGATTAAAAAAAGAGACTTGCCAATTTGATAGTGAAAAAATTGCATTTTCCTCTTTTAATTTGTATTGCTCTGAATACTAGTGAAGTTGACCCTGTTACACTTTTTACATTTTTTAGCCCAATAAATGTCTTCTATTCATATCTTTGGCTCATTTTACAATAGGATCATTCATCCTTTTATCATTATTCTCTACAAATTCCTTATACATTACAGATATTAATTTCATTATATAATACATATGCCAACCTTTCTTTTTTTTTTCTCAATTTTTACCATATATAAAAGATGTTATACTTTATTCATATATATATTTATATGTAAATATATTTTTTTCCTTTATGCTTCTTTCTTTTGCCTTTCTACTTACAAAATTCTCCCTTTCCATTTATTTGTTACCTATTTACATATATTTTTCTTCCTATTCTTTTAGGATTCAATAAATTGTATAATATTTAATATAGTATATATTTTATGATTTAGTATTATAGTCAACTCTTGAACATGGGTTTGAACTGCATTGGTCCACTTATAAACAGATTTTTAGTGTTGTTCAATACCATACAGTAAGTATATGTTCACTTATAATTTTCTTAATAATGTTTTCCTTTTTTTAACTTGATTGTAAGAATATAATATCTAATACATATAACATATAAAATATGTATTAATTGACTACATTATTAGTAAAACTTCAGGTCATATACATTAATTTCGTTTTGGGGGAGTCAAAGTTATATGTGGATTTTTGACTGTGCAGTTAGGTGCCCCTAAAACCCATGTTATTCAAGGATCAAATGAATTCCCTTTGACACACTTATTTAGATACATTTTGTGACGTACAGATCTAGCTTGGTTTTTCCCTTCAAGTTGACAGTTATTATTTATTCTGAAAATAAATCCATTGGTCCTTATCTACTTGAATTTTCTTCTTCTTCATATTCTAAAAATTATGGAAAAAGGATGACTTGTGTACATAGAATCTCTTCATTACAGGTGACCATTCAAAAGTTGACAAGAGGCAGCTTTAGCCCTTATAGTTGAATAATAGTATCTATTATTCATTTTTCAGAAACAGATGTACTTTGAGGAAATAAAGACACTTTAAGGTCCCCATTTGTCTTCACAGAAAGAGTAGAAAGAGATAGAATCTCAACTGTTTTGTAGGTAGTTCTGTTACCCTTCTCTTGTATTCAAAATATATATTTATGACACTACCAGAAAGTCAAAAATCATGGTATGTGTAACCTTGAAATAATCTTGAAATTCCCATGAAAGGGACAAAACTTCATTTTTATTTTGAAGACAAGGCTTAAGAATGTAAATAGCCTTAGAAGGGTTTACATTTTGACCTCAAAGAACTTCAAATATGCTACTTATAAGAGCCAACCCTAGGAGCAGGTATCAATGATAAGGGATCTTGAGACTGATAGGGCATATTGGGGATGAAGAGAAGTTAAAAACACAGGATGAAAAATAGACACTTTCTATCACTAGTCTTGCTATAACCTCCATTTTTAGAAAGACGATCATATCCTAAGTACAATCTAGCAATCCTTCTCTGGAAGACGGAAAAATGTGTCCATCTGTAAAAAAAACTAGGAAATTCCCTAGGTTGCACATTTCCTTTGACTCTGGTGATGAAAATCCTAAATCATAGGTTGATGAGAAAGATGAGATAAACAAGAAGAGTTATAAACTCAAGATACAACAGTCTATTACAAATACACATAAGTCACATCTGTGCTATATGAGGAGCAACAGAAATTCCAAAGAGAGAAAAACAAATTATATATATTTTACCTAGAATCTCAGTGGACAATGCTAATAATTTCAGGGAGGAGAGAAATAAGATTTAAATAACTTAGGTGGTAAGTTTTCCTGACCCCAAGGGATGCAATATTTCCACCGGAAGAAAACATCATAATTTTGCTGTTTATCTAGGGGCAAGAGATAACCCTTCCCAGGGACACACTGACCTGGACTGATATAAGCTGAATTTATCACTAGTTCACCATATAACAGAGAGGTTAAAAGACCTTCAATGCAACAAACATAGTATTTTACTGAAAGAAATAATTAATGGGATATTTATTCTTAAGTGACAGGATGGTCAAGGGAAGATACTTTATTCGACAAAGAGACCAAAAAAAAGTGCTCTTCTTTTCAATTCAATTTTTTGGCCTCTTAAATCAATGAACTCCTAGCATTCTCAATGCAAAATATTCTCTCTTTTATGAGAAAGGAAAATGCAGTCAGTTCAGATTATTAGTCCTTGCCTACACCTTACTCTACCTCTCTACCTCTTCCAAATAAGACAGATGTTTTCTCATTTATATTCTCCTTCTCTGGAAATTGACTATTGTTAAGAATATAGAGTAATATCAAATCAAATTTTCACATAGGTGAAAGGCAAAAACAGAAGCCTCTTTCTAGTCTTATCCTAAGCATAATATAGATGAAGTATTAGTGTGTATTTCTTATGAAATAACATTCTCCATTATTATTAAATGATGAATCATTTTGCTTTTTAGGTGGAGGTGAAATTGGACTGTACATATGTTTCCCTGTCAGTAATTTCATCTGTTTTTGTTTTTGTGGTCGTGGTCATTTTAATGTGTCTGTTGATTTAATGACCATTATTATTTGAACATAATTGGTTAAAATTAACTTCTGTTAATTTTAACACATACCTCTAACTGCCTGCTGGATACTTCAACTACTTCTCATGTTTACCTAAAAGCTAGATACCACCTTACACCAGTTAGAATGGCCAAAATTAACAAGATAGTAAATAACATATGTTAGAGAGGATGTGGAGAAAGGGGAACCCTCTTACAGTGTTCGTGGGAATGCAAGTCGGTACAGCCACTTTGGAGAACAGTGTGGAGATTTCTTAAGAAATTAAAAATAGAGATTCCCTATGACCCTGCAATTGCACTACTGGCACTACTGGGTATTCACCCGAAAGATACAGAGGTAGTGAAAAGAAGGGCCATCTGTACCCCAGTGTTTATAGCAGCAATGGACATAGTCCCCAAACTGTGGAAAGAACAAAGATGACCTTCAATGGACGAATGGATAAGGAAGATGTGGTCCATATACACTATGGAGTATAATGCCTCCATCAGAAAGGATGAATACCCAACTTTTATATCAACATGGACAGGACTGGAAGAGATTATGCTGAGTGAAATAAGTCAAGCAGAAAGAGTCAATTATCATATGGTTTCACTTATTTGTGGAGCATAAGAAATAACATGGAGGACATGGGGAGATGGAGAAGAGAAGGGATTTGGGGGAAATTGGAGGGGGAGATGAACCATGAGAGACTGTGGACTCTGAGGAACTAACTGAGGATTTTGGAGGGGAGGGGAGTGGGAGGTTGGGTATTATGGAGGGCATGTATTGCATGGAACACTGGGTGTGGTGCACAAACAACGAATTCTGGTACACTGAAAAGAAATTTAATAAATAAATAAATAAACCTAGTATGCTGAATGCTGGTCTCACAATCTATACTGCAACCCACGGAGAAATTGCTACATTTGCTGATTTACTTTTTGGTCCATGATAGACAGCAATGACTGGGAGTAGAGTCAGAATCCAACATTAATAGAATCAGCATCTTCTAGTGAAAGATGAGGTTTGAAACCCTCCATAAGCATTATCTCCTTTCCTATCTTTTCTTCCCTCACATCTAAATATTCACTTGTTAATTTCCATTCCACAACTTCTTCCTTCATGGATAAAAGCAAGGATAACAGGACATGAGAAATAAGACTTCACCCCTCTTCATGTCCAGGATGGAGAGGTGTTTCACCTCTACCAAAGTTCACCTTCACTCCTTGGACTCCTAACTCACAGCACAGTTAATGACACATTTCTATATAGCTTATATATGCCCTCTTTTTTTCCTGGAGATCATCTATATCTAAGTCAACAGTTATTTTTGGATCACATAATACATGCCTGCTGCTGTCACAGAAAGGGTGCCTACCTCCAACAGAAGAGCGGAAAAGGTCTTTTGTTTCCAAAAGAAAGAGATGTAAGCACTTATGCTAGACACCGCAACACGATAGGTTTGTGGTTATTCTTACAACTTAGGGCTAGAGACGAAATAAGGTAAAAAATTTAATTTAGAAGCCTTATTAAGAGCTTGTGTGTTAGAGTACAGCTTTCAGGATACAAGAGAGAGGTAAGAGAAGATATAAGAAGACAATGGTTAGTGCGGAATTCAGCTCCCCATTAAAATCCCATGTATGATTCTTCAGGCCTGACCACAGGCTTTGGCTACAGAGGATTTACCTAGCAGGCCTCATGGGAAAGCTGCCTTCCCCACACCAGACCTGGGACACTGCCAATGAATGGCAGTCTCTGAAGAGGAGTGCAGTCAAGGACAGAACCCCCCTGGCTGGTCATGTTCTTCATATATTTACATCCCTGGCCCAGAACCTTCATTCCCAGGTCTCTTTATCCAAGGCTTTAGGCCAAGTTGTTCTTCTGGCACCTCTGCTGAGGCCTCCTTATGCAAGCGGGGGGGGGGGGGGTGGTGAACCTTGGAGACACATTTCTCCTCTCAGACTTGGTACCTAGTATTTTTCCACACTTAGGCTTCCCTCTTCCCCTCCAGTTGTCTTCAGGGTCCATTAAAATTACCAGAGCTTTTGTTCAAGGCTCTCACTTAGAAGTGAGAAAACCTCTTTCTGGCCCATCATGTATGTGCAGTCCCATGGAGAGCAGTGGAACAGGGGGAGTGTGCAGCTTCTCTTGCTATTAACTTCCCAGAAAGGGATTAAGGGCTTAACCATTTCATTTTTGGCTTCTTCATTTTATTAGGAGTAAGAACCTACCAAATCCTTTGTGTAAATAAGTAGGTCTTCACTATGAGGTAGATAATTGTAATGAAGCACCTTCTCTGGGCAGATGCATTCAAAATGTTCTTCTTCCTCCAGGACCATGGGGCCAGGGCCTGGAAATGGATCTCAGGCCATATTTCACCCCTGTCCAACCTGCACAACTGGAAGGGTAGGCCAACTCTAGATTGACAGTATTAGCAAAACACAGAGGGAGGAAGGGGTAATTTCCTACAGATAGTAAGGCTGTAGACAGACAACAGAGCCTACCACATGTCATAAGCAGAAAATAGCAGTGGCTTCAGGCAGAAATGGAATGGGCCTTTAGTTATAAGCAAGACTGACAGCGAGACAGAAGGCAAGGTGTGGATGCAGGCATGGAGACAGAAATTCACCCAACCATAACACAATGGAGGTGAACATATTTATAATTTAAAAGAAGCAATCATGTAAAGAAACAAAGACTCTTTAACCAAACACTCAAGAGATCTCACACGCATTGTATAATTGGAACTGATTAATATATTTTTTAAAATATTTTTATTTATTTAGCAAAGCCAAGTGAATCCCGACCCCAGACAGCAGAGAGATGCAAGATGGTGGAGTAGTAGGAGACCAAAATATCATCAGGTCCCAGGAATTCAGCTAGATAGCTATCAAACCATTCTGAACACCTACAAACTCAACAATAGATTGAAGAGAAGAAGAGCAGCAATTCTAGGAACAGAAAATCTACCACTTCCGGAAGGTAGGACGTTCAGAGAAGTGAATCCAAAGAAATGGGAAGATAGACCGCACCACAGGGGAGGGGCCGCTCCCGGCAAGTGGTGGGGCAGCAGAACACAAAATCAGAACTTTTAGAAGTCTGCTTCACTAAGGGACATCACTCCAGAGGCTAAGTGGGGGATGGAGCCCTCATGGGGACAGTGTGGTCTCAGGACCTGTAGGGACACAAAAAGACCAAGGGTGTCTCTGTGTGGCAGGGATCCTAGGTATCCGAGCAAGGAAGCTTGCTGTAGAGATGGAGCTGATAAGTGGGCTCTCAGCTCAGGGTTACCTTAAACCATGATCCACAGGCACAGTCAGGTCACTGCTCTTTAACCAGGGACCCGACAGGTTGAAATTCCAGAGAGACCCCCTCCCTCCTCTGGGAGGAGCAGCATGGGAGCATGCTGCAGGAATCTGCTTCGTTTGGAGACTCCAAACAGGGCTGTGCACCAGAGATGGAGGTACTCAGTCACAGGCTGGGTGAGCACAAAGTGTGGCCAGAAACCAGGGAGATGGGAGTGATTGACTGCTTTTCTCTGAGGGCACACTGAGGAGTGGGATCCTGAGCTCTCAGCTCCTACATGGCCAGAGATTGGGAGGCTGCCATCATCATTCCCATTTTCCAAAGCTGTATGGAAAGCATTCAGGGAAAAAAGCTCCTGAGAATGAAGCCCAGCAAATTGCTTCACCTGGCCCCTGGTAAGGGTGGTGCAATTCTGCCTCAGGCAAACACAGTTGAGAATCCCAGCAACAGGTCTCTTACCCCGAAGGTCAGCAAGAATATACAGTCAAGACCAAGTTTACTAATAAGTGAGAACTGAGGAACTCCAGAACTAGGGGAAAGGAACACATGGCTTTTTTCCCATGATCCTTTAGTCTCTCAAAGTTTTTTTTTTAATTTTCTTTTTTCTTATTCTATTTTTTAATTTTTCTCTTTCCTATTTTAACTTTTTTAACTATTTTATCTTATCAATACCTTTTTATTGTTTTTTAAGATTTTTTATTTCTTTATATAACAGAGAGAGATCACAAGTAGGCAGAGAGGCAGGCAGAAAGAGAAGGGGAAGAAGGCTCCCTGCTGTGCAGAGAGCCCGATGTGAGGCTCGATCCCAGGACCCTGAGATCATGACTTGAGCTAAAGGCAGAGGCTTAACCCACTGAGCCACCCAGGTGCCCCTATAATACCTTTTTAAAAATTTTTTTAAAATTTTCATTGTTATAGTCATATTTTCTCCCTTCATTGAATTTAACCTTATTTTTTTATATACATATAGGTTTTCTTTTTCTTTAAAATTTTGGAATACAATTCCTTCTAAGATCAAAATATACCCTAAATCTAGCACATGGCTTTGTTCTAGTCTCCAGCCTGATCACATTCTTTCCTCTTTTTTATTTCTCCCTTTTTGCAACCAATTTATGATCTTATAAATTACTTTTTAAGAATCTTTTAAAATTTTTATTTTTATGGTCATATTCCATCCCTTCATCATGTTTACTCTTATTTTGTGTATATATATATATATATATATATATATATATATATATATATTTCCTATAAATTTTGGGAGGTAGTTTCTTCTAAGAGAATAAAATATACCCAAAATCAAAATCAAGTGTGTGGCTCTGTTCTATTCACCAATCTAATCTATATATATATTTTTTCCCCTTTTTCCCCCTTTCTTCTACCACCAGTGTTCAGTGTCTTCTGATTTGGTTAGTATATATTTTTCTGGGGTTGTTGCTACTCTTTTAGTATTGTGTCCTTTCATTCATCTATTCTTATCTGGATAAAATGACAAGGTGGAAGAAGTCACCACAAAAAAAAAAAAAAAAAAAAAAGAGGCAGTACCAATAGCTAAGGACCTAATCAATACAGACATTAGTAATGTGTCAGAACTAGAGTTCAGAATGACTATTATCAAGGTGCTAGCTGGGCTCAAAAAAACATGGAAGATACTGGAAAATCCTTTTCTGAAGAAGTAAAATGCCTTTCTGCAGAAATAAAAGAAATAAAATCTAACAAAATTGAAATCAAAAAAGCTATTTATGAGGTACAATAAAAAATAGAGGCTCATACTGTTAGGATAAATGAGACAGAAGAGAGAATTCATGATATAGAAGACCAAATGATGGAGAATAAAGAAGCTGAGCAAAAGAGAGACAACTACTGGACCACAAGGGGTGAATTTGAGAGATAAGTGATGCTGTAAGATGAAATAAAATTAGAATAATTGGGATAGAAGAAGAAGAAGAAGAAAGAGAGAGGGGGACAGAAGGAATATTGGAGTAAATTATAATAGAGAATTTCTCTAATTTGGCAAAGGGAACAAGCATCAAAATCCAGGAGGCACAGAGAACCCCACTCATAATCAATAAAAATAGGTCCACACCCTGTCATTGAATAGTAAAACTTACAAATCTCAGTGACAAAGAGAAAATCCTGAAAGCAGCCTTGGACAAGAGATTAAAACCACATTGAGATATCACCTTACACCAGTTAGAATGGCCAAAATTAGTAAGACAGGAAACAACGTGTGTTGGAGAGGATGTGGAGAAAGGGGAACCCTCTCATACTGTTAGTGGGAATGCAAGTTTTGAAGGGGCAGGGGGAAGGAGGTTGGGGGAACCAGGTGGTGGGTAATAGGGAGGGCACGTATTGCATGGAGCACTGGGTGTGGTGCAAAAACAATGAATACTGTTACGCTGAAAAGAAATAAATAAAAAAAAAGAGATTTGTAACATACAATGGTAGAAATATTAGATTGACAGCAGACTTATCCACAGAAATCTGGCAGTCCAGAAAGGACTGGCATGACATATTTAGAGCACTAAATGAGAAAAATATGCAGCGAGGAACAATATATCCAGTTAGGCTGGCACTGAAAATAGAAGTAGAGATAAAAAGCTTCCAGGACAAATAAAAATTAAAAGAACTTGAAAATACAAAACCATTCCTACAGGAAATATCAAAAGGGACTCTCTAAGCAAAGAGAGAGGCTAAAAGTAAGAGACCAGAAAGAAACAGAGACAATATACAATAACAGTCTCCTTATAGGCAATACAATGGCACTAAATTCATATCTTTCAGTAGTTACCCTGAATATAAATGGGTTAAATGCCCCAATCAAAAGACACAGTTTATCAGAATGGATAAAAAAAGAAGATCCATCAATATGCTGCCTACAAGAAACTCATTTTAGACCCAAAGAAACTGTCAAATTTAAAGTGAGGGGGTGGAAAACAATTTGCCATGCTAATGGACATTAAAAGAAAGCTGGAGTGGCAATCCTTATAACAGATAAATTAGATTTTTAAGCCTAAGACTATAATAAGAGATGAGGAAGGACAATATATCCACACTTCAAGGGTCTGTCTAACAAGAAGATCTAACAATTTTAAATATCTATGCCCCTAACGTAGGAGCAACCAATTGTATAAACCAATTAATAACAAAATCAAAATAACATATTGACACTAATACAATAATAGTAGGTGACTTTAATACTCCTCTCAGTGAAATGGAGAGATCATCTAAGCAAAATATCAACAAGGAAATAAAGGCTTTAAATGACACACTGGACCAAATAGACATCACAGATATACTCAGGACATTCCATGTCAAAGCAACAGAATACCCATTCTTCTCTAGAGCACGTGGAACATCTCCAGAATACATCACATCCTGGGTCACAAATCAGGTTTCAACCAGTACCAAGACCGAGATCATTCCTTGCATATTTTCCGACCACAGTGCTCTGAAGCTAGAACTCAATCACAAGAAGAAAGTTGGAAAGAACTCAAATACATGGAGGCCAAAGAGCATTCTACTAAAGAATGAATGGGTCAAACCAGGAAACTAAGGAAGAACTGAGAAAAATTCATGGAAACAAAGAAAATGAAAACAGTTTAAAATCTTTGTGGCACACCAAATGCAGTCCTGAGAGGAAAGTATATAGCAATGCAAGCCTTTCTCCAGGAACAAGAAAGTTCTCAAGTACACAACCTAACCCCACATCTAAAGGAGATGGAGAAAGTACAGCACAGAAAGTCTAAACCCAGCAGAGAAGAGAAATCATAAAGATCAGCAGAAATCAATTAAATAGAAACCAAAAGAACCATAGAACATATTGATGAAACTAGGAGCTGGTTCCATGAAAGAATTAAGAAGATTGATAAACCCCTGGCCAGACTTATCGAAAAAGGAAGACAGAGAGAGAGAGAGAGAAAGGACCAAATTAATAAAGTCATGAATGAAAGAGGAGAGATCACAACCAACACCAAAGAAATATAAACAATTCGAAGAGAATATTATGAGCAACTATACGCCAGCAAATTTGGCAATCTGGAATGCATCTATTTTGAATGCATTCCTAGAGACATATAAACTACCCAAACTAAACCAGGAAGAAACAGAAAATCTGAACAGACCCATAACCAGTAAGGAGACTGAAGCAGTCATCAAAAATCTCCCAACAGGGGCACCTGGGTGGCTCAGTGGATTAAACTGCTGCCTTTGGCTCAGGTCATGATCTCAGGGTCCTGGGATCAAGCCCCACATCAGGCTCTCTACTTAGCTGGGAGCCTGCTTCCCCTTCTCTCTCTACCTGACTCTGCCTACTTGTGATCTCTCTCTCAAATAAATAAATAAAAATCTTAAAAGTAAAATTAAAAAAAAAAATCTCCCAACAAGCAAGAGCCCTGGGCCAGACAGCTTCTCAGGGGAATTCTGCCAAACATTTAAAGAAGAATTAATACCTATCCTCCTGAAACTGTTCCAAAAAATAAAAATGGAAGGAAAACTTCCAAATTCATTTTATGAGGCCAGCATTACCTTATCCTCAAACCAGACAAAGACTCCATCAAAAAAGAGAATTACAGACCAATATCCTTGAGGAACACAGATGCAAATATCTCACCAAAATACTAGCCAATAGGATCCAATAGTACATGAAAATAATTATTCACCACGACAAGTGGGATTTTTTACTGGACTGCCAGTTTGGTTTGACGGCTGCAAATAAATCAATGTGATGAAATACAAAATAAAAGAAAGAACAAGAGCCATATTATACTCTCAATAGATGCTGAAAAAGCATTTGACAAAGTATAGCATCCTTTCTTGATCAAAGCTCTTCACAGTGTAGACATAAAAGGTATGTACCTCAATATCATCAAAACTGGGTGCCTGGGTGGCTCAGTTGGTTAAGGGACTGCCTTCAGCTCACATCATAACCCTGGAGTCCCAGGATCAAGTCCCACATTGGGTTACCTGCTCAGCAGGGAGTCTGCTTTTCTCTTTGACCTCCCCCTTCTCTTGCTCTCTCTCTCTCCCATTCTCTCTCTCTCAAATAATAAAGAAATAAAATCTTTTAAAAATATATATCATCAAACAAATCTATGAAAAACACACAGTAAATATCATTATGAATGAGGAAAAACTGAGAGCTTCTCCCCTAGGGTCAGGAATATGACAGGGATATCCACTATCACCACTGCTATTCAACATAGTACTAGAAGTCCTAGCCTCAGCAATCAGACAACAATAAGAAATAAAAGGCACCCAAATCAGCAAAGAAGATTTCAAACTCTCACTCTTTGCAAATGATATGATACTTTATGTGGAAAAACCAGAAGACTCCACTCCAAAACTGCTAGAACTCATACAGGAATTCAGTAAAGTGTCAGGATATAAAATCAATGCACAGAAATCAGTTGTATTTCTATACAACAGCAAGACAAAAGAAAGAGAAATTAAAGAGTCGATTCCATTTACAATTGCACCCAAAAGCACAAGATACCTAGAAATATATCTAACCAAAGAGGCAAAGAATCTGTACTCAGAAAACTACAAAGTATTCATGAAAGAAACTGAGGAAGACACAAAGAAATGGAAAAACATTCCATGCTCATGGATTGGAAGAACAAATATTGTGAAAATGTCTATGCTACATAAAGTAATCTAAACATTTAATGCAATCCATATCAAAATACCATCAATTTTTTTCAAAGAAATGGGACAAATAATCCTAAAATTTATATGGAACCAGCAAAGACCACAAACAACCAGAGGAATGTTGAAAAAGAACACCAAAGTTGGTGGCCTCACAATTCCAGACTTCAAGCTCTATTACAAAACTGTCATCATCAAGACAGCATGGTACTGGCACAGAAACAGACACATAGATCAATGGGACAGAATAGAGAGCCCAGAAATGGACCCTCAACTGTATGGGCAACTCATCTTTGACAAAGCAGGAAAGAATGTCCAATGGAAAAAAAGACAGTCTCTTCAAAAAATGGTGTTGGGAAAATTCGACAGCCACATGCAGAAGAATGAAACTGGACCACTTCCTTATACCACACACGATAGACTCAACATGGATGAAAGACCTCAATGTGAGACAGAAATCCATCAAAAACCTTGAGGAGAACACAGGCAGCAACCTCTTTGACCTCAGCCACAGCAACTTTAGAAACATTGCCACAGGCAAGGGAAGTAAGGGCAAAAATGAACTATAGGGACTTCACCAAGATCAAAAACTTTTGCTTTGCAAGGAAACAGTCAACAAAACCAAAAGACAATGACAGAATGAGAGAAGATATTTGCAAATGACATATCAGATAAAGGGCTAGTATCCAAAATCTATAAAGAACTTACCAACTCAAATAACCAATAATCAAGAAATGGGCAGATAATAATCCAATCAAGAAATGGGCAGAAGACATGAACAGACATTTTTGCAAAGAAGACATCCAAATGGCCAATAGACACATGAAAAAGTGCTCAACATCACCTGGCATCAGGGAAATACAAATCAAAACCACAGTGAGGGGTGCCTGGGTGACTCAGTGGTTTAAAGCCTCTGCCTTCAGCTCAGATCATGATTCCAGGGTCCTGTGATCGAGCCCCACATCGGGCTCTCTACTTAGCAGGGATCCTGCTTCCTCCTCTCCCTCTGCCTGCCTCTGCCTGCTTTAAAAAAAAAAAAAAAAAAAAAAAACACAGTGAGATACCACCTTATACCAGTGAGAATGACTATAATTAACAAGTCAGGAAACGACAGATGTTGGCGAGGATTCGGAGAAAGGGGAACCCTCCTACACTGTTGGTGGGAATGCAAGCTGGTGCAGGCACTCTGGAAAACAGTATGGAGGTTCCTCAAAAAGTTGAAAATAGAGCTACCCTACAACCCAGCCCCAATCGCTCTACTGGGTATATACCCTAAAGATAGAAATGTAGTGATCTGAAATGGCACGTGAACCCAAATGTTCATAGCAGCAATGTCCACAATAGCCAAACTATGGAAAGAACTTAGTTGTCCATCAACAGATGAATGCGTAAAGAAGATGTGATACGCACACACACACACGCACGCACACACACACACACACACACACACTGGAATACTATGTAACCATCAAAGGAAGCAAAATCTTGCCATTTGCAATGATGTGGATGGAATTAGAGGGTATTATGCTAAGCAAAATAGGTCAGTTAGAGAAAGACAATTATCATATGATCTCTGTGATATGAGGAATTTTAGAGGCAGGGCAGGAGGTTGTATGGGGTGGGGAAGGAAAAAAAAATGAAACAAGATGGGATCAGGAGGGAGACAACCCGTAAGAGACTCTTAAACTTACAAAAGAAACTGAGGGTTGCTGCAGGGTGGGAGGGTAGGGAAAGGGTGGTTGGGTTATGGACATTAGGAGGGTATGTGCTATGGTGAGTGTTGTGAAATGTGTAAGCCTGATGATTCACAGACCTTACACCCCTGGGGCAAATAATATATCATATGTTAATTTTAAAAAGAATATTTAAAAAGATTTTTATTTATTTATTTGATAGAGAGAGAGAGAGAGACAGTGAGAGAGTGAACACAAGCAGGGGAAGTGGGAGAGGGAGAAGCAGGCTTCCCGCTGAGCTGGGAGCCTGATGTGGGGCTCAATCCCAGGACCCTAGCATCATGACCTGAGCCCAAGGCAGATGCTTAATTACCTGGAACTGATTAATATCTTGAGAAGAAAATATTTATCCAGTACTTTGACAATGTTTGTTGTTTTGTGAACCATCAAAATCTTGGATCTCTAGACTTGAACTATTTCTATTGCTAAGCTATCGTGTCTATCCACAAACTAAAGAGCAGATGAAAATACAACTAGAATATGCCATTCAAAGAGAGAAAGGAATATGTAATAAGAGCATTTCAAAACACCATTTGAGCTTGGATAGGGATCAGTGCCAAACGTTGAACATTTTTCTGCTGCATGTGGTGATGTTTGAATTGGGGCCCCCTTATTGGATAGAGAGATGATTGAAGTCTCACTGAATTCAAAAGTGACCTGGAAAACTATACTTGTCTTTCTTTCTTTGAAAAGGATTTGGAATCCAATCTTTACCCTCTAAATATAATATTTCAAGTGAATACTTTTTGAGGACATTATAATGACCCTGATTTCTTTTTTTACAGATATGTCCTTCCTAGGTAAAATAATAATCTGACTTTTTAAGTGCCTTTAAATATAGCAATACAATTTTACCTATTTTAAAAAGTCAATAGGAATGTAATCACAGATTCTATTAATTATTGCACCCTCAAAATCTATTTTCCCCATACTAAATGTTATGGTTTAGAATGAATACAGTAGACTACTGATATTTAAGATTTTGACAATTAGCAATGATTATGAATGTCTATGACATGTAGTACTTTGTAATTTTCTGGAGATCTTCATTTGAATTGCCTGCTGGGAGCTAGATGATCAAAACTAAGTCACTTGGCTAATGATTGGGCACTCTCAGCCAGCAGTGGCATACCTGACAAACACCTGTTTTCATGAACATAGGGCCTAAATCAAGCTGCTTTATATTGTCAGAGATGACTCTATGCTGACACATGTGAAGTGGGCCAATGATCTAACACAATGACTTTCAGACCTTAGGGGGCATCAGAATCGTCCAGAGGGCTTTACTAAAACGCCAATTGCTGGTTCCCGTCCCACCCCATTATGGTCTGAGTTGGAAACTGAAAATCTCTATTTCTAACAATGTTCAAAAGTTCCAAGGCGATCTTTGAGAGCCACTGATCTAAAAGATTTTATCCATGACATCATTAGAAAAAAAATTTTTTCCCAAGCATGATTTCCTAAGCAAATACCAGCAATGGTTTCACTAATATGATTCATTTAATCACACAATTGCAGGGGATAATCTCAGTAAGAATTGATATTTTACTGATAACATTATCCATACTGATAGTCAAAATTAAAACAAACAAAAACAAAACAACAACACTTCTGTATAGGTTGTTCAATGGTCACTTCACTGAAGCCAGTAAGTCCTTCCCCTCTCTACCAATGCCATTCCCTTCAGTCTATGCAGGAAGTAAGCAACCAGGTGTTAAAAGCTGCTATAGGAGGGGATCTTTAGAAATTTTCTTATTGATCATTGTTTTTGATTTTAGAAAGCAAAGCTTAATAGGAACCAGAACCTCTCCCTTGCTCAAGACAGGTCAGTCTCCTTATGAGGAGGTAGGTAAGGAAATGGGAGCCATTAATAAGGATTCTTTTCATTTTAATCTCTCCATTTAGTTTTTGATTAATTTTTTTATCAATGTCTTACTGTTTTATGTGTATATATCTTCTTTCCTGGCTAAATTCATGCTTAACTTTTTTGTTTTTTAGTCATTATATAAATGGGATTATTTCTTTCTCAGGTGCTTCGCTGGTGTATAGAAATGCAGCCAATTTTTTTTATTTATTTATTTATTTTTTTTTTTGAGAGAGAGAGAGAGAGACAACAGGAGTCGGGGAGAAAGGGAGAGAAAGATAATTTTTTTGTTTTGTTTTATTTCTTACAAAGGGGCTAGGGGGAGGGAGAAGGAGAACCTCAAGCAGGCTACATGCCCAGAACAGAGCCTGATGCAGGGCTCAATCTCATGACCCTCAGATCATGACCTGAGCTGAAATCAAGTCAGAGGCTTAACTAATTGAGCCACTCAGGCGCCCCAACAACTGATTTTTGTATATCGATTTTATGTCCTAAAACTTAACTGTGTTTATTATTTCTAACAATTTTTGGTGGAATCTTTACTTCAATAAAACAAGGATTCTTTTGGGGTAAATAAAGGAGAGGGCAGACTTATTTATGCATGTTCTAGTAATGGAGGCTTTCTACAATGGAGTAAATTCAAATTGCTGTGAATTCATAAGGCTCCCGAATCAGAATCACTCAGGTTTGTTCGTTCAGGTCAAAAATCAGAGAGGAATCTAGAGAAACTCTACTGTTAACAACAGCACACCTGCTCAAGCACCTTCTCTCTACCTCTAGAGCTGGCATGGTGACAGCCAGATTAAGATCCAAGCATTTGGGAAGCAGCCACCTCAAAGATTCAACGAGACAAAAATGTCAATGATATTTTGAAAGTTGTCTCATACATAAACATATTACATAATAATGAATGCATAAGAATTTATCATCACCATATGTTTTTATATAATCACTGGCTTTCAAGATGTTCTAAAGCAGGACTAATACAGATATCCAGCAGGATGTCTTAGTCAAATATTTGACAGATTTTCCTCGTGTCCCTGTTGGCGAAATTCTTCATGGGTAAGTTACTCTAGTTTAAAGTAATCACTTTCCTCATTTGATCCTTAGAGGAACAATTGTGTTCCTCACAAAAAGCTCCCTAAATTTTAAGCTAATGATTTAAAAAATATCACCTTTTCTTACCTTTCTCATTTATTCAAATAAATAAGCACCTACCCCTAGTACTAGGCTAAGTATCAAGGCTATAGATGAATTAAGTTGGACTCTGTTGTCATGACACAGCCAACATCAAGGGAAATGACAGGTTTCTAAGAGAGGGCATAAGAATGGATTAAGTTTGAACTGCAGAACAATATAGGGGGAAGAAAAGCGTGAAAGGAAGACTTGCCTTGGGAAACCGTTCTGTGTAGTGGAGAAATAAAAACTTTGTGGCTCGAGCAGAGCAGGAAAGAGAGAAGGAAGGGCATAAAGACCACAGCATTCATGACCTTGTTGAAGATTTGGTCTTTAACTTAAGAACGTTAGAAATAATTGGAAGAGTTACAAGTTAGGTATGGTATGAGCAGATAGGATTTTTTTTTTTTTTTTTTTTTTTTAATGATTGCTGTGGCTGATGCAGTGTGGGACTGCACTAGAGAGGACTAGTGTGGCAAGATGGTAATTACTGTAGTAATTACTGTAGTAATCACCAGACATGATGGTGGCTTAGACTAAAAATAATGATAGAGAACATGAAAAAGTAGGAGCCAATTAGATAGACATTCAGAAGGGAAGACAATCGAGATACTTTGGTGATGAAGTGAATAAGGCAGAGTCAAAGTAGAGGGAATTCTCAAGGCTATGAATAGTGATGCCACTTCCTCCAAGTTCAGAGATGGGGGAGATCAGGAATTTCTTTTCAGTTTGAGATGCCAATGAGCTTTCTTAAGAAGGTGTCACAGGTAGGCAGCTCTCTCTCTGCAAGTCTGAAGTTCAAAAGAAATTAACTTTTAAGCACATTGGTCATTAGTATCTATATAAGGAATGTTGCATAGTGGCTAGTTTGGGTTTTGGATTCAAAGGCCTAGGAGCAGGACCCAAGATATCATGAATCCCCAGAAAAAGACTTTGAAGTAGCTTAGAAACTGCCTTTTTCTTTTTTAAAATGGTTTTCTGGTTCTATTCCATGAGCAATCACATAGCAAACATGATCTTATGGTTCACTTAGTCTATATCTTGAAACCAGAAGAAACATGCATAATAGATTTCCATTTGGCTCTGCCCAGATGACTAGCTGACCAGAGACTGGATAAGGAGGCTAAACTCACAGGGATCAATCAACAAAACAAACAGCAACTCTGTCCTACTCTGGAGATTTCTTTATATATTTTGGTTTTTTACTCAAATTGCTTGGTACCCCAGTTAATGACTCTCTATGAGATGAACCCTATGACAAACAGTTCTGATTCCAGTGACAGTCAGCTCTTTAGCAATACCAGGCACTAATCAGTTTGCTTAGGAGGTGTCATCAGCAGAATCAGTGAGTCCTAGCTATGAAATATACATTTAAATGCAGTTTGAAGCAATAAACAAAATTCTTGGGTAATTTATACCAAAATACTATTTTATGCAAGGAAAAAAATTACATTTTTTTTAAAGATTTTATTTATTTATTTGACACAGAGAGAGATCACAAGTAGGCAGAGAAGCAGGCAGAGAAAGAGGAGGAAGCAGGCTCCCTGCGGAGCAGAGAGCCCGATGCGGGGCTCGATCCCAGGACTCTGAGATCATGACCTGAGCCGAAGGCAGTGGCTTAATCCACTGAGCCACCCAGGCGCCCCCAAAAATTACATTTTTCATATTTGTATATAGACCTTGCTTTTTTCTGTACTAGCTTGGGAGATAATATCTCCCTCAGCTGAAGGAGGGTACAGTTTCATAGCAAAGTCATATTTGGAAAATAGTATCTTAATATAAATTACTTAAATGGCCATGATTTAAAAAAAATGTTTTCTCTAACATGGAGGATAATTTTCCTTCTGTTTTAAACTCTAATTAGAAGAATTCATTCAGTCTTGTCACTCATGAGAGTTATACCTTTTAAAGTAATTAGTACATACTTACTACTCCTTGGAATAAATTCTGTGCCGTGCATTGTAACTTAGTTCTTAACCATTATAAGAGGCAAACACTATTTTATATATCTCACATCATATTCTTTTATATTAAAAAATATATAAATCCTTGCTTAATGTTGTATTTTATCTGCTTGTTTAAACAGTCAAATAAATTGAAGGTTAATTTATACTGAAGTGAATGAAATGTTCAAGGTCATATAACTGTTAAGTAACATTTCTAAGAATTGAACCTTATGTGTGATCCTCAGTCTGAGCTCTTGACAACTAAAAAGATACTTTCAGAAACATTTTTATCTTTGTAAAATTTCACAACAGTTTCATTGCATTGTTTGCCTCTGTGAAATTAACAATTTGAATTAAATACTAATGTGAAAGGCCACCTTCAACAAAACTTTCATGTACCATCTTTGGTATTTGACACATGGGGCTTGGTCTCCAAAGAGAATTATTTTCTGAGACTAAATGCAACTACTGAGAATTACAGCAACTCATTCAGAAGCAGCATCTACTTGCGATGAAATACTTGTCTTTAAAAATGATCAGTTCTCTTAGATATTCAGTTCATTCTCCAACTGTAAATTATTTAGAAAAGGTATCACTTCTGCAGTTCGAATAAATTCTATGAACTATTTCTCATGATATCATATTTATATGAGAATGTGAAATCTCCATCTTCTCCATCTTTTGTGCCAAAATAAAGTATACCAAAGCTGCTGAAAACTTGTATTAAAGCATTGAAATTATGTTTCAAAAAATAATCAGGAAATATTCAGAGTCTCTTTCTGTATGAGTGAAACTGATTAAGAACCTAATGTATTTGCAAGCAAATGGAGATAACACATCAATGGCATGAAAGGTTGCAAGTAGGTGTCTACTTTGTTTTAACATGAAAACCACACTACTCACTGTGTGCCTACTGTTTTAATGCACATCTCTTCCTTAATGAGTTCTGAGTAATAAAAAGAGAATTATACTAGAAACTTCATATGGAATTATGTAATGTATGAAAAGGTTTGCATAAGGTTTCTCGTCTATCCAGGAGATGAAGTGTATAATTCACTAAAACCCTGGATATTAATAGCTTCTATATCTGGACTTAATAGTCTTAGATATAAATGAAAATTTCATAGAAATACAGTTTAAAACAGTGTTCTCAGAAGAAGGTGAGAGAGCTGGAAGATATTTTTACTTAGATTTGTGCCTTTCCATATGTGGACATGCTAAGGATGGTTGGACTTTTTCTTTTGTATAGAAAACACCAGAAATATGCTAAGGGACATTGCTGAGTTTACCTGACACACAGTGATTTCAGACTTTTTGTGGGAGACACCCTCTGCCTTTACTCTATCATGATTTTAATGTTCCAAAGAAAACATGTTGAACTGTCTTAAAAGTCCTTCTGTACATCACTGGAAAATATTTTCGATTCAAATCCCAACCTAGGGACTTAATTTAGAAAAATCTTTATTATTCACATAATCTTTAGATCTTAGGGCATTTGACAAGAGTGTTAATAGACAAACCATTTCTCAAATAAATCAGCCAGCAAATCTCAAGTATTAGTTCCTGTTAAGTGAACCCTATAATTCTATCTTGCAATTAGTTCTAATAAAACACATACATCATAAAATGGAAATTAAATTTCAAAAATCTGAGATTCTTGGACAGTACTGGATACATATATCCGTGGATATAAACTCTGTATTTTAGTCTGTTACATATATTTTCCTAAGTTCTGTCCTGTGCTAACATCTTCGGAGACAAAGAAGCCCTCAATATTTAGACAATAAATAGGAAATATAAACAAGCATGAGGTCGTATATTCTAGAATTCCAAATATAAATGTACTTGCAGTTTGTCTCCAGCATCAACTGATTAGCTTCACCTTCCTCATGATTAAATTTAACATGGTAATCCCTTCTGAAGTAAAACAAATCTAAAGTCATCAGATGAAGGTGAGCAAGGCAGGTGTCCAGATGGGGGCTTAGGGGGATGGGAGGCATGAAGTGATCAGAGATCCAATGATCAGGTATGAGAAGGGGTCTTCAGGAACAAGTATGGGGTAGGGTGGGGGAGGTAGCATGGTGTTCCTTGTCAGAGTCCAAACAGGCTATGGAGGGCTACCTGGGTTGTGGTGTTAGAGCCCAAGAGGGGTATGGAGGACATCTCTGTGGAAGATGATCTTCCACAATTATCTGAGCCAGAGAAGAGTGACAGTATCACCCAAAATGGAAAGCACCCTGACTGAGGAGGACTATGAAAGGGGGAGATTTGGTGGGGTTGTTGGTGGGGGACAGTGTTCAGTACAAAGTATAGGAACACAGACAGGAGTAGGAGATGTGATGAGTGTATTGATGGGTGATGGTGTCATTTCTGCACACAGGGAGATTGACCAAGTGAATAAATACATTAAGGGGCATGGGTTTCTTACTATAAAAGAAAGGATTAACAGACAGAAATGTCAGAGAGACCAAGCAGATGTCCACTCTTTATGGGAAGGCACTGAGGAAGCCCTTGCAAAGTTCTAATATTTGATTAGTGAAACTAATCAACCAGTGACCTCATACTGTATGCTGACAGATGAGTCTCAGACAAGCCTCACATTTTCCTGAGACGTGGTGGATAATTATGCATCACAAATTTAAAGGCATGAATTAAAGGCTGAATTCACCCACCTGCAGACTAAGTAGTCTTAAACTTAGGATGGGTGAATGCATGGGATAAATCAGACTAATTCATCTTGGTGGGGACAGGCGATCCTTCTCCTCTATGAACAAAGTAAGCTACTGTGTCTCATGAGACTAGCACAGGAAAAGAAAAAATGCTATCATGACCCAAGAGATAATTACATACTCAACTATGACATATGTTTTAAGTGTTTTTTCTCAATTCTCACTGCAACTCACTATAGACATTGGTAATAGAGATATTGTAAGACAATTTTTACAATGAACAATAAAAAGCTTGGAATTTAAATACACTACTAGTTGGGACATTGGACAAGTATATTATAGGATTAAAGATCTTATTCTGATTTCAAGCCCATACTTTTCAGCCTTTATACTCCCTCCCTAAAATGAAATAAAAGTAGTCTCCCAAATGTAGTAGGTCTTTAGATGTTGCATTACTCCACTTGTTTGACTTCAGTAACCCTCTTATAATAAATACTATTTTCTCAGTACATATTAAGATTGTATTTTCAATGGAAAAAAAAAGTGAGGAAATGTGGCTCTAAGATATTATGGCTCTAAGATAATCAAGTGTTTCCAAGGAAATGAATTATTCCTGTTCTCACAATGATAACAATCTATACGTTTTAAATGCAAGGTGATTTTATTCTTTCTCTTATTTCTGATGGCTGTCACTCATGGTGCCTTGTTACTGTATGTGCTTATTGATTATTAACTGCTTGCTGCCCATTTTGTTTATAAACTTATACAGGAAGCCTCTTTGAGGCATGGGATAAAGTTGAACACCTCCTGAAAGGGTTATCATCTGGTTCCAGCATGGGGCTTAAATGTATTTCTACTGGAAACACATCTAAATTTCTGCTTTTGATCAGCATCTTTGGACTGACCATTTGGGATGAATTTATGTTGCAAACTTGTGCATATGTCAGTTTGTGCTTATATATTTTCAGGAGAGATGCTTTACTCTTTCATTTGGTACCAAGTTTGGAGACAGGCAATTACCATACTTTCATCTGGGAACAGAGTTATTTCTAATCCACCCTTACATGAAGGGAATAGTACTCTGGAGTTCCAACTAGAAGTAAAGAGGATTTCCGCTTTGATTTTCTCATATGGGCTCAGCCCTAAAATTGTTTTCTTCTCTACCAGCATCCACACCAGCCTTGTGAAATACCAAAAAACGAACCTCAAAAAAACCCATAATTTGCACATATAATTCAAGGTGAAATCTGACTTCAGTGTTCCAATCAATTTCAGGGTCTGGGCTTCACTCAGCTATTGCTCCAAGTTCTTTACTTTTTTTTTTTTTTTTTTGTCAGACTATCTATGCCTTTCTTTCTTTTTTTCATTTTGTTGATTGTTTTCAAAAGAAAGTCCAGTCCTAGTTCCTCATCTTCTACATTGCCAGAAATGAAACCTAGAAGGGCAAGTGTTTCAAGATTTATTCAGTTAAACTCTAGAGTCAGTAATACACATTGCTGAAATTAATTTGAGGGAAAAACTATTACAGATGGTGTGGATGATCTCATAACTTTCTCTTTAAAGAAGAAATTTAACATATGTTAATCTTTCCCCTTGCTAATGTATTTCTTTTCTTTTCATTGAAAAACCAATAATTTTCTTTTAATACTTTAAGGGATAATGAGTTCCTGAGAGGTCTACAGAGAAACTTATATTCTATGCTAATTTCAGCAGGAAAAAAAGCTGTACCACTTGGTAAATGACAATCTCTTTGGATACACCTGAAAAAAGTTATCACCCAAGGAAAGGTTTGTGTTTCTTATAACACAAACGTGGACAACAACAATACATGGATGTAAAGATTCAGTCACAAGAAGGCCATTCTGGGATGAAAATATCATTTGTTACCACAAGAAATTTGAAAGTGTTGATTTTAAATCAATGCATAATTTCATGGCAGTCACTCTCTACTTGTAATTCTGGTGTGTCATTTGGTCTCAAAAGACCTGATCTAAAGTTGGTAATGCTTATTACATTAAAACTTGCCAATGTCACTTGGAAAAATTAAACTATGTTAGTTAATTAAAATATGCAGTATTTAATATGGTACTTCAAATTATTACAGATGCTTGACAGATATACAAGGGGTTCAGCGACTTATGTTTTAGAATTCAGTGATTGGATCTGCTTCCTTGAGTCTTCTGCATAAGCCTGCACTTCACAAAGTTAATATATTGGAATGTGCCATGAGTAAACCTACAGTTTATTTTTACTTACACTTATTTTGCACGAAATACAGGCTTTTAGTACTTATACTTGTTCTGTATGAAATGCATGTTTTTAATAATTACATAGTCAAATCCTCTTGTTTGATGTCTGATAAAGCAAGAAACAAATTTCCTCTTGTTTAGTTAAGTCCCAAGAAAAACTAGAAAGAGCAATGCTTGGCAAATGCACAAATGATTGCTTGTGAATTTTATATAAACATTGAACTTGGTTTGGGCAAGATATTCCATTGATTGGTTTTACAATGAAATTCACCTATTGGGTAATAATATCAAAATATGTTTTGAGAATAATAGTGTTGCCTGGCACCGTATCTGACAATAAGAGCATTAATAGTCAATCAAATATCATCAATCACTAAATAAACTATGTAACAGGTTTATACATTTAAAATAGCTCAATAAATATCTAATATTTATTATCCTTAATTTTGTTAACTTGTCAAACAGCTGGTCTAGATCAGAACTTTTAGCCATGTGGATGTATGGGTGATCCTTGGGCCCTTGGAATTATGTGCCAAATTACAAGCTGAATGCCTAATTTTTTTTTTCTTCCTGGGGAAAGAATCATCATTTCTAAGAGATCTTTCCATTGTTTGAGATGCATCAATTTTAAATATCACTATCTTAAGTAGAAGTGGATTTGTCACCAGCTAAACCCCAAGACCTGGCCTTGACTGCCTGCCTGCTTGTACTCACTAACCTTTGTCTTACACTTTTCCCTAAGCTCTTCTTTTCAGTTTTCCTCTTAACTCAGACAAAAAACTCATAAACACCCCCAGGTGATGGCAACTGTCTTGGCAGAATCTCCCGCTGGCCCAGACCACCCACACCGCTGGAATTAAACCCAACTCATGACTGGATAGACAGTGACTGCTGGAATGGTCTACAATTACCTTTACCTCATTATAATACTAAAATCTCCACCCAAGGAGGAGCATCAGCCTCATTTACATAACATACAACGTATGTATACCAATGTTTCCTTAACATGTTACCCTATGCCTAGCTCTGTATAGGATGAAAAGACTTCCTTATCTAAGTATTCATTGTAACCCTAAACAAAAGGAACTCATTCACTCCTTTTTGGGGAGTCACAGCTTGGGGAGACATTCGCTGTGATCTTCTTTGCCGAAAAAAATTTCTCTGTGAGACAACTCAACCTGGTACAGTTTCTCACTCATGAAGGAGAAAAGTCATGTTGGTTTGATTACAGATTTATTCTGTGATCTTTTTGGATCAAGGTATTTCTCCCATCAACATAGTGGTCTCTTACTAGAACAATGAGGAAAAAAATACTCTAAATATAGCCAAGTCTAAGGATTTCAAAAAAACGCAAACCATTATGAGGCTGAATCATTGCTATTTCCTAACATAAGAAAACTTCACAGCTGTGTAAACTTCACAATGGCAGGAATTTCTTTTGCCTTTTTAAATGACTATATTTCCTAGCACCTTGAGTGGCACCTTAAAATTCAAATGGACATTTCTTTTTTAAAAGAAGAGACTTATTGCCTATATTTCAACAATTCAGAGATCTATTATAAATGCTTAATAACTTAAAGGATGCAAAATTCAATATCCTTACAAATCCCAAGTTATATAAATTTTAATTATTATGTGTGAGTTACTTTATATACTCAGATTTTGGAATAGCCTGTAAAGATTAACTCAAGAAATATCCAAAGCTAGCTCTCAGCTCAGGGTTACCTTAAACCATGATCCAAGGCACAGTTGGACCACTGTTCTTCGAGCAGGGACCCCTACAAGTAGCAGATCCAGAGAGACCCCTTCCTTCCTCCTCTGGAAGGAACAGCACAGGAGTGCATGGCAGGAATCTGCTGGGTTTGGAGGCTCCAAACAGGGCCATGTGCCAGAGACAGAAACACTCAGGCACAGGCCAGGTGAGCACAGAGCATGCCCAGAGACCAGGGAGAGAGGAGGAACTGACTGCCGGAGACTGGGAGGCCACTATCTTCATTCCCGTCCTCCAGAGCTCTACAGAAAATGTTCAGGGAACAAAAGCTCAGGAGAGCGAAACCCCAGCAGATTACTTAGCCTGGCCCCTGGCAAAGGTGGTGTAATTCCACCTCAGGCAGAGACATTTGAAAATACCTGCAACACGCACCTCCCCCAGAAGATCAGCAAGAATATCCAGCCAAGACCAAGTTCACTGATCAACGAGACCTGTGGAACTCCAGAGCTAGGGGAAAGCAGCACATAGAATTCATAGCATTTCCCCCATGATCTTTCAGTCTTGCAAAGTTAATTTATTTTATTTTATTTTTTCTTATTCTATTTTTTTAACTTTTCCTCTTTCTTCTTTTAACGTTTTTAAACTATTTTATCTTATCAATAACTTTTTTAAAAAAGATCTTTTTTTAAATTTTCATTGTATAATCATATTTTATCCCTTCATTGTATTTAACCTTTATTTTTTGTATACATATAGGTTTTCTTTCTTCTTTAAAATTTTGGGATATGGGGCGCCTGGATGGCTCAGAGGGTTAAAGCCTCTGCTTTCGGCTTAGGTCATGATCCCAGGGTCCTGGGATTGAGCCCCACATCGGGCTCTCTGCTCCGTGGGGAGCCTGCTTCCTCCTCTCTCTCTGCCTGCCTCTCTGCCTAGTTGTGATTTCTGTCAAATAAATAAAATATTAAAAAAAAATTTTGGGATATAAGTTCTTCTAATTGATCAAAATATACCCTAAATATAGCTCCAGCCTGATCACATTCTCTCCTCTTATTTTTTCTTTTTCCAACCAAGTTATCTTATCAGTTCATTTTTTTAGAGTCTTTTTAAATTTTTAAATTTAAATTTAATATTTAATTTAAAATATAATTAAAAATTAAATTTAATTTAAAAATTTTTAAAAATGATTTTTAAAATTTTAAAATTCATTTTTTAAAAGATTTTATTTATTCTTTTATTTGGCAGAGAGAGATCACAAGTTGGCAGAGAGGAAGAGAGAGAGAAAGGGAAGCAGGCTCCCTGCTGAGCAGAGAGCCCAATGCGGGACTCGATCCCATGACCCTGAGATCATGACCTGAGCCGAAGGCAGCGGCTTAACCCACTGAGCCACCCAGGTGCCCTAAAATTCATCTTTATAGTCAAATTCCATCCCTTCATTGTGTTTACCCTTATTATTGTATATATATAAGTTTTTCTTTCTTTAAAATTTTGGGAGGTAGTTTCTTCTAAGAGATCAGAATATACCCTGTTCTATGCACCAATCATATACATACATACATATATATGTATATATGTGTGTGTGTGTGTGTATACATATATATTTCTTTCCCCCTTATTTCCCCCCATTTTGGGTCTCTTCTGATTTGGTTAGCATATATTTTTCTGGGGTTTTTGCCACCCTTTTAGTATTTTACTCTCTCATTCATATATTCTTATCTGGATAGAATGACAAGGTGGAAAAAGTCACTACAAAGAAGAGAAGAAGAGGCAGTACCAACCACTAGGGACCTAATCAAAACAGACATTGGTAATGTGTCAGAACTAGAGTTCAGAATGATAATTATCAAGGTGCTAGCTGGGCTCAAAAATGGCATGGAAGATATTAGAGAATCCTTTCTGGAGAAATAAAATGCCTTTCTGGAGGAATAAAAGAACTAAAATCTAAACAAGCTGAAATTTAAAAAGCTAATAATGAGGTGCAATAAAAATGGAGGCTCTTACTGCTAAGATAAAAGAGGCAAAAGAGAGAGTTAGTGATTTAAAGAGCAAATAACAGAGAATAAAGAAGCTGAGCAAAAGAGAAACAAACAACTACTGGACCATGAGGGAAGAATTTGAGAGATAAGTAATACCATAAGATGAAACAATATTAGAAAAATTGGGATACCAGAAGAAGAAGAAAGAGAGGGGGGCTGAAGAAGGTATATTGGAGTAAATTATAATAAATAAATAATATTAATTATATATTATATATATTAATTATATATATTAATTATAATAAATAAATAAAAATATTAAATTATAATAGAGCATTTCCCTAATATGGCAAAGGGAATATGTATCAAAATCCAGGAGGCATAGAGAACCCCCCTCAACATCAATAAGAATAGGTCCTACTCCATCATCTAATAGTAAAACTTACAAGTCTTAGTGACAAAGAGAAAAACCTGAAAGCAGCCTTGGACAAGAGGTCTATAACATACAATGGTAGAAATATTAGATGGACAGCAGGCTTATCCACAGAGATCTGGCAGATAAGAAAGGACTGGCTTGATATATTCAGAGCATTAAACGAGAAAAACATGCAGCCAAGAACAATGTATGCAATTAAAATGTCATTGAAAATAGAAGGAGAGATAAAAAACTTCCAGGGCAAGAGGCCTGGTTGGCTCAGTGGGTTAAAGCCTCTGCCTTCCGCTCAGGTCATGATCTCAGGGTCCTGGGATTGAGTCCTGCATCTGAGCTCTCTGCTCAGCAGGGAGCCTGCTTCCCCCTCTCTCTGCCTGACTCTCTGCCTATTTGTGATCTCTGTCAAATAAATAAATAAAATCTTAAAAAAAAAAAAAAGCTTCCAGGGCAAACAAAAATTAAAAGAATTTTAAAACACCAAACCATCCCTACAGGAAATATTGAAAGGGGTCTTCTAAGCAAAGAGAGAGCCTAAAAGCAAGAGACCAGAAAGAAACGGAGACAATATACAGTAACAATCATCTTATAGGCAATACAATGACACTAAATTCATATCTTTTAGTAGTTACCCTGAATATAAATGGGGTAAATGCCCCAATCAAAGGACACAGTTTATCAGAATGGATTAAAAAAAAAAGAAGACCTATCACTATGCTATCTACAAGACACTCATTTTAGACCTGAAGATGCCTCCAGATTTAAAGTGAGGGGGTGGAAAACAATTTACCATGCTAAGGGACATTAAAAGAAAGCTGGGGTGGCAATCCTTACACCAGATAAATTAGATTTTAAGACTAAGACTATAATAAGAGATGAGGAGGGACACTATATCGATACTTAAAGGGTCTGTCCAACAAGAAGATCTAACAATTTTAAATATCTATGCCCCTAATGTAGGAGCAACCAATTGTATAAACCAGTTAATAACAAAATCAAAGGAACATATTGACAGTAATACAATAATAGTGGTGACTTTAATACCCCTCTCAGTGAAATGGAGAGATCATCTAAGCAAAAGATTAATAAGGAAATAAGGGTATTAAATGACACACTGGACCAGATGCACATCACAGATATATTCAGAACATTCCACATCAAAGCAACAGAATACCCATTCTTCTCTAGTGCACACGGAATATCTCCAGAATAACCAGATCCTGGGTCACAAATCAGGTTTCAACCAGTACCAAAAGACTGAGATCATTCCTTGCATATTTTCAGATCACAATGCTCTGAAACTAGAACTCAATCACAAGAGGAAAGTTGGAAGGAACTCAAATACATGCATGCCAAAGAGCATTCTACTAAAGAATGAATGGGTCAACCAGGAAATTAAGGAAGAACTGAGAAAAATTCATGGAAACAAATGAAAATGAAAACAGTTTAAAATCTTTGGGGCACAGCAAATGAGGTCCCCTGAGAGGAAAGTATATAGCGACACAAGACTTTCTCCAGAAACAAAAAAGGTCTCAAGTACACAACCTAACCCCACATCTAAAGGAGATGGAGAAAGAACAGCATAGAAAGCCTAAACCCAGCAGGAGAAGAGAAATCATAAAGATCAGAGCAGAAATCAATTAAATAGAAACCAAAAGAACAGTAGAACGAATCAAAGAAACTAGGAGCTGGTTCTATGAAAGAATTAAGAAGATTGATAAACCCCTGGCCAGACTTATCAAAAAGAAAAGAGAAAGGACCCAAATTAATAAAGTCATGAATAAAAGAGGAGAGATCACAACCAACACCAAAGAAATACAAACAATTCTAAGAGAATATTATGAGCAACTATACACTAGCAAATTTGACAATCTGGAATGCATCTGTTTTGGATGCATTCCTAGAGATATACAAACTACCCAAACTGAATCAGGAAGAAATAGAAAACCTGAATAGACCCATAACCAGTAAGGAGATTGAAGCAGTCATCAAAAAGCTCCCAACAAAAAAGAGCCCAGGGTCAGATGGCTTCCCAGGAGAATTCTACCAAACATTTAAAGAAGAATTAATACCTATCCTCCTGAAACTGTTCCAAAAAATAGAAATGGAAGGAAAAGTTCCAAACTTATTTTATGACGCTGGCATTACCTTGATCCCCAAAGCAGACAAAGACCCCATCAAAAAGGAGAATTACAGACCAATATCCTTGAGGAACACGGATGTAAAAATTCTCACCAAAATACTAGCCAATAAGGATCCAACAGTACATGAAAAGGATTATTCACCATGATAAGTAGGATTTATTCCCTGCAAGGTTGGTTCAACATCTGCAAATAAATCAATGTGATGAAATACAAAATAAAAGAAGGAACAAAAACCATATGATACTGTCAACAGATGCTGAAAAAGCATTTGACAAAGTAATAGCATCCTTTCTTGATCAAAACTCTTCACAGTGTGGGCATAGTGGGCACATACCTCAATACCATCAAAGCCATCTATGAAAAACCCACAGTGAATATCATTATCAATGAGGAAAAACTGAGAGCTTTTCCCCTAGGGTCAGGAATACGACAGGGATATCCACTATCACCACTGCTATTCAACATAGTACTAGAAGTCCTAGCCTCAGCAATCAGACAACAATAAGAAATAAAAGGCACCCAAATCAGCAAAGAAGATGTCAAACTCTCACTCTTTGTAGATGATATGATACTTTATGTGGGAAACCCAGAAGACTCCAAAACTTCTAGAACTCATACAGGAATTCAGTAAAGTGTCAGGAGATAAAATCAATGTACAGAAATCAGTTGCATTTCTATACACAAACAGCAAGACAGAAGAAAGAGAAATTAAGGAGTCGATCTTATTTACAATTACACCCAAAAGCATAAGATACCTAGGAATAAGCCTAACCAATGAGGCAAAGGATCTGTACCCAGAAAACTACAAAGTACTCATGAAAGAAACTGAGGAAGACACAAAGAAATGGAAAAACATTTCATGCTCATGGATTGGAAGAACAAATATTGTGAAAATGTCTATGCTACCTAAAACAATCTACACATTTAATGCAATCCATATCAAAATACCATCATTTTTTCAAGGAAATGGGACAAATAATTCTAAAATTATTTGTAATTTAAAATATAAATAAAATATAATAAAATTATAAAATAATTCTAAAAAGACCCCAAACAGCCAGAGGAATGTTGAAAAAGAAAGCCAAAGTTTGTGGCGTCACAATTCCAGACTTCAAGCTCTATTACAAAGCTGTCATCATCAAGACAGCATGGTACTGGCACAGAAACAGACACATAGATCAACGGAACAGAATAGAGAGCCCAGAAATGGACCCTCAACTCTATGGTCAACTCATCTTTGACAAAGCAGGAAAGAATGTCCAATGGAAAAAAGACAGTCTCTTCAAAAAATGGTGTTGGGAAAATTTGACAGCCAGATTCAGAAGAATGAAACTGGACAATTTCCTCACATCACACACAAAAATAGACTCAAAATGGATGAAAGACCTCAGTGTAAGACAGGAATCCACCAAAATTCTTTAGGAGAACACAGGCAGCAACCTCTTCGACCTCAGCTGCAGCAACTTCTTCCCAGAAACATCACCAAAGGAAAGGGAAGCAAAGGCAAAAAATGAACTACTGGGACTTCATCAAGATCAAAAGCTTTTGCATAGCAAAGCAGTCAACAAAACCAAAGACAACCAACAGAATGGGAGAAGATATTTGCAAATGACATATCTGATAAAGGGTTAGTATCCAAAATCTATAAAGAACTTATGAAACTCAACACCCAAAGAACAAATAACCCAATCAAGAAACGAGCAGAAGACATGAATAGAATTTTTTGCAAAGAAGACATCCAAATGGCCAATAGACACATGAAAAAGTGCTCAACATCTCTCAGCATCAGGGAAATACAAATCAAAACCACAGTGAGATACCACCTCATACCAGTCAGAATGGCTAAAATAAACAAGTCAGGAAATGACAGGTGCCAGTGAGGATGCGGAGAAAGGGGAGCCCTCCTACACTGTTGGTGGGAATACAAGCTGGTGCAGCCACTTTGGAAAACCGTATAGAGGTTCCTCAAAAAGTTGAAACTAGAACTACCCTATTACCCAGAAATCACAATACTGGGTATTTACGCACTACTGAGTAGTGATCCGAAGGAGTACGTGCACATGAATGTTTATAGAAGCAATGTCCACAATCCCAAACTATGAAAGAATGTAGATGTCCATCAACAGATGAATGGATAAAAAAGAGCTGGTATATATATATATATATATATATATATATATATATATATATATATATATACAATGGAATACTATGCAGCCATCAAAAGAAATGAAGTCTTGCCATTTACAATGACATGGATGGAACTAGAGGGTATTATGCTGAGCAAAATAAGTCAATCAGAGAATGACAATTATCATATGATCTCTCTGATATGAGAAATTTGAGAGACAGGGTGAAGACTTGTGGGAGGTAGGGAAGGAAAAAGTGAAACAAGATGGGATCAGGAGGGAGACAAACCATAAGAGACTCTTAATCTCACAAAACAAACTGAGGGTTGCTTGGTGAGGGGGTAAGGATAGGGTGGTTGGGTTATGGACATTGGGAAGGGTATGTGCTATGGTGAGTGCTATGAAATGTGTAAGCCTGTAGTCACACACCAGTACCCCTGGGCCAAATAATAGATTATATGTTAATAAAAAAATAATAAAAATACCCAAAGCTATTTTTTAAATGGCCTATCATAATTTTTGAAAATATGACCTATCCCAATTTTTAAAATCTTCCGGTGTATGATGAAATATGTAAAGAACTCCAGCCAACTAAGTCTGTAAAAGCCATACATAGGATATTATGTTCTGGTTTAAAGTCAAAACTTGAATCACCTTCAGGTTTGCTTTATTGAATGGTTTCACATTCATCTAAAAGAGACACTGTTTTATTCATGCATCAAAAGCCTAGCATGCAGTGAGCACGACATGTTTGTGAACAAGACAGCACCAACAGAGCTTATATTCAAGCAGGGGAAATGGAAAGATCCATTTTGATTACAGTTCTTTCTAAAGGAATGAAGTCACAAATTATTGAAATGAAAGAAAGCAAAGGAAAAAAACCAGTATTACATTATTATTTATATCCATATTTACATTTTAATGAAAACTGAAACCTTAAAAGAGCACTAAATGATGATCTAATCTAACATTCATTTGACAGTTGGGGAAACCTAAGACCAAAGAGGTGAATAGGCTTGTGCAGTATAAAACAGATAATGCCAGAAGCCTGAAGTTAGGGTAGATACTGTGGCTTCTGACAGTCTTCTCAGAGTACTTCCTCATAGAATGGAAACTCACTCAACCCCCATTATTACTGAATTAGTGTTAGTGAAATTTATTAACTAACTCATTTTATTTCCCACATAAAGAAAAAGACACATTATAATGTGCTAACAACCTCAGAGTGATTTAGAACTAAGATGTACGTCATGTGTACCGATGGGTTCATCTTTATCAGCTGGTAGTCTTGTGGTTCTAACTTGTTTAATAAAAGCCAAGCTATAGGCAAATGACTATCTTGGTAGAGATGGCATGGGAATATTTGGGTACACCATTTTGGGTTATTAGTAATATCTATCAGTATTAAATATGTCTACCTTTTGATCTTACAATCCCATTTCTTGAACACAAGCTCACAGACATGCATACAAATTAGCCAGGATACGTATGAAAGTGGCACTTATAATGAGAAGGAAAAGACAAATAGGTAGCTTTACTCAATCATTAGGATTGCAGAGACGTGACTAATTTTAAAGTGTCTGTGAAAATTTTAGTCCCAGCATCTACGATGGGTCCAATATATAATAGGAGCGTAACGAAATTTAGTTCGACTCTTCAAAAGCACAGAATCTGACTCAACAGTTTGTACATAGGACTTCAGTAAATATCCTTGATTAATTCATTCTACCCTAAATGGACTCATTCACCCTACTGGGAGGCACCTTGACGGTGTTAATGATTGAGAACCAGCATTGGCCAATAGTGTCAAATATCTTGATACTTTCCTAGGCTCTAACACATGACCATTCAAAACCTATTCTTCTTTGTTTCCTTTTTTAAAGCAGGGATAACATCACCAACCTCACTGTATTGTTTTAAGCCATTATCCTAACATCAGAGTCATGGCCAGTTGGCCATCATCATCATCATCATCATCATTACTTGTGTATGCACACAGGAGTTTTATAATCTAAGTATTGTAGCTGTCCAGGAAGTGTTTAAAATACTGGCTCCATTTTTTTTGGGTTGAAAGGGAGGTCAAGAGAATTGTTGACTATAATAGTGCTTTGTGTCTCAGGAATTGTAAAGTAGCAATATTTAATAGATGTATCTTAACAAAAATCCTGAAAATTCTTCCTTGAAATTTGTCTAATATGATAATTACAATGCATTAAGACAGGGCTATTGAAGCTGACTTTAGTAATAAATCTACTTAAAGAAAAATATACTAACATATCATGTGCCTATTAGAGAGATATTCTGAAATTATAGTTTTTAATAGTATAACAAGTAAAAAGACAAGATTCCTTCTCTCCCCAGGTATAATCTTTCATTTATGTTCAGTCTATTTTTTTGAGGTATATACTCTGACTAATATTGAACTTTGTATTTCGGAAAGGGACAATAGGCTATGTTTTCCTTTGCAAGTTGTACCTTCTATAGCTCTCTAATTATATGACAAAATTTGAACTGTCAAGCTATACAATGTCACAATATCAACTAATGTATATTTTTGTGATTGCATGTCTTCAAAACTAAACACGCTTAATTTTATGTAGATCAGGAATCAACAATTTTTTTTTTTCCTGTAAAGGGCCATGTTTTTGACTTTGTGGGCCATTATGGTTTCTGCTTCAACTATTCAACTCTGCTACTGAAACATGAAAGCAGGGGTGCCTGGGTGGCTCAGTTGTTAAACGTCTGCCTTCAGTTCAGGTCATGATCCTGCGGTCCTGGGACTGAGCCCCACATCAGGCTCCTTGCTTGGTGGGGAGCCTGTTTCTCCCTCTGCCTGTTGCTCCCCCAGCTTGTGCACGCATGCTCTCTCTCTGACAAATATAGAAATAAAATATTTACCAAAAAAAAAAAAAGAAAGAAAAACAGAAAGAAAGAAAGAAAGAAAGAAACATGAAAGCAGCCAAAGACAATACACAAACAAAAAGGAATGGATGTGTCCCAATAAAATTTTATTTACAAAAACAGTCTATGAGCCAGACCTCACCTAAGGCTGTGTTCATTGAGCTTTGCTTTAGATCTCTTTTAGCATTTAATGCTGGTGCTATAGACCCCAAAACCAGACAGCATTTACATGAATTTTATAACCTTGTATAAACTCATGCAAATGGGAGATTTCATGCACAACCTTTAATTTTTTAAAGGCACAGAATTGTCAAATAGTGAGTTAACCACTGTCATAGGGCAAATGAAAGGCGTCTCTTTCGTGGATAGAATCCTGTCTGAGAGGGTGTTACTTTATAAAGAGAAAATGGCACATTAGTTACTCTTCATTACATGAAAAAACAAAAGCTACTCACGAAATATTAAAAGCATGTGGATATTGAGTGAAAAGAGAAATAGATGAGCTATGGCAGCAAAAAGAACCATTTCAGTGCATTTTATTGATCATTAACCTTTTGCTTTAGGAGGCATTTGAAAACAACAGAGAACTGTGTTATTGGTTTGGCATGAAACCTCTAATGATGCATGAGAAAATATGCTCAAAAATGTCAAAGGTCACTGGAGAAATCACATATTGGCAGATAAAATGTTTTTGATGTTGTGTTATACAGAAGTAAAAGGGCAATAAGCTAACTTTTTTTTGTAATGCTGGTTTGGGGAACTTTTGTGGTATTTAGCAAAGTTAAAACTGAATGTGGTTCAATATGGCTTTCTCCTTCCGAGATACCCTGACATAAACTGATTGGCAAGATAGCAACGTCAAGGACATATTTCTCACCAAGAATGCATTTAAAATTTTCAAGAATCAACCAAAGTATTTATATTAATGGTGGTTCAGCAATTTGTCAGTAAAAATTGTCAAAGATTGGAGAAACTGCTCCATTATAGGCAGACACAATCTTTGCTATATAAAGCATTCATCCATTTTGTTCCTTCTGTGATTGCTAATGCCTAAAATATGTCCATGACTGGTATCTGATCTTAACTATTATAAATATCGAGATAAGCTCAATGGAGCTTTTTCCTTTACAGAACAAAAGGTCCACAAATAAACTTGAGAGGGATTTTAAAAATCTGAGCGTTCTGTGGGATTATGTACCTTTTACACATCACCAAATAAACAGTCTGCTAAAAAAATTCTACCACACTTATAGCATTATACATTTAGGACCTCATCTGAATTTCTTTTAGCTGCTTTAATTGGAGAAGAATTCAAGACTACCTTCTAAAATAAACTCAATTTGCAAATTTAAGCTTTGCAGGTGTATTAATTTGATGAAGATAAAAATGAACTTTAGACCAAAAACATTAACTTGTTATAAGAGTAGGATGGATGTCTTGATTTGGGTTGACAACAATTTACAACCTACCCGAAGAGAAGGCAACATTTATAACATGTGGTATAAATAAAAAAACACCAAATATGCATGAAAGAAGAAATCTTCATGGATTATCCTGTAGGTAATGTTTGAATGCTCTAAGATGAGCTGGTCTGTGATTTTAAGTGATCAAGTAAAAACAGAACAAAAACAAAGAAGTCATACTTTATTTCTAGTTTCCCATCTCCCCCCACACTGAATTCATCAAACACTAATATTGACCCTACCTCCCATATCTCACAAGGGCTCCCAATTCTCCCCACATGCGTCCTTGACTCCAGGCCACACACCAGAGATCCTCATTGCAACTTTCACAATAACCTCCTAACTGGAGTCCCCGCCTCAACCTATTCGACACAGAGTAGCCAGTAGAATTTAAAAAGCAAAACAAAAACAGGGGCGCCTGGGTAGCACAGTTGGTCTGAATCTCGCTTTTGGCTCAGGCTCATCTCTCCCTCTCCCTCTGCCACTCCCGCTCATGCTTGCTCTCTCTCTAAAATAAATACATCTTCAAAACAAACAAAAGAGCACAACCTCCCCAACACCCCACAAAAACCAAAAAACCATTTAAGTCATACCATTCTTGGGGTGCCTGGGTGGCTCAGTGGGTTAAAGCCTCTGCCTTTGTCTCAGAGTCCTGGGATCTAACCCTACATCAGGCTCTCTGCTCAGTGGGGAGCCTGCTTCCCTTGCTCTCTCTCTGCCGGCCTCTCTGCCTACTTGTGATCTCTGTCTGTCAAATAAATAAATAAATTTTTTAAAAAAATCATACCACTCTTCTTCTTTAGCAGTAAATTGCTTCCCACACACTGCATATAAAATCCAGCTGCCTTATCATGACCCACAAGTCAATAATACGTCTACTTTATGTGATTCCATTTTTTCTTATCCAGACTCTCTTCTTGCCTCAACCTCTTTGACTTAATGATTTCTCTGTTCAGAAAGCTTAGTCTTAACTCCTTTTATGATTAGAAAATGCTCCTCATTAGCTCTTTGCTGAAATCTTTCACCACCCCTCACTTCTACTCTCTTGAGTTCCCCTTTCTTCCATTGCCATTATTAATCCACTCACTGTATTTCCTTCACAGTCTAATTATTCAGTCATTTTCAGACTATTTGCCTTATGCCTATTACTTCCTATTGAATGAAACCTCCATGAGAACAGAAGCACTCTTTTCTTTGCTAACTACTATATCCCACTGCCGAGCATGAAGACCCACCCACAACAGATAACTGGATATTAATTAAGAAATGAGACACACATAAAGGATGAAAATTCTGCAGAGTCAATAATAAAATGACAAGTTACACACACACACACACACAACTTGATGTTTTATAATTAAAGTTTCATGTCCTTATTAGGTGTTTTTTGAAAATATAATTGCACCAAGAGATGAAATATAGACAAGGTAGAGAAAATACTGTAATCATGAAAAAATTAAAAACCCTTCTGTTTACACAGAAAAATCTTCAAAAAAATTTAAGAACAGAATAACTTCATTTATGTAACTGATTTCCTGTCCCCCAACTCGATAGAACTTGCTAGGAAGCATTACTCAATCAAAATGTCAAGTCTCAGTTAAATGACAACCATTTGTTGAGCTCTTATCTGGATCAGACTACGCTTTGTGCTTTCCATGGACTCTATGTTAAGCCCCACAACAACCTTTATTGAGTTACTAGGACTATTCTCATTTTGTAGATTAGGGAATCTAGGATCTTTTATCTCAACAGGCCACAGAAATAAAAATTTCAGCAAATCATCTGCTAGGCTTATGGAAAAAAAAACACACTGCAGATTTTACTGCTGTGCTTAATCATTTATGAATCTTAGTTTAACTTCTGTCTCTTGCGGGAAAATGGAGAGACTGTGGCATGCTCAGTTAATTAAGAGAAAAGACACAGCCTGTCTTCCCCCATGATTCATGCAGAAATGTCAGTGAATGGAGATTGCTATAGGAAGCAAAAGGAATGGGAAGATTCTATCAACCTGAAAGACGGGAGACGATGATCCAGAACTCTCATTCAGTAATTCACTTTATTAATTCTTTTATTGATTTCCTCTCAATTACAAAGCAGAGGGCTATATGCCAGAGATAAAAAGATAAATAAAAAAGCATTCCCTGACTGAGACAGAGTTACTGTCATTTGAGTAGAGAGACAAGTAAACCAATAATAAAAATATGGTGATCCCTTCTATAATGGATGGTATTTATGGAACACTTTTCAGGAGTTAAATACATACCTAACTTAAAAAAAAAAAAAGATTCTATTTACTTATTTGACTGACAGCGATCACAAGTGGGCAGAGAGAGAGGAGGAAGCAGGCTCCCCACCGAACAGAGAGCCCGATGTGGGACTATATCCCAGGACTCCGGCATCATGACCTGAGCTGAAGGCAGAAGCTTTAACCCATTGAGCCACCGAGGCGCCCCTAAATACGTACCTAACTTCTAAGTAAATGAAACGGTGTGAAACAAACCAGCATTAAATGCATTTATGAGACAGTAGGGAAATGTCAAAAGCACAATTCGTTAAGTAAATAAAGATTACATATCTTAATAGATAGGTACAGAACAGAAAAAAAATTCAGAAGAGAAAAATATTGAAGTATTCAATATTGTATTCAATTTTGAAAATGTTGAAAATCCCTATTTTTCTCTCTGAAACAAGAAAATATATTTTCTTAAAGCTTGTCTGCTTACAAACTTACCCTGCTCTCACAAATCGTATCATATTGTTATTTACTTTAGACATAAAGCTGTCAGATTAATTCCTGTTCTCATGCACAACTTCATCCTTGATTGTCTGAAGTTAATTCCTAAGAGCCACTGACTGACAGATGGTTTCGACTTTTACATTTTCACAATAAAGAGACAAGTTTCCTCTTTTCTGGAAAACTATCTAAATTTGATTTCCAATAACTCTTAAAGATAAAATTAGCATCTAGACTTGATAGCTATACAATATCCAGCATGTCTGTGCAATATATTTCACAGTCAGCCGTCTCACGAACCAAGTGTACAGCGACATTTTTACACCAACAAGTCAAATTTAAGGCATCTTTTCAAGTTAACATTGTTGCAGGTGCAAACATGGAATTGTAAACACAAATGCTTACAAAAGCATTTCCATTCCTGAAATATTTTTTTAATTTTTATTCATGTACAGGTTATTTCCTTAATTAGTCTTTATTTAAATGGGTTTCTCCTCCTTGAAATTTGTGTAACACTGCTTATTATATACTCCCACACTTACAAACTGTATTTAAATTTTACTATAATGTCTGATTTTTAATATTTCCTTTTTCATGTGTCTCTTATGTTATTCTCAATTTTCAGAGATTAAAGTTTAAAAAAGTTAAACAAATATATATGTACATACACCTCCATATATGTGTGTGTATATATATATATGCTTTTAATCTACCCCACAGATTGTATGCACACACACACACACACATACACACTTTAGAGAAAATGTAAATAAAACAGAAAGATATATACTCAGATTTTGCATAACACAGCTTTCCCTCAGATTCTATCTAGTAACATTAATTTGATTTTAGGGCCTCCTCCCAAGCAAGCATTTTAGAAACTTTTCTGACCACTTCTAATTAATCACTAAAGCCTTCCACAAGGACCCCCTCCATTCACCCTCTTTGCTGAAAGAGACAAAGTTGGGTTGTGCTTTATTGCATTATTCAGATTCTGAGCCTGTTATTGTCCAATTTCATTTGGCTCCAAGAAGATTTAAGATTAAAAAAGGAAAACTTTCTGCTTACATCATCAAGCACTTGTCTGTGTGAATCAATGAGGAAAACCCCTTCAACATGGCGTTTTGCTGGGTCAGTTTTCACCTAGAGTAGCAAGCAAGTGTACAGATAGGATCTGAAAATGATAGAAGCTATGGAATAAATGGCACACAGCATTTCAAGTATTAAGAAGTTAGCACTAACCTCATTCTTGCAGTATTCTGGATGGGAAAAAAGTAGAAATTAGTTCTAAGCAAGCAGTACTAAGGACCGCCTCCCTCAGGTAGAACGAGAGAGCCAGAGAGCCACGTTCCTGGCGTTATTTCATCTAATTACCACACAATAGAAGCAGGTACTTCTTAACCTTTTGAAAGGGATTTTAAAGGGATCTGGAGTGACGAAGTAATGTTCTCGAAAGCACTAATCAAGGGAGTAGCAGACTCAGGACTTGTGGGCTGATTCCAAGCCCGTAATCTTAATCATTTCCCAAATCTCCTATCATCTTTTCTAAAATACAAATTAAATGTACTTACCATGACTTGACCAAGACTCAGCTCACAGCTCTGCATAATTTTCTTCCCACCAGTGTGTTGTTCAGATCTGGAAATGTCCCGTAGGCAAGTTACCATCTGCAACAGATTACTCCCAGGCGTGTAGGGCCTCTCTCCATTCCACAGTCTCACCTGAGCAGCTGGGGCTCATCTACCGTCACGAGCCCCCGCTGCCCACCTGCTGCCTTTTCACCAGTGTGGTGGCTCTAAACACAATGTTCTCCACAGGACTTAACAACTCTATGAGCAGAAGTATGGGTATGCATTACTCTGAAGAAAACCTCTTTGAAGATACTGAATGACTTTTCATTGAAAGGTGAATGTCTGTGAAAATAAGTGAAATGTTTTTGATTGTTACTATCTTGAAAAATATACCCAGCACTTCTCCCTGTCATCATTTCTTTAGACTCAAATCTTGACCTATATCTCCTGTTCTGTCTCTCGTCAAGATTATTTCATTACTTCGAAATGAATCTTTTGAGCTAAGGCAGGAGGAACCTAGATTAAAAAACAAAAACAGGGGCGCCTGGGTGGCTCAGTGGGTTAAAGCCTCTGCCTTCGGCTCAGGTCATGATCTCAGGGTCCTGGGCTCTCTGCTCCGCGGGGAGCCTGCTTCCTCCTCTCTCTCTGTCTGCCTCTCTGCCTAGTTATGATTTCGATTTCTGTCAAATAAATAAAATATTAAAAACAAAAACAAAACAAACAAACCCCCCCCCAAACAAAAACAACTTTCTGTATTTCTCATATAGAAGTGGGAATGGCTTTTTTTTCCCCCCAGAAAGGGCCTAGTCAGGAAGGGCCTTGCCTAGAGGCAAACATACTTAATTTCTGAAGGGAGAAGAAAGCTTTATTTTATGTAGAAGCAGTAGCCAAAGACATCTCTTTTGGTGCTTCCAAACCCAGCAGGACAGTCTGTCACTTATGTGTGGTGAGTGGTCCTGGCAGTTGGACATAACCTGATCTAGGTAAGAACACAAAAATAGTAATATTCTCAAAATGGGCTTTACTTGGATACTCTTCACATGATTTCCTTTTATCTCATATATTCCTTTCCTCCAAGGCTCTCTAAAAATTCCTCAGCCATTCCACACTAACTTCCAGAACTTTCTCAGCATGCTAGACCCACCCTACCAGATCAAGTGACTCTGGTTTAAACCTAATTACTATAATTCATGAGGAACACATATGAGGTCACAAACAGGCCTGTTTACTTAAAGGCAATAACAATAAAGCTTTTAGTCTGAGATTTAACCATCTTTCTGAAAACATCCGCTGTATTATATTATCACTGGTATTGACTTGTGGCAACATTCTGAGTTATTTGCCATTTGGGTCTGCTTAGAGAATACAGATTGCAGTCAGCAGAGATGAGACTCCTTACATGTGCCCAGTATTGTGCTACAAACTCTATAAACATTATCTTAGTTCTCTCAATTACTTGAGCCTATATTCTAAAATCTCTTTCTCATCCTCAAATTATTCTCTATCCTTTCCCTTGCTTTGTTACTTACATATAAGCTCTTGAGAGGAGGAATCTTAGATCTCTTATCTCAAGACCAGTGCCTGAAACCAAGGATGAATTCATGAACCAACCTTTGAGGAAGATTGTATTTGACAAGTAATCTTTGAAGAAGGAATCAGCATTTAAAACCCAATAATAGCAATAATATGATTAACCTATTAGAGTCTGTTATGGGGACCCATGAGGCAAACTGTGATAAAGGCTTTCTGTGATTACATCCTACCAGGACACTCCTCCAAGGCAGGTCCTTCCATTGGTGCGGTTTTGGAGAAACACTGTCTTAGAGGGGATTAATTTCTTCTCCAAGGTCACGCAGTTATTTAAAACATGGCAAGGATTCCAACTCGGATCTATGACTGGGAATGAATGCTTTAACAATGAGGTTATACTGCCTTCTTTCCAGTTTGTTCAACTTGCTCAACACAGATGATCTATTGCTTATAATTACTTCAAATAAGATTTTATAATACCTCTTCTTCTCCTAAGTATTGTATCTTTTGTCTCCAGAGAAAGCGCAGGAAGAAAAATTAAGCATAAGGAACAGGAGAGGGTCAGATGAGATGGTGAAAAATTCACTGACTTAATTCAACAAATATGTACTGAACAGATAAAGATGAGCCATGTACAATGAGGGCACTCACTCTGCCAGAGTTTATGATCCCAATGAGCATTCTGATCTGTGATCTTGACATTTAGCCTTGGAAGGGCAGCCATTCTCAATTGGAGTTTTTGGAAAAACCACTGCAACTATCACACTGAATGGACATTTCGCTTCCTCATTAGCCAGTCTAGCTATACGTTTCAGATTAGCTTTGGGTTTTGTGTTTGTCACATTCTACTGTCTGATGCCCAAATAAATCTGCTAATTTGCCATTGTTATCCTTGCCCCCACTGCCTGAGTTTTCCCAGGAAACATCCAATTATACAGTTTCTAATTTTTTCTCTTTCACACAGTACTAATGATCAAGGTAGACTCATCAGGTTCCAAGCTAATTTCAGTGGGTGATATAAGAGTAAAGAATAGGAATGATGACCAGCAAATAACAGAAGCACCCTTTCCTACATATTTAATTCTGTATCAGTGCGCTTATTCTGTGTGCAAGTTCAAGAGGTAATTATCACTTACATATAAAGCAAGATATGTTAAATTAGGGCACAGTGTTTAAATAAAAACAAAAGCAGAAAAACCTAATGATTAAATAAGCCATATTCCAATCTATTTATATCATTCCTTTCAAAAGAATGGTGTAATTTACTAATTGCTAATTTGGTAACTGCTACTGTGGGTTGATTTTACCTCCAATGTTTACTGAAGTATATCCAACTTATAATGAATATCAGTACATTTTTCTTTTTTAAAAAGGGTACAATGTTTCAGAAAAAAATAAACCCAATTAAGATTAATTTTAAATTCAAAAAAAGATGGCATTATATGAATATGAAACGGCAGGGGGGATTTTAATTGGAAAAAAAGAACTAGTAGCATCCTAATCATTTTGCATTTTCTTTATTTTATAGAGTCATTGTGTTATGTTTTCAATGAAAATGGTAAATTATTGAAAATCAACACAAACCACCTTCAAAAAAATTAAAATGTATGGTGACAATTAAACACAAATCCTAGAAAATATTTTTCAAACAGACAAATATTTTTATAATTTTTACTTAAAAAATTCTGAAGCTGGGACAGTCTCATCTTGGATAGACTTCCATGTAAGAATTAGAGAATATCAAAATTCACAATTGCCAAAGGAAAGTTTCCCAGCTTTTCCATTCCCCAATTTGAATTATGATCAGTAACAGAGGCAGAACAAAGTACACTACAAGTTGGTACTACAAATTCTTACTCAAAATCTCTAAATCTAATTGGTCTGATTTTGAAAGGAATCTAAACATGCTACAGAGGTCCAGGTTTGCAGATAGCCTGCGTTAGAATCCTATTTCATTTGCCCTTGTTAGAACGACCTTGTATAGTGTACTTAATCTGGTTGAGCCTTGGTTTCCTTATCTGCAAAATGGGCTTGATATTGGTACTTAACTGTGATGATTAATTTAGCAATAGTAAAGTGGCTCAGAATCTGGCACAAAGACAATGAAGATGTTATCTGACATTATTAATGTTATATTCTTATAAAAAATATGACAGAATCACTTTACCTTCTCTTCTAGGAATTAATGGTATCATGTACCTTTCTTCTCCATAGAATGAGATCAAAGTTCTAAACATATTAAAAGAAAGTTACCTTCAAATGTTTACTTTTGTCTTCCAAGGTCATGTATTTACCAACTGATGAGAAGACAAATGATAAGAACCTGGCTCCAAGCACTCACACACATGGTTTCTTAACCAACTCCTTTTTTTTTTTTTTTTTTTTAAGATTTTATTTATTTATTTGAGGCAGAAAGAGAGAACAAATGGGGAGGAAGGTCAGAAGGAGAGGGAGAAGCAGACCCCTTGCTGAGTAGGGAGCCTGATGTGGTGCTTGATCCCGTCTTGGGATCCTAACCTGGGCTGAAGGCAGACTCTTAACTGACTGAGCCACCCAGGTGCCCCTAATTTCCATCCTTTTTTTTTTTTTTTAATTTTTATTTATTTGACAGAGAGAGAGATCACAAGGAGGCAGAACAGCAGGCAGAGAGAGAGAGGAGGAAGCAGGCTCCCCGCTGAGCGGAGAGCCCGATGTGGGGCTCGATCCCAGGACCCTGAGACCATGACCTGAGCCAAAGGCAGAGGCTTAACCCACTGAGCCACCCAGGCGCCCCTATTTCCATCCTTTTAAGTGGACACACCAACAACCTCAATTCACAAACGATGAAATTCAGCACAGAGTGTGCTGTAGACACTGAAGATCTGACATCTCTCTAAGAGTAATGGTACCATGCCCCATTCTGCAGATAGGAAAACTGAGGCATAGGGAAGTTATTGAATGTGAGCAGGGTCAGGTGGCCGTAATTAGTGAGGGTGTAATTCAGACCAAGACAATATGACCTGATTCTGCCATGTCCAACGACCTTGGCTTCAGGAGAGAGGACCTGGGCACAGGTTTTAATGGTATGATCTGTTTCTGAATCGTCCGTCAGTCTTTCCCTTCATTAAGGTACACTAATAACACCCAGTACAATTGTAGTAAATTTAAAAATCACTCTTCCTGGGGTGCCTGGGTGGCTCAGTGGGTTAAAGCCTCTGCCTTCGGCTCAGGTCATGATCCTGGGGTCCTGGGATTGAGCCCCACATCAGGCTCTCTGCTCGGTGGGGAGCCTGCTTCCTCCTCTCTCTGCCTGCCTCTCTGCCTATTTGTGATCTCTCTCTGTCAAATAAATAAATAAAATCTTTAAAAAAAAAATCACTCCTCCCTACACACAGGTACACATACAATCACCCGTGGCACAAACCCTACATGTGCTTTCCCCATTTGATTGTCCTGCTTCTAAATGTATCTTTGAGTTTTCATGTAAGAAAACAATTGAATTATTACTTTAGTGTGAATTTTCCTTACATCAACAACAATATTTACAACTCTTTACTAATTACAAACTGACCTTTTCTAGTATATTTTTTGAAATATTTAGAATACATTACACTGTAAGAGTGGTTGAGAAAGTCTCAAACACTGGTTCAAATACTCAAACCAGTGAGAAACTACAAAGGACTTGATAAGTTGATATTAATCTTAAGAAAATTCTTGTCAAAAATGTGGGTGTAGGGGCACCTAGGTGGCTCACTCGTTAAGTGTCTGCCTTTGGCTCAGGTCACCATCCCAGGGTTCTGGGATCAAGCCCCACATCGGGCTCTAAGCTCCGCAGGAGGCCTGCTTCTCCCTCTTTCCCTCCACTGCTTCTCCCTTTCCCACTCCTCCTTCTGTTCCCTCTCTTGCTGTGTCTCTCTCTGACAAATAAATAAATAAAATTAAAAAAAAAAAGTGTGGGTGGAGATACCATCAACCAAGTCATTAGAAACTAGATACCAGGGGCGCCTGGGTGGCTCGGTGGATTGGGCCGCTGCCTTCGGCTCGGGTCATGGTCTCGGGGTTCTGGGATCGAGTCCCGCGTCGGGCTCTCTGCTCTGCGGGGAGCCTGCTTCCTCCTCTCTGCCTGCCTCTCTGCCTACTTGTGATCTCTCTGTCTGTCGAATAAATAAATAAAATCTTTAAAAAAAAAAAAAAAAAAAAAAAAAAAAAAAAAAAAAAAAAGAAACTAGATACCAAAATTATAAAAAGTGAATTTTCTACTTCTCCTTCCCTCTCTCCCCGTACCTGAAATACTTTTAATACAAAGGCCACTGTTTTAAAGTGCTATTTTTACTAAGTCAGTAGGATATAAAAATAACTTTAAAAAATTCTCTTAAAAGATGGAAAGATTAAAATTTGGCTGAAAAACATAAGAAATGATAGCATCAGCATAACTATTATGGTGCCCTCCCATTTCCCCCCTTAAAATATTCTTTTTGACCACACCACAATTAATCATGCATAGACATTTGATTGTTATAAATTTTATTCGAATAATAGAAAATAATACATACAGATAACCATAGGATACACACACAGAATTTAAAGATAAATTTTATACTTTTCAATATGAAACAAAGTACATATCTCATGGAGATATATTGCTACAAATGCCAGGAAACAATAGAGTAATCATCTTGAAAATGGAAAGTATAGGAACATATTATCAGAATTACTAAATAATAAAAAGGTACAACTCCATTACATGTAGCATAAAATACAGGAATTGGAGAAAGTGCTTCCCCACTTTTTGACTGGAAATAACAATGGTCATATGAAATCTACTAGCCATCCAGATTTTTTCTAGATATATACAGTATATACAGACCTTGCAGAGAAAGTTATAAATATTTTTTCTCCTTTGTGTATAATGACTTTATCTCAAATGTAACCTTTCAGTGTAAAGTAACATTTCATGATGGTATCAGAATTTTGCTAATTTTTATGTTTTTGATATCTGAACTATTGTTTTCAAATTCTGATATCTTTGTCAAGAAGAACAAGTTCCTGCAAAATGTGAAATTGGTAGGAAAGAGGTAAAAAAATTGATTTTGCAATGTCTAACACTCAATCTGTCGATTTTCATATAGTCTTTACATATTGCTATGAAGTCATGTCTTCAACAATCTTTTGAAAAGCACATATTGAAAGACTGAGTCATACATATCAAAGTCAGCAGCATTGCCGTGGTTCTTTTACAAATTTAACTCAGGAACTAAAAAGCCTGCCAGACTCACTCTGATAGACGGTTGGATTTCATTAAAAAACCATCTCCACCATCCAAAAAAGAGAGGGTCCCTTAATGGAATCAGAAATTGGAAATGAAGAATTGTGTGAATTTTGCTTAATATTTGCGTTGAGAGTCAGGTCATTCCTTATTTTCTCCGTGTTTTAATAAAACCTGAAAGCTTGTTCCTAGGTGTGAAGGAAACAATTACTTTTTAATTTTTTTTAATATTTGAGGAGAAATAAAATGGGATCATTTCAGTTTTATAATATCATTGAAAAAAAGAAAGCATTACCTATAATAGAATGCAAACTTTAAAAATAAAGTGGCTGGTTCTTATGACTTTTATATGGTTAAGAAAATTCTCATTAATATTTTGCACAGATTCAGAGTGTTAAAAATAACAAAACACTTTCACATTCCTTTCTTTTTCTCGTAACAAACAATGCACAGGGTAGGGGCAGGTATGCTGGGTATTATCTCCATATTTTATAGATGAAAATCGAGAACTAGAGAGAGCAAGGTGATTTGTAAAGAATCTCACAGCTTTGTCATACCTAAACAAAACAGCACTGTTCCTATCTCTGACGTAGCATTTTCCAACATCTTTTTGAAACACATGCACCCTCTTCAAAGCAGGGTAATTTAAAAAATGTATTTTTACCCTTGAGTATATCAAATAAACATATCAGAAAAATACTGATTAAGTCTTCTGAGCAATGCTGTTATAATGGGAAGATAATGTTTGGATTAAATAATGAGTTTTTCTACATTAAGAAACAAACAAATAGACAATATGTGCATGTGTGTGTGTGTGTTTCCACAGGAGAGCATGTGAGTCTATCCATAGGCAGTGCTTAAAATCATAGCTTACGAAGATCTTTATCAAAAATCTAATGTAGCTAATATGTAAATTCCTTTGGTTTATCAGGTAAATATTAAGGCATTTCAGATTCCCCTAAAAGGATTACTGTTTTTTTTATTATATTCATATTTTACCTATAGAAAGTTAAAAATACAGAGTTGAAAAAAAACATGCATAATCACTGCATTTCATGAAAGCACTTATTTTTTGTAACCAATTAACTTTCTAGTAAACAATAAAAAAAAGTTAGTATCACCACAAGGCATGTACAATAAAGGACAATACTACAGGTAGGTAACTTGACACAGCGTGGACATTAGAGATGGCTGAAGTAGAACCCCTTGCATCCATATCTGTCAAAGATGATAAATAGCTTATTAATAAGGGTTGTACCAATATAAATAACCAGGGCAAAAGCAATACCTCTCCTATCAAAATCAAATCAAACCATGAACCTAACCTAAAACCATAAGTTATTATTAGCCCTCATTTTATTTATCAATGTAGCATATGTTACTCGCCAAGAATATCTCTAAAAACTCTGACGTACTTAAAAGTTTTTTTTTAAAAAAATGAATCAAAGCTTTGTTCATCTAATATCACTTAACTTTAATTGAAATTGCAAAAACAACTTAATCATTTTGAAAACAATTACACTCTATTACAGACAATTTTGAGATAATTCAATGGTTTAATTAAAGAAAGCTTCATTGTATAAGAGTTTGGAAAAATCTGTGTTTGTTTCTACTTTATGCATTTCTAGAAAAATTATTAGGCATAATATAAAACATCATCTTTAAAAAAAAAAAAGGAAATCAATAAAAGCTCCATTTTTCTAGAGATGGCCTTGTCTACTCTAGTCCTTGCAAGCTCAGCAGCCGGCACATGTCAGATGAAAAGGCTACTCTTGACTCAGCAGCCCTAAAATGCAAAGATTGTGTCTGTTCCTGCAAAAGCATAGAGTCAACTCTTTGTAACAGTCACATTGTGGCCATACTAGAATGTGAACTCTACATCTTGCACTATTCTAGGAATAAGAGAGTCTATCTTAATTACCTTAAAACCTATATAATAATCATAACAAGCTTAAATTTCTAGTTTTGCTCTGTTGAAGTACATGCAGCTTTTAAAATATCTATAATCTAAAATGGTTTATTTATAGATTTTTTTATGCTATGGAACTCAGTTCTTAGATAAACACTTTCCATTTTCTGGGTGTAGTTTAGTTATTTGTTTGTTTTAGTCTAAGAATGGCAGTCTTTATGGTTTCATGTAAAGATAAAATTCTTCTAAGTTTCCATATCCCTCTTTCTCGTTACTTCCTAATGATTTCAGTCATTTTGATTTCTAAGTTTAAAGAGAGAGCTTTTAATCTTATGCCCAGGATTACATACTAGGTCAAGCCCCATGAAAGGAAACAGAGAACAAGGTTATTTCTGTCACTGAGAACTACAGAATAGAAAATGAAGACGGCTTCTACTCTATTTAAACTGAGGTCCCCAAACTCCAAATTTGAGATCTGAAAGAACAAATGAAATTTCTTGCACCACTGTCACTGATAAAATAAGAACACGAGGGGCAACCGGGTGGCTTAGTCGTTAAGCCTCTGCCTTTGGCTTAGGTCAGGAGCCCAGGCTGCCTGCTCTGGGGGAAGACTGCTTCCCTCTCTCCCACTCCCCCTACTACTGTTCCCTCTCTAACCCTGTCTCTCTCTGTCAAATAAATAAATAAAATCTTAAAAAAAAAATAGTCCTAAAAATAAAGTAAGAACATAAGTCTGTTTCCCTTAACTCTAAAGGTATAGGTTTAACTTGGATTTTGAAAGGAAAAGTTAGTGTGAACCTCCTTCAAATTCAGAAACAAAGAATTTTTTTTAGAAGTGTCTTTTGGTTTGGCCAAGTGGTTTATGACTTTAACAATGTTAAATTTTCCATTTTTTGAAGAATTAATAAGATTCATGTATAATTTCTAGGAGGCAAACAAAGATCTTAAAACTAGTTGGTGCGTTTAACATTGCCTTTGAGAAGTGTTCGAGAATTTCTGTTCTTTAGAGGCAATCTAAAGGGAAATTTGGGTATAGCTCATAAGAAGGAAAAAAATTCAGATTAATAAACTTCTGTTAAATATTTTCCGATGTCTTTTCTATTTGTTATTATCTTTCTTTGTATTTTGTATCACTCAGAAGAAATTTCTCTGTCATCTCTCATATCCCAAAACCTTCTTACTTTTAGATGGAGGATGTCATGAGGCGGCAAATGGACAGAAGGACATTGACTGACTCACTCTTGGGAGCTCTTAATGCTGATGCTATCAATAAAGTAAATGTTGACTTTGACCAACTTACTGGTTATTCTTGGAATCCTGATCTGTTCGCTACTGGTTCCGTCCCCTCCATCCGTGGTGGCCTTAACTTCAATAATGTAGTCCTCTTTAGTGGGCAACAAAAGTTCTGCTGACGTTTTATTTGTGTTCAGCACTTGTACGTTATTTTGGCTGCTAGTCCTATAGAACACCTAAAATGTATGAACAAATACACTTAATTTCTTATATTACCTATTCTTACTCTATTTCATAGAATTGATTACTCTGTTCCTTCATATTACCTTATATTGTTTGTCTTGTTATATTCACCAGAAGATAAGTTTCATTCATAGCTTTTTTCATAGGTCTTGGACTAAGGGTCAGCACCTACTAGAATCACCAAATCCTCAAAATCAAGGAGGGGGGGAAGAGCGAACTTCTGTGGAAGAGTTCAGCTGGCTTGGGCATTTATAAGGCTGGAGAGATGGGGCAAGCCCCTACTGTACTTATCTTGAAAGCCAGACCCACAGAGTAGAGCCAAAAATTTCAGTTGTTTTTTAAGTAGTATTTGGGTGAACATCAGAATGAGCAAAGTATTAACATCATAAACGATTTATAACTATTTTGTCCCAAATCCCTGCGTGACCAGAATTACTTCTCTTAAATTTGTATTTAAGAAATCAGACATTTGGGGGAAAAATATCCTTTTTATAAGAAGTTTGATCCATGTGAAAATCAGATCACGGCAACCACATTACCAGAGTTAGAAAAATCATTCAAACTGAGCTTCCTTTGCCAGGAGTAGGAAAAGAAAGCATTGCAAATATCTTACTTTGTATCCCGTTACTTCTGACTCGTTCTCCATTGCTTTAACTTGTTCCCAATTAAGTAATACTTTAGTGTCTGTAGCATTCCAAACAACATTTCCTGGTGGCTGACTGGGAGCTTGAAATGCAAAGTGAGAAAATGAACCAGATTTGAACATGAGTGATAATTTACATAGAGCAGATAAATGACGGTTTAAAGGAGGCTTATAAAAAGACAGCAAAATCTCTTTGATAATATGCAGCATATAGGTGGCATCAGAAAAGAAAATAAGTGTCGCTAAGTTTCCTTTTAAACAGGTTTTTCAATTAAATAATGAGAATTCATTTCATCATATTCATGACATCTTTGAGGACATCTCTTAAGGGTGGCTGTGGGGCCACTTCTGGAAACATGTTGATAGCGGAAATTCCTTCATCCACCACTAGAGGGACGCTTGTTGATGTGCCAAGAAGGGCAGGCAGCGTGACCCACTTTGACACATCCAGACAGAGGCTGAGGGAAATTGCCAACTGAGGAGACTGAAGACGCACAAAATGTAGTGTGGATGATTTTTAGGCCAGCGTTGTGTGATGAGATAGGCGAAATGGGAGGCAATCAAAGATAAGGGTTACTTATATTTATTCCCATGAAGTAACAGCGATTCCCATGAAAAATTGCACCAGAGCGTCTATATTTCACTCTTCGTTTTCCGAGTTTTAAATCAATTTTTGAGAAAAATAAAGCGAAACCCTAAAACATTAATGAGAATTCCATTCGATAATGAATGAAATTCTCTGAGGTTTAAAGACTTGGATTCAAAGCTCAGTTCCCTCTCAGGAGCACTAGACCGCATACTCGTGCTGGGGAAAGGGGGCTCAGCGGCAGCACAGACAGGACATTAAAATTCAGTTTCCTGTCAAGCACAAAACAAACACAATATTATCCATTTGGCCACAACCTCACAATTGCCCAAAGCAGTGCTGAAATATGTTGTACTTGTGGATTTAGCCGCAGAATGTGATCTGGTTAACTGAATTTGTAATGGGGAAATGATATAAAATATTGGCTATGCAGGGAAATTTCTAAACATCATTGACTCATGCCACGGGGGAAAGACGGCTGAATTTACAGATGGGAAGAGCTCTCAGATACATTTATGTGACTAATGACACCAAACAAGGCTGTCTTCCCTGCAGACTCTTTTGCTTCATGTCTGCTCTTTCACACTATTCTATGCTGCCTTTGAAACGGCGCAATCCGGCATTAGCAGAGACTTGAGGTCAGCTCATAGAGTTCAAGCTGCACTGCTTTGATAACAAAAATGTATATAAAAGCAGTTGCTTTAGGGTTGAAATACTGATGACCATGTTCTGGTGACTCAGTCCAAATGATATGAATGCACAAGCGTTAGAACATTTTCCCAAACTCTGTGATTTCCTGCGTCCTGACAATAGTGTTAATGGGACAGGTTCCGCAGGATGCAGCTCAGGGAGCAAAAGCAGCATGGTCTGTTCAACTGAAAGATGCGTTCTCGGGAGGTTGGATTTTACTAATACCCGGCTTGAGTCATGTTGGCTGAATCATCTCTTCCAGCACTAGTCCTGTAGAAGAGATGACTGAGAGTATAACAGTGAGGCTTATCTTGTATCAGTCCAAAAACAGATGAGTTGAATGAATGCAACCTCAATTGGATACTTATAAACAGACAGATAAAAACAGGAAAAGGGAAAGGAAGAAAAAAATCAAGGTTTGTTCTGGGTCTGATTACCCTTATTCTGAATCACATCAGTGTTTCCTGAGTCTCAGATAATCATGTACCACTTTTATAATTTTTGCTATCTTTAAATAGAAGACTCAATTCAAAAAAGTAAACATCTACCTTAGCTTCCTCCCAAACACTAATACTCACACAAGCGTGGGCTTGATATGCTAGTTACGTTCTTACAGTACTCTCTACAATAAATGAAGCATTAGTGAATTTTTGAAAAAAGTGTTTGTGAAGCACCCTCGAATCATCTCTCTTACCACTACTGATAAGAATAACATTTTCTGGAAAGTTCTATACCAAATAAACTTTCCTTCCATGTTCAAAATCCTATTATTGATAGTAACTAAATGCTTATTAAATATTTGTCATATGGGCACGGTAAAAAGTGTTTTTATATAGTGTAATTTACTTAATTCTCATTGCATTATAATAATGTCCATTTCTGTCCATGGGTAAATCTGGAACCAGAGACTTAAAAACAATTGTACACTCATGTTCATAACAGCATTATTCACAGTAGCCAAAAGGTGAAGCACTCTGTCTGTCGACAGATGAATGGATAATCAAAATGTGGTATAGATGTAAGAGGAAGTATTATTCCGCCTTAAAGAGGAAGGAAATTTGCTGACACATGGGTAAGCCTTGAGGGTATTATGCAAAGTGAAATAAGCTGGTCAAGAAAAGACAAACTCTCTATGATTCCACTTACATGAAGTACCTAGAGTACTCAAATTTATAAAGACACAAAGGTCTTGCCAGGGGCGGGGGGCTGGGAATGGGGATTGTTGTTTAATGGTTACAGAGTTTCAGTTTTATAAGATGAAAGACTTCTAGAATCAGTTACACAACAACCAATCTTAGGGCTACTGAACCATACATTTAAAAATGGGCAAGATGGAAAACTCATGTTCTGTGTATTTTTACAATTAAAAAATTAAAAGCAAGAACTTGCTGAATGACACAACGGGTAAAAGATATGTGGATTTAAGCCAGCTTTGATTAATGCCAAAGTCTAAGGCACCCATATTAGACTGTGCTGAGTGCCTGAAGCCTTATTTAACTCCTGAATGACTGATTGCAGATTTGTACAGGATATGAAAATAAATACTGAACAAGAATGTCGCAAAATATACTCAACTTCCACTGTCACAGGAATGTTCTTCCTGGTTTCTCAGACTAAAGTGGGGGCTCTTTTCAGATACTACGACCTTTCTTCATAATCCTCATTAAAGGTACATTTTACATTTCTTTGTGATTTCATCTTTATTAATATCCAGTTTTAGTAATATCCATTAACCTGTAAGATCTTTGAAAGCAGAGACAACGGCCAGTAGGTCTCTGACACAGAGAAGTTTGATATGGTCGATTTTTTTTTATATTTTATTTATTTATTTGACAGAGAGAGGTCACAAGTAGGCATAGAGGCAGGCAGAGAGAGAGGGAGAAACAGGCTCCCCACTGAGCAGAGAGCCCGATGAGGGCTCGATCCCAGGACCCTGAGATCATGACCTGAGCCCAAGGCAGAGGCTTAAACCACTGAGCCACCCAGGTGCCCCGATATGGTCAATTTTATTCACTAGTCCAATGCCTTGCCAAGGGGTAGACATCAAATTAGATTTTGTAAATGATGTTTTAATGTAAAAAGCACAAACTCAAGGATAAAGAAAACACTTTTACAGTGTTATCAAGAAATAAGTTTGACCCATTTCCTTTGTGTTAATGAGGAATAATTCATGAAATGAACAAGATTTGGCTAGCCACACTTCTCAAAGGCAGCATATCAAAATTCAAAATGAACTGTCTAGCTACATGGTTGAAAGTTCTCCAAGACATCCCAACAAATGCTACACATTTTATAAAGACCAAACTGGGATAGTGAACACTCACTGACCATCAGCTTTGAGTCTTGAGATTGAATATGTTCAGTTGTACTGAGGCTAAGATGATAAGAAACATCACACAAAGAAAGAAGAGAGTAAGAAAAACACCCCCCAAAACTGGTATATTGATTCAATGACTTATTCAAGAAATATCTGTATGTTAAGGGTTAAGGAAAAAAGGAATAAGGAGGTGACAACATCTGGAGTAGATCTGGAAAGGCAAATTGTGATTTTTTATATGTAGAGGAAAGAGAGGGAAAGGTATCCAGCACAGGGATAAACATGCCAAGGCACAAAGGCAGGGCACAGCAAGGTACCACGGGGAGCTCCGAAGTTTAGACTAGTTACAAGGTAGTGAGGAGGAGAAGGGATGGAGCAGATGCAGTTGGTAGGAGCCAGATGCTGAAGGGTCCAGAAGACCAAAGGAACTAGAAAAGGAAATTTTGTGTAGGCAGTCCGGAAGGCCATACATAAGTGATACTACCAGTGTTGTGGTTTCACAGATCTTTGTGGGAGCAGAAGGAAAAGGAGGAAGATCTTGGTGGGCATTCTGTTGGGAAAATCTAGTAGCACTTCACGGAAGAGAGAATAAAGGTCTGTTCGCGTGATGATGATTGCCGTGGAGTTGGAGGGATGCAACAGACACGACATTTGTGTAAACTCAACAAGTCATGATGACTGACATCACATGGGTGCTGGCAATAAAAAGCAAAGCTAATGTTAGCTGATGACACAGACCTGGGGGACCAATGTCTCCAGCTGGAATTACCTTTGACAACATATTTAATAACAACTTCTTATGTGTTAGGGATCCTTCTCAGTACATTAAGCAAAGAGATAGACATGTTCTCTGACTTCTAACCATGGGTCTTATTAGTGGTTCCCAAGGATTAATATTTCTACCACTAGAGATGATTTTAGGTGGATGACATTTTTAATTGGAAATATGTACATATTTTCATGTTAAGTTAAAAAAAAAAAGCCTGTCATATCCAATTCTTGATTCACAGATATAATTCTTTTGGATGAAGCCAATATTGATACATCTGTGGTAATCTACTTCACACATAACACACAGATCATTAAAACTAGGTTCTAAATAATGATACAGAACAAAGGCTATTAGGCAAACACAAATAACTCACATGTTTCCAGCTGCACACAGATGTCTGGTAAGCATCCTAAAATACACAGTCACAATTCAAACTAACTCTGACCTAAGGGAATATTTAACACAAACAATTCATCTTAAACCAAGTGATCAAGAAAAGAATATCCCTCTACTAATAACTATCACAAAGACCCTGATTAGCTCACTGCAAAACTTACTTTCAGGTATGCTTTTTTTTTTTTTTGAAAATCAATTAGGTTTATTTTTCTTTGCATTTCACTGTACTGTTTAACTTTTAACATTTTTCTATTCAAATAATTGCTCTGTTTTCATTTTATTAAAAGAATCTTAGAGCTACTATATTACAATAAAGAGTATTAGTGATTTTCTGTTTCTAGTAAAGGTACAGTTGTCTTTTACAATGAATATATCTAACTATTAAATTAAATAAATTAAATATATTGGGAAAATAATAATACAGGTTGTTTGAGTCTGTGGCTAAAATCAAGTGACTGGGGTTGGCAAAACAGTGGGCAAATTAGGAACAGGTTGAGTTTGCTCATTGCATGATCCAACCTTCCCTTTTAGCATCTTCTTTCCCATTTCTGGTTTCCATCCTCACCAACATTCAGTTACCATGTATTGAGCTTTCAGTGCTCTTCTTTTCTATCTTCCTATGGTCAAATCTCAAGCAGGAAACCTTTGGTTCGCAATCTTTATAAAAAGACTGCCTACCATTGTGTGCCAGGTATTGTCTTGTAATAGCACAGAAAAGATCTACCTCCTACAGATTAGACCAAGGCCTGGAACCACTGTGGCCATTTCCAAGGCAAATGTCCTGAGCTACTGTCTTAACCTAACAGAAGCCACAGTATCTCAACTGTAAAACCACAAGAAGACCTTGGAGAGCGGTTGTTAGATTAAAACCTACAGGAGAAGGCACCTGGGTGGCTCAGTCAGTTAAGTGACTGCCTTCAGCTCAGGTCATGATCCCGGAGTTCCAGGATCAAGTCCAGCATTGGTCTCCCAGCTCCACAGGGAGTCTGCGTCTCCCTCTGACCTTCTACCCTCTCATGCTCTCTCTTACTTGCTATCTCTCTCAAATGAATGGCTCAGTGGGTTAAGCCGCTGCCTTCGGCTCGGGTCATGATCTCAGGGTCCTGGGATCGAGTCCCACATCGGGCTCTCTGCTCAGCAGCGAGCCTGCTTCCCTCTCTCTCTGCCTGCCTCTCTGTCTACTTGTGATCTCTCTCTGTCAAATAAATAAAATCTTTAAAAAAAAAAAAAAAAAAAAAAAAAAAAAAAGAATAAATAAAATCTTAAAAAAATTAAAAAAATGAAACCTACGGAGAGTGAAATTGCTCTAGAACTGGAACACTTCAAATCAGAAGTTGAGACCTGAAAGCACATCAACCAGCTTGTAAAATTTTTTTGGGGGGGTGTGTGGAAGGGGCTAACCCAACGTACTTTAATTTTGCGTAGTGGCCAACATTTAAAATTCAGGACCTTTCATTTAAGTTCTGGGTTTCTGGTTACTGATTGCTCATGCAATATCAGATGGGAAAGAATGGGCCTACTCTAATGGACAGAGAGAATGGGCTGGCCCTAAGAAAAGATGCCCCAGCCATCATCCATCCATCCCTGCCCATTGATACCCGCCTGGCCATTGAAGGTATCTGACTGGACACTTCTCTTTTAAAATAAGTACTAGTTTGGGGTAGTTTTTATATATTCTAAGGACATTGTATTGACATATTTAGATAAGTGATACATTTTGATGGAATAAATCTATAAAATGTAACTGTTTAAACGTGTTATTTCCCTAAAGGCTTGACATGGTGGATGCTGAGGGAAGGACGGGAGGGAGGAAGGGTGCAGACATTGGAAGCAGATGAAGGTGTAGTTCAGGGATCTGAACAACCTGAGCTATGTTCTTAGATCCTCTGGAAACGTCTTTCTGATGGTCCATATTATTGGCTGGTAGGTCAACTGTGTTATTGTTTAAAGTCCTTTGAGGTAGATTGTATTATTAAGATCTTTGCAAGTCCTCTGCCCTTCATTCCTTGTGGGGAGAGTATACTTCTCTCTCACTGACATTCAGCTTGGCCATGGACCTGTGGTTCCCCTGCCTGTAGGAAGGCATACTTCTGTTTCTCCCTGGCATCCTGCAGACATCAGGCTCTGTCACGTGACTCCTTTCTACCAACAGAATGTAAGCAAAAGCAAAACGGGTCACTCCCCAGTATCAGCTTTCAAAGATAAAGAACAAAGAATGTTCTCAGCCCTTCTCTTTTCCCTCTGCCATGAGATCTACACAGCCCAGTGAGTAGCTGTTCCTTCAGCCTGGGTCCTGGAGCGAACACGGCATGGATCAGATCTGAATCTTACTTGGGGTGTACGTGTCGGATAAGTGAGAAACAAACACTTGTAGTTTCAAGCCACTTAATTTTGGAGGTTGGATACTGCGGCCTAATTAGCCTAATCTGACTGGTACAGTTATTAGCCAATAATCTAAATAGCTTTGATGCAACACATTTTTGTAAAGACAGGGAAACATGGAATACTGTACATTAATATAGCTTATCTGTTTCACTCTCCACATCCTATCCTATGTGGAATTTCACTTTCCAGATCCTATCCTATGTGGAAGACCCCACCCAGAATAGGCTGACCGAGTTCTACACTTTATTAGAACTAACTTGATACCTAGTCTACATTTTAAAATTTTTGGTAAATTATGTCTCAACTTTCACATCATACAGATTTTTCAGCTCAATTTCTACTGTTGATAGTATGGTAAAGTAAAAAAAAAAATGACAAAAACTAATTTAATTTTAATAGAAAGGCAGCCTATCACTACATAGTACAATAATAATTGGCAGGCTGCAAAATTATTTTGTAATTTCATATGTTGTAACCAGAACAGTGTTATGTTGAAGGTTTTTATAATTATTATTCTTTAAGCACCCATCATGATATCCTCTGCATATCTGATTAACAGACTCCTCAATGTCAGCTTTACAGATATCACTGAGTCCCCAGTCTCTTGCCTACAAGCAAGTGATAAATATAAGGTTGTTGAAGGAAAGGAGCTAGGAATATAAGGCATGCCTGTCAATAGGAAAATGGTTAAGTTGTGGTATATATCACAATGGAATATTATACATACATTGGCACATTTATGAAAAACTATAAGGGACACTGGAAATTGCTATGGTGTATAGGTAGCTAAACATACAGCATTCTTCCAGGGTATAAGACAAACATTCTACAGAAGATTAAGTCTGAAAAGAAAGCCCAGCATTAATGATAGTATTTCTGAGTGATAGAATTACGGGTGGTTTTTATTGTCTTCTCTACAATTTTCTTTTTTCCCAAATTTTCAATAATGAAAATGTTTTCTTTTTATATAAAGTAGAAGCCTCTGCCTTCAGGTCAGGTCATGATCTCAGGGTCCTGGGACAGAGACCCGCATCAGTCTCTCTGCTCAACAGGGGGCCTGCTTCCTTCCTCCTCCCCACCACCTGCCTCTCTGCCTATTTCTGATCTCTGTCTGTCAAATAAGTAAAATCTTTAAAAATAAACAAAATAAAAAGTAAAAACTAAGAATACTACTGTCTAGAATTTTCAACAGTGGCATTTCCATAGTGGTGATGGTGAAACTGGCATTTACTTTCAAAACATGGAATTTTCAGAACATATGCTTGCTGTGATTATTTATGCAAGATTCAAAAGATTTAATTTTTTTTTCTTGACTCCTTGATGATAATGAGGTGATTTAGTGGGAAATGGTTGTTCTCACCAGTAGCTAGAAACTGTACTTTGTAGTTGGAGTTCAGTTGAGTTGAACATCAGCATGTGTCATTAAAGTGCTTAAAACACAGGACACTGTGCAAGAGGCAGGTCACCAAAAGATACTTTCTCCCAAATGATGAGACACATTTGTTTTAGAATCATCAGAATTAAACACGTGACTTATAAAGGAAACTGACTCAATGTGCAAATATACAACAAAAAACACCTACTTCTTAACGCATCCGAATCTCAGAAAAGACTATTCTTGGGGTCCAACCTGGACTGTCAGGGAGGAAGATCTTTTTTTTAAATGACTGGATATTTCCAATTTAAAATTTCTAGAGAATTTGTAAGCAAGTTGAAGATTTCCACAAAAAGTGCCAAGGTGCCTACAAAGTTCATAATATTTACACACATTTGGCCAGAGGAATGACTTGATCTAATATTAGCTGAAACTCCCTGACTGAATTCTGTTCAAGTTCAATATTACATTATTATCTTGTTTCAGAACTTACAACGTCAGAAATCATTTTGTTGAAGTCCACAGATAAAAGAACAAGAACAACAAAAACAACAAAAAACATTCTAAAATCTGAGGAACACGCATTAGTGAACAGTGTGTTCTATTGCTGTCTCTGTGATTGGTGGTATATCATATACAGACATGAGTAGTTCACCGACATATCTGGGATGTGATACATAGAGGAGCCGGCAAATAACATTAAGTCACCTAGAGAGAAATTCCCTTTACTTTTCCTATTAACTTGAAGAGAAGGCTGAATTTGGTGATAATTTGGTTAGTATCTCTTCGATACTAACAGCATAAATAAAGTGGGAGCAGACTTAGAGGTATGAACAGGTAAGAGCATGTTGTTTGTATTAAAAAATGGAGACGGGCTTATTTGTTTGTTGTATTTATTACTGATTTTATTACCATTTAACTTATTATTTTGTTAGTATCTATTTATGGCCATGATATTGACTTCCCTACTTGGTCGGTTTCCATTTTAATTTTAAGTTGATGATAGCAAAAATTATAAGCTAATTTTTAAAAAGATTTTATTTATTTATTTGACAGAGAGAGAGAGAGGGAGAGAGAGACAGGCAAAGCACAAGCAGGGGAAGTAGCAGACAGAGAGAGAGGAAGAAGCAGGCTCTCTGCTGAGCAGGGAGCACAAGGTGGAGCTCAATCCCAGGACCCTAAGATCATGACCTGAGCCAAAGGCAGATGCTTAACCAACTGAGCCACCCAGGCACCCCTGTAAGTTAATTTTTTAGACAAACTGTTAGGTACATATTACAGGAGGCCCAGAGGAATGGCAAAAATTGAGAAGCAAGATTTCATATAAAAATTGGGATATTTTGCATTGATATAGTTCCCAAGTCATAACTTAGAGTAGATAATGATACAATTAAATTATACATATGAAATTATGTATTTGAAACAGCAATTTTCATTTTATCAAAAACTCATAAAGAAGATATAGTCCATATACACAATGGAATATTACTCAGCCATCAGAAAGGATGAATACCCAACTTCTGCATCAACATGGATGGGACAGGACAGATTATGCTGAGTGAAGGAAGTCAAGCAGAGTCAATTATCATATGGTTTCACTTAGTAGTGGAACATAAGGAATAGCATGAAGAACATTAGGAGAAGGAAAAATGAAAGGAAGAAAAGTCAGAGTGGGAGATGGGCCACGAGAGACTAGGGACTCTGGGAAACAAATGGAGAGTTTTAGAAAGGAGGGGGGTAGGGGATGGGCGAGCCTGGTGATGGGTATTAAGGAGGGCACAGATTGCAAGGAGCACTGGGTGTTACACACAAACAATGAATCATGGAACACTACATCAAAACCAATGATGTACTGTATGGTGACGAACACACACACACAAACAAAAAACTTCTGAAATATTCTGACCCCTATTCCCTTAGTGTTTGTTTTGCTCACATTACCTTTACAATCCCTAAGGACACACTTGATTAGGTTTCTTAAATTCAGGCAACTGATTTTAGCTCAGCTTACATGGATAAACATTCTGCTCGCAAAAGCAAAAACTCAAGCACAAAACATCATACCATTTAATATTGTTCTGTTTTTTTCAAGTGGACATACATGTACAGTCATCACTGAAGAAAAAACAAAACAGTATCCCCTTGCTCCAGGGTAAGGTCTGGGCATGGGATTCAGTCCAGCCCAGGGAAGGTTTTCTAACAACTGGTCATAACAGCTGGTTCTGGGATGAGCCAAGAAGAACCATCCTTGGCTCTGAGTGGAGTTATCAGAAGGGAGTGGGCCATTTTCCCCAGGGTGTTTAGTTGACAGAAATAAGCCTTACAGTGCAAATAGCAATACTTTCACCCTGATAAATGGAACGTGGTAAGAATGATTCCACCATGGAACAGAGTCAAGAGATGGAGAGTCCTGTTTGTTGAACATCCGTTACTGGGCACCAACTATGGTTACTGCAACACTGGAGACCGAGCTCTGAGGACAGAGTTATTATCAGAGTTATGGTAAAATCTCTGCCCTAAAGGACTTTGTCTTCCAGTCAAAGCAGGCTAGAGAGAGTAATCAAATAAATGAGAACAAGTTATAGAATATGTGACAGCTGTTAGTGCTCTACCAAAGAACAAAGCAGGGAAGGAGACTGAGTGTCAGGAGATGAGGGACGCACTTTTAAACATGGTGGTCGGGTGGCACTGAACTAATATTTGAGCAAAGATCTCAAAGAGACGAGAGAGTGCCTGGAGGAGCTTTCTGAGCAGAGGGAACAGCAAATGCAGAGGCCCTGAAGTGAGAGTGGAATGAGTGAAGAGGAAAATAATAGGAAATAAGTCAGAGGAGGATTTGGAGGATGAATCATATAAAGCCTTATTGAGCATTATAAGGATTTAGTATTTATCTGAAATGAGATAAAATGGGGCATCCCGAGCATCACTGTGGCTTACTGGAGACAAGGGTGGAAAGAGGCTGAACAGGAAGGGGTCGCTGCCCTGATCCATGTGAGGGATGTTCCAGCTTACATCAAGGTGATAGCAATGATAACAATAAGATGTGGTAGATTCTTGCAGAAGTCGGTTGTTAAGTATGAGAGAAAGAGAAGTGTTGAGGGTGATTCCAAGATTTTTGGCCTGAGCAACTGAAATAATTGGGATTTAAGTTACTGGGATGGAGAGTTGTGAAAGGGAGAGGTTTGAAATGGGGTGGATGGCATAGTCAAGAACTTAGTTTTAGAAATATTCAGTTTGAGATCTTATAAGATGAATCTTGAGGATGTTGGTTGAGTGCTAAATCCATCCATACTGAAAACCAGAATTACCACTTGGCTTTTTAGTTACACAAAGCAGAATATTTGCCCTACAAATTCTTTCTCGCTATCTCTGAGCATAAAATTCTCAATATGTTTCCTTTTAGAAGCCAACAAATTTCATCATTTACATGCCATCTGCAATTTTTCCTCATCAGTGCCTTTAGATACAAGATGTTCTTAAGAGTTAGCTCCCCTTGGGTTGCAAGTAACAGAGACCCATTTTAGATTACTTAAAGAGGCTAATTAGAGTTTTAACTCAGAAATGCTTCCAAAAAACACAAGTATTTGGATATCAAAAATTAAGTGTTCAACGGAAGCTACGTATTTAACTTGAGAATCCTTGTATTATTTGACATTAATCAAAAATAATCACCCAGGATCTGTACTGATATAAAGGCTTGCATACTAAATTCCATGATTACGAGTCCATGAAACTTGCACAGTTTAAGTAAGATGGTAAAAAACTACAGTAAGTGTTTTGAATTCACAATGTTCAGTCAAGAGGAAGTATATTTGATTAATAATAATCCTTCAGGCTGGCCTGCTTTAGCTTTCATTCATGCATTTAGCTACCCAATCAGTATTTAACCAGTGGTTTATAGCACCATGCTTGGCACTAGGGCCTGATGAACAAGACACAGGAAGATTCTTTCCCTGTAAAGTTTGCAATCCAGAGGGAAAAACAGTCAGCAAGCAAGCAATCAATGGCGTAATCTTAGTTCTTTATGTTTAAAGCATGATGATAATTCTGTTTATAGAGATAATCACAAAACGTTACCAAAATTCTTAAATAGGATTTAGAGCTAAATCCAGGACAAAGGTTAGGATGACTATTGAGAGTTGCCAGTAACAGGTACTTTAAAGGATCCTGTTTTACTCGCATTTTTGGTATCTTTAAGGAAAAATTATTAACATAAAAGTGAAAGTTTAACACATGCTTTTTATATATCTAGTCTTAGAATAATTAAGGATTTCAATGATTTCTATGAAATTCCCACCCAACGTAGGAATTTTTCCCTAATAACACCTGCAGATCGACACGCAGACTCTGAATAATTTGCAGTAATACAAATGTATCACCTTCAGAGAGATTTTATTCAATTGTTGGAATTCCCATCAGACTACAGCTCTGTGAGCAAAGGAGTACTGTCTATCTTTGATCACCTTACCCATGTCCTAAGCATGGAACAAAAATCCCAATAAATACTGGTGTTAAACGGGGCATGGATATTCTGATTAAATGGCTGAAAGAGAGGACAGCACAATTAAGACTATGTCTAGCAGTATCCAGCTACTTAGTTTGTAATGGAGGGAAGTTATATAACCTCTATAAGCCTCAGCACCCTCATCTCTAAGGTGAGGCTACCAGCAGCTTCCAAGTCACGGTGTTGTAAGAAGTGAGAATCAGTACACGAAAAACATACTTAGAACAGTGACTGCAGATCGCTCTGTCAACCATTAAAATCATAATTGCCATCATTACCGTTGTAAATTTCTACTTTAGATTGGGTGCCTATATGCTACATCTAAATCAAAAATTTCTTTTTAAAACTGTATTTCATTTATTATACATTATCATAACATTCCTATTGTCTTTTCCTCCTATCTTACCAATTTGCTAAGTTCTTCACTGATTCCATGATGATGTCACACAGTTGTGTATAATCATAATTTTCTAGCAAGTAATCACATCAATTATTAAGTCAGAGGAAAGAGCCAGATAAACTTGTTTGCATATATTCCTGCAATCAGAATTTTTGAATGATGCTGTGCTTTGAATATATAAATAATGATGTATATTTAAATCTTACTAATTCAGAATTGTTATTGAGAATACCAAACATATTTAGCGAGAAGTTCTAAACACAGAATATTTTCAGTTTAAGCATTTCCAAGCCCATATACTACTTGGTGTAAACACTGCTGTGTATTTTGAGTAAGAGATTGGGTCAGACATCCCCTAATAACTAGTGAGGGACAATACTGAATTATTACATGAGTTGGTTGCTTGCAAAGGTATGCTACTAAAGATTTATAATGGATTGTTGCTAAACTTTCGGTCTGCAATCTGATTATACTAGTAAATTAGTAATCAAGTTCTCTTTTGTATAGATCATACAAAGATGAATGTGAACTTTGCTAATCAAATTAACACTGGCTAACTAAAATCTAAAGTAGTAGAATTATGTTTAATATATATGTTAACTTACCCACAAAGCTAGCTAATGATATTCCATTTTATATTACTGGTATTCTTAGCAATTTTATCTAACAAATGTATATTCTTACACAAACTTGGGAATTAAATATAGATATAGAAATCAAGCAAAATTGATGTCTCATTCCCATAGGAAGCCAGTTAAGCAAACATTTTTACCGAGTTAATAAATTCTGAAAAGAAGAGAAACAATTTTCTGTAAATAAAAGTAATGCGTTGTTATGTTAAAAGTACTTCATCCTACATTCCCATTTTCCTTACCTATACAATGTTAAAAAATACTGATAGTTGAGGGAAACTGGAAGGGGAGGTGAACCATGAGAGACTATGGACTCTGAAAAAGAACCTGAGGGTTTTGAAGGGGCGGGTGGTGGGAGGTTGGGGGAACCAGGTGGTGGGTAATAGGGAGGGCACGTCTTGCATGGAGCACTGGGTGTTGTGCAAAAACAATAAATACTGTTATGCTGAAAAAAAAATACTGATAGTTACCTCCTGTGGTAGTTAGGAAGTTTAAATGCGCGAATGCATGTAAAGCACTTGGGACATAGAACATTCTCAATTAGTATTAGCTGTAATGATGACAATGACAAGGACAACTGAAGTGGTTGCACTCCAAGAAGTTACTAACACAATACAATGATTAAAAATATAACTCTTCTATCAGTTTAACTGAAATATATGTGGAAGACTATGGAATTGCAAATCACTGATCTTCCTGTAATGTAATTCAAAGCCAAGTTATGCACAGCTCCTAACTGCTGCTTGTGAATTTACCTGCGAATATACATAGCTAACAAAGACTCAGCTTTCAAGGCAACTGACGTCTCCAGTTAGATTAAATTTATTTGATAGAGAGAGAGATCACAAATGGGCAGAGAGGCAGGCAGAGAGAGAGGGACGAAGCAGGCTCCCTGCTGAGCAGAGAGCCCAGTGCCGGGCTCTATCCCAGGACCCTGAAATCATGACATGACCCGAGCCGAAGGCAGAGGCTTTAACCTACTGAGCCACCCAGGCGCCCCACGCTGGCATCTTTTGAATGCCAAAAAAGCATCAACAGGAAAGAAAAAAAAGAAGAAAACCACTCTTGACTCTCTGGTGTGAAATTTAACTCATTCACGTACACTGGAAATCCTCAAGCTTTGGGGAACTAAAAAAAAACATGAAAATAAACTAGGTTTATCATTTTAAAAGAAAAATGGATAGACTCAACACCCCACGCTAAGGTTTTTCAAAAGGTACACATTGATTTTCACATGGGGTTTCTATCTAAAGATCCAGGGACCTCAGGAAGACAAAGATATGTGTGTCTCTGAGTTTACAACGGTCTGGGATTGGATTTGTAGCATTCAGTGGGCTTACTGAGTTGGGCTGTCCAATTTTAAATGAGAAAGAAGGCTACCATAAACGACGTCCTTGCCATTCAAAAAATCGAATCTACGTACGAGTTTTCTTTGTGGTTGCGTTCACTGTGGTGCTAAAGGGCCCAGCACCAGCACTGTTGTAAGCCCGGACAGCTGTGTAATAGGCCAGATTACTCTTCAAGCCCCGGAGTCTGGCTGATGTCTCATTTCCTGCAACTTTCACTTTGCTTGATGTTTCTTCTTCTCCATTATTCCAGTAGCGCACCTGGTCGACAGGAAAACATAAAAGATGGAAAACGTTGACACAAACACTACCACACTTCCACAAAGTGGTTTTCATGAAAATGGGTACTATAATGTATTTATATTCATCATTTACACAGCAAATGTCCTTTAAGGACCTACTATGTGCTAGGGGTCCCACTAGATTCTGTGCCAGAGGAGAAAAGGGACTTTGGGAGGAGACAGAAAATAAACCAGATAAAGTCAAAGACAGTGAGAACTAAATACCCCTAGACTATAGCTAATTAAAGGAAAATGAGGGTGCAATGCAAATTTAAAAGAGCAGGCAGTTTCTCCTTCTCCTAACCAACCAGGTCCAAGCTCAACTCCGGAATGCTGGCAGCTCTGCTTCACCTCGCCTGGATGGTGGCGGTTCCCTCTGGGAAGAAAGCGAACTATCAGAGAAAAGACTATCAAAAAGCCAGCTGGCCACTGGTCTGTCCTCCAGGGATGGCCAGGTGTCAACAAGGCCACCTGTGCATGCAGAGCTGCTGAAGAGAAAAGGAAAGCAGTTAACACAGTTAAATTTAAGTTATGCTAACAGGTTTTCTTTGTACTTCATTATTCTGAATTGTGCAAAATGATCTGAGATGTTATATAAAGATAAATGCATATGGAGTATAAAGTATAAAAAAACTTAATGAGAATATTTAATAAAAAAAGAAACAAGGGTATGAAAAATCCAATAAAAATACATGTTTCCCATCTCCAATTCATGCTATCAAGTTTTGCTGTGCTGCGCTATAAAGTTCGGATTATCCAGAAAGTCAAAGCAAAACCAACACGAAGAGCAACAGCAACAAGACCACCACATTGTTCAGGAAAAGTATAAGCATTCCTCAGGCTGAGACTGGATATCACCATTTAATCGTGTAAAGCAGAGCCCAAACACTTAATTTAAATATGTAAGGCATATTTTTTTTGCTTTCATAAAGAAATGCATATGCTCTCTCCCATATTTCATGCAACGTGTGCCCTTTCTGACTTTCATTTATCTTCTCGATAGCAAAATATGAAAACAGAAGACCATTTCTATAATTTGTGGAAGTCAACAGCTGTTCGCGCACAATGAAAATGGCCGTTGATTCTTAGCCATCAGTCATGAAGACAGTAGACACTTATGGGGACTGTGGCAAAATAGACAGCCAAGTTCCACCTTAGTAAGGGAGTTACTACTTGGCTCTACCAAGGGAAGGAAGATCCAGTGGTTACAGGTCTTTTGTTTTTTTTAAGATTTATTTATTTATCTGACAGAGAGAGAGAGAGGAAACTGCTGACGATGGAACCCAACAGAGGGCTCGATCCCCTGACGCTAAGTTCATGACTAAGCTGAAATCGAGTTGGAAAATTGACCGACTGAGCCCCTTTTGTTTGTTTAAGAAAAGGAGAAACCTTTATTTTAATGTGAAATGGCCTAAATTTAGAGTTGGTTCAATTTTTGTAAAGTCATTGTATGGTCCAAACAAAGCTTGTTTATGATCTGCTTAGGGTAACCAGCTTTAGCCCTCTGGGAAAAACACACTAGAAGTTACAGTGTTTTGGGGAAAAAAAAAAAAGGGTAACTATGAAATTCTTTAGTTAAAAAAATTAGTAGAAAAATCAGATTTTTCAATAATGATCCTAAGTTAGCACACTAATAATGTACTAGGACAATATTTTCCCTACATATGTGTATGCATGTGTGTGTATATATATGCATGTGTGTATATGTATGTACATGTTTGTGTTTATATTTACATTCATATTTATATTTACATACAGGACCCCTTAAATCCATGTAAAATGCTGTGTCCATGTATATGTGTATGTGCATTACTCTTGGAAGAGTTATTAATTTTTATATAAACCTCAGAAGAAGGATAAGAACCCAAACGATCAGGACTAAATTGAATATGTAATTTCTACACCTTTAAAGCACTGAATTAACACTGAAACTTGATGATATTTTAGCAAAAAAAAAAAAAAATCTACATATCTTAGGGAACCCAGTATCATAGAAAATCACAAAGAATTTTTTTCATTAATTAAGGATAACGTACAAAATTGTCTTTTATAAAGCCACAGCCAAGTAAATTATTATTTTAAAGATTTTATTTATTTACTTGAGAGAGAGAGGGAGAGAGGTAGCAAAAGAGAGCAGGAGCTGGGAGGAGAGGGAGAAGTAGGCTTCCTGCTGAGGAGGGAGCCAGATGTGGGGCTTGATCCCAGGACTCTGGGATCATGACCAGAGCCGAAGGCAGATGCTTAACCGACTGAGTCACCCAGGCACTCCTAAACTGTTAATGGATACTAAAAACTGGTACACATTCCAAATTCAACAACAGTAAACACTAAGTAATATTAGGTTTAGAGGACTCCAAAATGGTAAGACACATTCCCTGCCCTTGAAACATTATCCACTTATTAACGAAGAATGACACAGAGTCAGTAATTAGAATAACATGTTACAGGCAGCCTGAAACTTGAAGCCTTGGGTATAGCATAGACTGGGGAAAGAAATCACATAATCATGAGCTCTTGAAACCCTCAATTAACAGATGGGACATCAGAGGCCCCCAGGAGTTAAGCAACTCAATCAGGGTTATCCTGTCATACACACTGGTCTCTGCTTATGGCCATTCTTTTTCTGGTATGTCAAATTACCTCAAGTTAAGTTGCCGAAGAAAGTGTTCCTCAAGTGACTGATTTAAAGAAGAAATAAAAATAATTTTTAATAGGCATAAGGAATATATCTTATAAATGTATTTATAAAAAGCACTTAAGGTTCTTGATAGCAGTATGCTTTTGAAGTACTCCATGTACCAGAACGAGAGATTTATTTTTGTATCTTAGTTGCTGACATGAATTAGAAATATTTAGACCATAGAGAAAATTTGTACCAAATTGGAATGTGATATTCATTGGAATTGATTATGTAATCTCCTTACATAGCTTTACTTACAAAATTGAATAAATGTGCATACAACTCAAACATAAAGAACCAAGGCAGTACATTAATATTCCCAATTTTCTATGAGTAGTTAATAAAATATGTCCTATAAAATTTTGCTCAAAAATATTTAATAAGGGTAGATAGATTTTTTTAAGGAGGGAAAAGTAAAAAAATAAATAAATAAAAGAAGAAGAATAAAGGAGGGAAAAGTCAAGAATGAAATAAAGACAAAGACCAAATTTTCCCCTCAGTTGTGTTTGTATTTAAATGGTAAAAGTCCTATACCTGAGAAAACAGACTGTAAGTCTGTGCTAATTCAGATTTTATAGACAGAATCACAATGCAGGGAAGAAGAAAGGAAACCATCTGGACTGAAGGAAAACTTCTGCAAATATAATTGTGTGGTCTGTTAACTATACTTCAATTTTAAAAAAAGATATATCTATAGATATATATCTATAAAATAAATAAATACATATTTATTTGTATAGCACTTGGTGGAAAAAAGAGTTACTATAACAATGACAGAACACGAAAATTTCATGTACTAAAGACAAGCAGAGAAAAATATTACAAAATACATAAAGAATCCTGCTAATAAGAAAGAAAGTTAGCTGAGTAGGCTTGTGGGAGTCTAGCTACAAGATACTGATCTGAAGTGGATCTCAAAATAAGTATATTTAAAATGTCCAAGTTCACTAAAGAAGGGACTGAATCTATGTTGAATAGAATAGAAGATTTAAAAAAAGTATATTTTAAATATACTTATTTATTTTATTTTATTTTATTTTATTTTAAAGATTTTATTTATTTATTTGACAGAGAGAAATCACAACTAGGCAGAGAGGCAGGCAGAGAGAGAGAGAGGGAAGCAGGCTCCCTGCTGAGCAGAGAGCCCCATGCGGGACTTGATCCCAGGACCCTGAGATCATGACCTGAGCCGAAGGCAGTAGCTTAACCCACTGAGCCACCCAGGTGCCCCTACTTATTTATTTTAAATAAGTATATTTAAAATGTCCAAGTTCACTAAAGAAGGGACTGAATCTATGTTGAATAGAATAGAAGATTAAAAAAAAAAAAGAAAACTGGATGGATTTGAAAAATATCAGAAAAATACAGTATTAACAGATAAAGTCAGTGACAGAATTAAGCTAAAGACTACATGATTGAAAAGAGAATTATAGTTGGGGGAAATCGGAGGGGGAGACAAGCCATGAAAGACTGTGGACCCTGAGAAACAAACTGAGGGTTTTGGAGGGGAGGGGGGTGGGGGATGGGTGAGCCAGGTGGTGGGTATGTAAGGCCACGTAATGCATGGAGCATTGGGTGTGGTGCATAAACAATGACTGTTGGAACACTGAAGAAAAGTAAAATTAAATTAAATTTAAAACAAGAAAAGAGAACTAATACATCCACAACATGGAGAAAAAAATAAAAATTATGAAAACAAAGAGATATGGAAGATCAAATGAGAAGTTCCAACCAGAGTTGCAGGACAGAGGGAGGAAAAGGCAACAATTAAAGAGAACATGTCTGAGAATTTTCCAGAACTGAAGACACATATTTTCAAGTGGTAAAATCTGAGTTGGGCAGGGGGTGGAGGAAGAGCAGTGTGTGGAATAAAAGGTAAATCCACTGCAGAGGAGCAGGCAGTCAGAATAACTGTGCCTCTCAACATTTTCCATCACCATATACCTGAAAGTAGCTCAACCTCTGGAATATCTGTGTATCACTGTGCCTTGATTTGCTAGTATGGAGTGTGCACCTGTGAAGAGAGACAGCTGTACTCCTTGGCATGGCAGACAGCAGGAGGGGCAGATGCCAAGCTCTGGTCACACACCTGAGGCAGTTGTCTGTCTTGGTAATCAGCATAGCTCTACCATCCAAAGGAACGCCTACACATACTAAGCACTCAGTATTGTTGAGTTCTTAATGACCTAACAAATGTAGTCAGAAATGCCTCCTTCCTTTCCACCACAGAAATTCAGAGATCCCCAAACACTAGACATTTCCTTTTGAATGCTAATAAGCTATCTGGTGGGTGCTGGCTCTTGGATAGCTTTAGAATGGGGACTGGTTGCCAGGGGAACCAACCTTATAATAAGTAGAGTATGGGAATCTCAGCCCCACCTCCTGACCAAGGACTAGAGGTTGGGTCAGTTAACCAATGATCATTGATTTAATCCATCACGATTGCAGTGAGGCCTTCATAAAAAAGCCCTAACTGAAGGTTCTGGACTGGTGAACTCACTAAGGTGTTGGGAGGGTAGAGCTCCTGGAGAGGGCATAAAAGCTCTGTGTGTCCCCTTCTACAGACCCTGTTTTATGCCTCTCTTCCATTTGTCTGTTTCTGAGTTGTATCCTTCATAATAAATATGTAATAGTAAGTAAGGCACTTTCCTAAGTTTTGTGAGCTGTACTGGTAATGTTGGGTCCCCCCCCAAATGGGTACCCCAATAATGGGTCTGTGATTAAAGGAGCGAAAAGTCAAGCAAAGCTTTATTTCGTGCCAAGCATCAAGAATCAAACCGACCCTCAAACAGACCGGTGGGGGCCGCCCCTTACAGAGAGGACGACCCCTCCCTGCTTTCCAGACTAACTTTTATAGAGCAAAGGCCATGAGGTTGGGCCTGGCCACGCACAGGTGGCCGATGAAATTGTAACACACGGAGAAAGCTGCAGTCCTAGGTGACCAATTGAATTACAATTTACCCTAGTAGACATTTGAACAAACCTATCACCTTGTTCAGAATTGGGGCCCAGAAGGTGCCCAAAGGGGGGGGCCCATACTTCTTGGTTGGTAGCTAGGAGACAGTATGCGCCCCCACTGATTGAATACCTCCACCTGGCCTGACCCACCCTTGTACTTGGACTTTGTTACCTGGGACTGGTTTCCAGGACTTGGTTTTTAGTAAGTTCCCCTGGGGGGTGGGGGGCAAAGTCAATTTAAGTTTTACAACAAAATGGCATTGAACCAGGGTGGGGCTGCTCTGGCTGAATAGGCCCTTACAGTAAGATCTCAAACTCAAGGAGGAGGTTGTGGGAACTCCAGATTTATAGCCAATCATAAGTATAGGAGGCTTGGCATCTGAAGGGTGTTGAGGGACAGAGGGGGGAAGGTAGGGGCAGGCAGTCTTGTGGACTAAGCCCTTAATTTGTGGTATCTAAAGTTAACTCTAGGTTTATGGTGTCAGAATTGAACTCAATTTTAGGACACCCAACAGGTGTAGGAGAATCGGTCAGTGTAGAGAAAAAACCCCACATATTTGGTGTAAGAAGTGTTGGGTGGATACAGCAGAGAGGAAGAATCTTTTTTTTTTTCCTTTTATTCGCCAAGCTAAGTACTCAAGTCCTAATATTCTTTGCATCTATGAAACAATGGAACTCCCAATTTCTTGATGACATAATATAATTATTTTTCTTCAGAACCATAAAATCCTATCACAGGCCAATGTATTTCTATCTGGATAAGTACAGAGAAACAAACTCGAGGAATGTCATGATATAAAATGCCATCTGTATTTCTGCAAGTAATTTGATTGTTCCAAAAACGAATGTCTCTGCTCCAAGGAGTCCTTCATATTATTGCACATGAGATGCCACTTAATTAAAACTTAACACAGAATGCAATTTATAAAAGGAATGTACTGAAAAATGGCACTTTCTTTAGCCATCAAAGTACAGGTATTAAGTCAGAAATACTATTTTAGTAGACTAAAATCATTTTGTTTATACTTAAAAGATTTTCAGAGAGACAAATATTTCAACTTAGCTTCAAATGTATTTAGATAAAGACAAGGCAGGAAAAATGAATTCAATAGTGTTTTGGAAGACAAATGTGGATCTATCTTCTATTCTTCCTTACATGGTTCTCAGTCATTGGAGGGCTGACCCATGTGCTGCAGGACCTTGGCCCTCTGGCTTCTCACTGGATTTGGTCAATAGAAGACAGGAGATGGGAGTGTAGGAGGAGAGAGGCTATGATATTTATTCCCCTGAATCCCTATGCAGGGACACAGTTTGCTAGGGACTACCTTTGCCCTAACAAAGAACAAAGAACACACACACACACACACACACACACACACACACACAGAACACAAACTTTCAGTTATAAAATAAAAGTCATGGGGATCTCATGCACAGCAATGGTAATTGTGAAGGGAGATCCTAAATGTTCTCGTCACACACACATACACACACAAAAAATTTGTAACTATGGGTGCTGATGGATGTTACTAGACTTACTGTGATGATCATTTTACAATTTATACAATATCAACTCATTATGTTGTATACCTGAAACTAATATAATGTTGTATGTCAGTTATAGCTCAAACACACACGCACCACTACCACCACACATACAGAACTCCCTTTGAGCAACTCTGGCTCACACACAGTGACTGCTCTCTCTAGAATAACCAATCCTTCCTCTGAGCCTAAAGTCTGCATTTCATTCACTCGAATTCATTTTTGCCTGCTTCCTATTTGTTTAAATGTGTCTCAATAGTTTCTATCCAATTTTCCCAAGTTGCATTTGACTAATTCTAGAATGAATTAATTCTAGAATCAGTTAATTCTTTGCCTGATAGTATGGAATTAGACTTCATGTACTTTTCTTTTTTTTTTTCCAGTAGAATTTTCACACTCTCAGAAAATAACTTAAATTTTTGACATCTTTTCTCTTTGTAATTAAAATGTTTGAAACCAACCACATTCTCCACAGCTGTTTAGAACAGGAGTCTGGATGAAGGTATTGATGAGGGAACAGAAGGCAAGCTGAGGACAAAGCAGAGGCAGACACCCCACAACACCTCCCCCCCCTGCCCCACCATGGGGTATAGGTGATGCTCCTCAGGCACTCCTGGCTGCCCTAAAGGAAAAACAAATAGTTAATTTGTAGAGATCACAAACCTGCAAGACCTGAGTCTCCCTCAATTTACAAATGTCCCAGTGATTTACAAGGAAGAAGCTTTCTTATCAATAGCCTAACTTCCAAAGATCCTAACTCCATTCCTGAAGCCCTAACATCATCTTCCCCTCCATAAAATTGAGGGAGGTAGAGGGAAATATAAATAAAGTTAAGTTTCTTCTAAACCTGAAGTTCACTGATAAGGATGTGTGATAGCAGGAATGTGGCATTCCTCCAGGAATCTCCCAACTATACCTTACTGTTAATGCCTTATTAAAAGGAAAAACAACCTTAACTTGAAATGGCAAGACCTGAGGTATCCTGTGGGTCCTCTTCAGCATATGAAAGTTCTTTAAACTCTCCCTTTTCCTTACTTCCCCCAACCCCATAGTATATTATAAACCACCCCTCACACACGCGGGGAAGCAGCTCTTTCTGCCAATGGGTCCTGTCCCCCTGCTTTAATAAACTACCATTTTGCACCAAAGATGTCTCTAGAATTCTTTCTTGGTCATCAGCTCCAGACCTCACCCCACAGAACCTCACTTATATTCTAAAACTTCATTGATATCAGTGAGGTTAATAGTCATGCATTTTGCACACATTTTTTGGTTTTGCTCCTCTCCCACTCATTTAAAAAAATCACTAAGTATCCCCCAAAAGTGCTAATCTATATTATCTCACAATTGTAGACATTTGTTTCAATCACTTATCAAGGTCATTCTCTCCAGTTTTATTTTTCAAGACACATAATGGCTTTCAGAAATTGATGGGAGAAATTACGCTATAACTTTGGAGCTTTTGTTCCTCCGGCACCTGCTACCCATGAACTTCAACCCTTTGCATCTTCTTTATCATGCCTGCATCCCTGGTTCCTATTCAAAGGGCACAAGAAAGATCTGAGCCTGAGTGTTACGGCTTAGCAGATGAAATAAATTGGAGCCCAGGGAAATGAGCTCCTCAACTACTACTTGGTCAAATCAGAAAGAAAATTAGTCTGGATGCTAATGATGATGTGTGCTCAGCATGCCACGTGGCACACGATCAACCCTCGCTGAGATGAGAGAAAAGCAGGAGCTATTAACAATTTTAAAGCCATATTGGGGAAACTGCAACCCAGAAAGTCAGCCACACGATTGTTCCATGTTCGTGTTTAAATCATTATTGAACCTAAGAAAATATATATTTTTATCTTCGTGTAATTACATAAAATATTTCTTAAGATTCTACAAATTAGCATATCTTTCTCTTCCTATTTAACAAGCACTCGGGAAAGAAAAAAATTTTTTAATTTATTTTTTTATTATGTTATGTTCTTCAGCATACAGAACAGCATTAGTTTTTGATGTAGTGTTCCATGATTCAGGGAAAGAAATTTTCACTAGTTGTTTCCCTTCAACACCTTATTCATGCTGCATTTGGATGTTAGGTTTGCGGCTCTTTATACAGACAGGCAAGCTGCCATGCACCCCAACCCACAAATAATGTCAAAGTAAGTCCCATTTTCTCTTTGCCTCTCTCATCTTTTTGCCTCCCACCCTGAGGGCAACACACCAGCACCAACAGAAACAGCAGCACTGAACCACGCATTTGGATTATACTAGGTCTTTCCATGTTTCTTCACTGCTTTTTCCAATTTTTCCTTCCAAAGAGATATTATCCTAGTGACCAATGCTCCAAACAGAGAAAAGCCTAAGTCTCTTCCAGCCATTTTGACAGTAGCTGCTTTATCTCATTTTATTCTCCAATGATGCAGTGTGTTATTTACTATTATCATCTTTATTTTTTTTTTATTTATTTTTTTTTTAAAGATTTTATTTATTTATTTGTCAGAGAGAGAGAGAGCTAGCACAGCAGACAGAGTGGCAGGCAGAGACAGAGAGAAGCAGGCTCCCTGCCAAGCATGGAGCCCGATGTGGGACTCGATCCCAGGACGCTGGGATCATGACCTGAGCCGAAGGCAGCCGCTTAACCAACTGAGCCACCCAGGCGTCCCTATCATCTTTATTTTAACGGAGCTTTGGAGAGCTTTAATAACTTGCTCAAGGCCACAGCAGCAAGAAAGTGGAGTCAAAATTGCATTTATTCAATCAACACATATTTTTTTGCATGCCTCCCGTGTGCCAGATAGGACTCCTGGCACAACTGAATAAACAAGCCGACTTCCCAGTGCCTGGTGGAGCTCATCCTCTATCCTAGTGGAGTTGGCTGCAAGTCTGTCTAATTCTAAGACGGTGTGGACTTAATAAGATCCTATGCTGGCTCTCTTTGGATTCTTTGGTTTTCTCTTTCATTCAATCACTCTTTCATGACAAACAAAAGAGGTATAACTCAGCTTTCTTATAGAATATTCTTATCAGCTTACATTTATGTATTGCAAAATTAACATCTATATGTCCTCATGCTGCCAAAAAAATTGCCAGCAACTGCTACCTTGGCTGTGATGCTTTGAAAACCACAAAGCCCATTTATGTATATTCTCTTGTTTCTCTTAACTATTTCACAAACTACAACCAGCAGCTCTCGAATTACCATCCTGTCTTGTGGTTTGTAAAGGGCAAGGTTATTAACGGGGATGTGCATCTCCGTCCATTGTCTGAGGCATGCATAATGTGTTTGTTTATTTTCCTTAAGTTAATTTGATTTACCACTGAGTTTCATATCTTGCTCAGCTAATGGGAAATTCAACCTCAGTCACTGCTGGGGCGCCCATTCCCAAAACCTTGCCAAGAAAACTTAATATTACATTGATTTGATCCCTTTAGTTCCCGGACCATGCTTGGAGAATGGGAAATCATTGATCCTTGCTGAAAGTGGGAAATAGATCTGTTCCCTCCTGTGGTCTTACCACCAACATGGAGACTGCCAGGTAGAAAGGTATGGGCCCCCCAAGATTTTGTAAGCATCAGATCTTTGTTTCCACCAAGGTCACCTGGAATTTCACTTCTATTTTTTTCTCAGTGGCATTTGCTTTCTTCTTACCCTCCAGGACACATGGAACTAACTCCTTAAGGGCTTGAGTTTTGCAAACAAACCTAGGGAGAAAGGGCTCTCGCAGGCAACTCGTCTTGACAACTATCATAAACTTTCTTGAGGCAAAGAAGCTTAGAGTGGAAGAATTGCTTAAGGATATTTACTGGGGAGAATTCTACAAATTAATATTTCAGCAATTCTTTTGAGATAGGGCTTGCATTTAGGGATTGTTTACAACTATGAGCCAGAGACAGCAAGAAGCACATAAGTGTCTAATACCATTCAGTATTCCCCCAATCCTAATAAGGTTAGGCCAATTACTGCCCAATTCTGCAGGTGTGGAAAACGAGGCTCACATAGTTGATGCGACTTTTCCAGCACAACCAGTAAAGTGGCAGTCAAGATGCCATGCAGGTTTGAGCTCAGAACTGCTTCCCTTTCCATCTCCCTCCATCCCACTTACCTTCCCCCTACAATTCCATTTCTCTAATCACTGGGGAGAAAGTAGGGGTTGCTTCTTAATTCACTGTCATGGAATTAAAGGAACTTTCCAACTAAATGTTCTTGGCTTCCTTTCAGATGCTGATCAAGGCAGTTTGTGGTGTTTTACTTCTCTAAGTCTGGGCAGTTCTGTCCCTGGTCAAGTTTCTGTGTTTCCTACTAAAAATCTACATTGACAAAAACCTACTTCTAGATATTTGGGTTCAGTGAGTCCAGAGAGGGCTCTGGGGTTCATCTTTAGCAACAATTCAGGTAATTCTGGTGAAGGCAGTCCACCATGCCATCGTGGAGCCCTGCTGCTCTAGCCTATCTTTTCTCTGCTTTATCACTGATATTTATTCAAGTCAATGTTTGGTTACCAGGAACAGAACTCTCTCAATTCAATTATAAAGGGAGTTTACTGAAAAGGAGGGCAAGGTGACATTATGAAAAAGAATACCGCCCGTCTACTTGAGAACTGGACAATTATCGAAAAGCTATTCTGTTTTGCTTGCTGTCCCTACAGCTCCATGGGTCCTTGTCTCCTCCACTCACTGGAGTTGTAGCAGAGTCTGTCTGCTCCATCTCACCTGCAGCAAGCTTTGTCCCACTCGCCCGTGGCATTAACTTGAGAAGCCTGAACCGGGTCCTACATTCCACTTATCACTGCATTACCCTCAGTAATTGCAATCTCTATATTGCTTAGTTCAACATATCAAACAAGAATCTGACTAGCTCCGCCTGACTGTCCATGGATTGTGTGGCCGCCCTGGTGTTATAGTTGGAGGTTATGTGGGCAAGTGGAGGGGTATATGGTCCTGTGTTGCGTATGTGCCTGTATAAGCCTGCCCCTGAATCAGGAGTGACAAGCATGAGGGAGGGTCCTTAAAAAGATGGCTGTGAGTGGGGATGAAATCAGAACTGTGATTCTTACAATATCACCGTCAGAGAAGTCTTCTTAATTACTTTTGGGGTGCCTGGGTGGCTCAGTTGGTTAAGAGTCAGACTCTTGATTTGGGCTTGGGTCATGATTTCAGGGTCCTATCGGGCTCTGTGTTCAGCAGGAGTCTGCTGGAGATTCTCTCTTCCTCTCCCTCTATGCCTTCCCCTGCTTGCATCCTCTCTCTCTATAGGGAATAAATACATAAATCTTAAAAAAAAAAAAAAAAGACTTAGTTTTTATCTTGCCAGTTCTCAGCTCAACTCCTTCCAGCTCTAATGGCTCCCTACTAAACACGTGGCCAAATCAGAACAGTTCTTCTCAATATTCAAAGCCATATGTGACCTGGCTCTCCTGTGTCTATCTGCAGACATCCCTGCTATAGGAACCTTCTTCAGCAGGTGGGTCACTACTCCCTCTAGTCCTCCAACATGCCATGCTTAATCAGGAATTTTCCATCTTCTCACTTTGCTTATTTTCCTTTAAAGTCCCATTAAGCCTATGGCAGCTTTCAAGACTACTTATTACTCTTGACCATCCAAACACCTCCTGTGTTACCTATTCTGATGGTCATTACATTTGGTCTTGTGCCACACTATGTTTCAGATCTCTCATCTTACTTCTTCAAACAGAGTTCGTTAAAGGCAAGAATTAGGTCACAGACTGAAGGCAAGAATTAAGTTATAGACAGTTATCTTCTGGAGAGTCTAACAGAGAATCATATAATGTAACAAGGCCACCAAGAAGGTAAGACAAAGAAAGAGCTGGATGAAAATCATTTCATATTGGCATAAATATCTTTTGAACTTAAATATTACAGTTCAATATCACTCTTATCTTTTAGTCAATCCATCTAAAAGATTTGGCTCATCTGATATATGATCTCCTTCCATATTCTTTTTTTAAATTAAAGATTTATTATTTTTGAGAGAGAGAGAGACTGAGAGAGAGCAAGGGGAGGGGCAGATGAAAAGGGAAAAAGAGAATCTCAAGTAGACTCCATGCCAAAAATGGAGCCCGACTCGCAGCTTGATCCCACCACCCTAAGAACACGACCCAAGCCCAAACCAAGAGTCTGATGTACAACTGACTGTACCACCCAGCCGCCCCACTGTTTTTTCTTTCTATCCCAAGTTATTTTCATTCAGCTTATTAAGTTAAACCCAATAACCACTAATAATTACATGGGACAACATGCTAGTAAAATTTCAACAGAAGTCAGACTTTAAATGTCATTGTTAAAAATAATTTTAAATGGAAGGAGACAAGGTACCGTGGCAACATACATATACAGTCTACTAGGTTTATTTATTTTTTATTTTTTAAATTTAATTTTATTTTTTTCAGTCTTCCAAAATTCATTGTTTATGCACCACACCCAGTGCCCCATGCAATACATGCCCTCCTTAATACCCACCACCAGGCTCACACAACCTCCCATCCGACTCCCCTCCAAAACCCTCAGTTTGTTTCTCAGAGTCCACAGTCTCTCATAGTTTGTGTTGGAGAGGATGTGGAGAAAGGGGAATCCTCTCACACTGTTGGTGGAAATGCAAGTTGGTGCAGCCACTTTGGAAAACAGTGCGGAGATTCCTGAAGAAATTAAGAATAGAGCTTCCCTATGACCCTGCAATTGCACTGCTGGGTATTTACCCCAAAGATACAGATGTAGCGAAAAGTAGGGCCATCTGTACCCCAATGTTCACAGCAGCAATGGCCATAGTTGCCAAACTGTGAGAAATAGCCAAGATGCCCTTCAGCGGACAAATGGCTAAAGAAGATACAGTCCATATATACTATGGAGTATTAGGCCTCCATCAGAAGGGATGAATACCCAACTTTTGTATCAACATGGACAAGACTGGAGGAGATTATCCTGAGTGAAGAAATAAGTCAAGCAGAGAGAGTCAATTATATGGTTTCACTTACTTGTGGAGCATAAGGAATAACACAGAGGCCATGGGGAGATGGAGAGGAGAAGTGAGTGGGGGGAAATTGGAGGGGCAGTCTATGAGTTTTAAAAGAAATTACCTCATAGCCGAGCAAATGTCCATTGCTTAACTTCCAAGGAATGGTATTCCATGACACTTCAATTTCTGAGGAAGATAGGCTATTTGCAGATACTTGAGACGGAGCTATTGTAGGCTCTGTTTGGCAACAGAAAGTGAAATACAATGATTATTTTGGTAGTTAATTTAAAAATCTATTGAAGGTCTTATTTTTAAAAAGGCACTTTAATATATTTGGAAAGCCAATAAAACACTTTATCAAAACATTTGAAAACATAAACCAGGTCTTGATCTGTTTCCCTGCTTTGGGAGTAGGTAGACTTTCCTTGAGAAACAGCAGCAGCAAACTCTTCTTTCCTCTGTTGCACTTTTTTCTTGGTATCTTTTCTTCCCTTCTTTCCCTACGTTCTCTCCACCAGTTTCTCATTTCTTTCCCCTCCAACCCAGAGCTCTTGGGCATTCCAATGCACACAAATGCTGCCTGTTTGTTTAATTTTGTCTTGCCAAACAAAGTCATGCTCTACAGAGTTCATTTACTCAATAAACATTTAGTTAGTGCCTTCTGTATCCCAGGACACAAGAGGGGCACACTTAAATGAGATACAGCAACTTCCAGACGTTTCCTGTTTTGAAGGAGTAGACAGACATGCACAGAACTTATTACACAAGAAATATCCCTCTGTAATAAACAACTCTTAGCTTGAGGGGCTCATAGTCATTCTCCTGTCTCACAGCACAGATCTGAGCAGGGACTTCCCCTCTCCCAATACCCATTTCTGTGTTAAATCATCCTTCTTCTGGGCTGTGCTGATTGATAGTGAGGCAGAATCTTGGTCCACGGAAGGGTCTATTAGATTTTCTGTCCTGATAATTCGAAACTTGGTTTGGACAGATGAGGAGTACTTGAGGCCAGTCAATCCAGTCCTGGTACCCTAGAGAGCTAGAGGGCTTCTGAGGCCCCACAGCTTTTCTTATTAATGATCCTTACGAGATACGCTGTTTAAATCTTCTTTTGATTCAGTAAATCATAGTATCCAACAAATCCTTCACTTTTTCATAGAAAAGTCAAATCTCTATCTGATGTTTGCAACAGAAAGACCTTTATTCAACTCATCAATGGTGGCAAGAATAATAACAGGAGGAGGAAAGTGCAGGGGGGTAGGGTGAGAGTAACAGGCTGTGGTTGTCCCTCCCTCCAACCTCCAGCCCTCCCAGTCCAGAATGCACAGGGTAGGCAGTGCTTGAAAACCCCCGGGGTAACCACCATCCTTCCTCAGACTGCTCTCCTTACCAGGAAAATCCTTGGCTAGTCTTGGAAATGGGGTCTGGCTATGAATATAAAGGCTCTTATTTTTTGTGAAAGTTTTAATACTACTTGTTTTTCTCTCAGAACTCCATAGAAAAAGAGAGGATAAGAATATGTGGTATTAAAAAACTGAGTCTTCTTATTATTTTAGACATGACTACTGTGGACCGCCTTCTGCAATTTTTTTTTTAAATTTATTTATTTGACAGAGAGATCACAAGCAGGCAGAGAAGCAGGCAGAGAGAAAGGAGGAAGCAGGCTCCCCGCTGAGCAGAGAGCCCGATGCGGTGCTCGATCCCAGGACCCTGAGATCATGACCTGAGCCGAAAGCAGAGGCTTAACCCACTGAGCCACCCAGGTGCCCTCACCTTCTGCAATTTACTGCAAGGTCTTGGGGTAGAGAAGACACTGCAAAGCCACATTTCATGAGTTCAGAATGGTTCAGGGCAAAGGCTCTTGGTTAAAATACTTGTTTGATAAGTCTGTATGGAGCATGGCTAGTTTATTCATTTCTTTCATTAAAATTCCATTTTCTTAAGTATACATGGGCTATAATGATAGTAGCTACATGTAATTCCTCATTAGAAAATCCAAATTAGGTAACGTCCGGCAATGGTAAGCATCAATTCATGCTAGCTCCTAGCATTCTTATTAAGTAGAACCCCATGTGATAGCCAATATTCAGCTACTTTTTTCTTATAAAACGACAATTTCATATGATTCTCCTAATAATCATATTTTCTAAGGAGATACCATAGTTGGGGCAAGTGTAAAGGAAAGGCAGAGAGATAGCATGAGTCCAGAGTGGAGAATATGTGAATCTACACTAGTTGGAACCAGTGTATCACATCTTTAAGCCTGTACATTGCAGACCTCTCCATGTCAGACTTTAGGCCTCCCTCTCCATTCTGCTAACGTCTCATTCTCAGGTCATAGGAAACACCATAAGAATCGAGACTGGGGCATTTTGAAGAGAGTATCCTAATCTTATCCCCCCAAGAAGAAGGCTGTGGGAAGCTGTGTTGTGCCCTGTTTCACAAGCTGGAGCTCAAAATGTACTCGTCATCCACAGATTTTAACCAAGAGTTACATCCTCTGACTGGCTACTGAGCCTCGTACTTCAAGTCGGCTTGGCTGATGTGTATTACCTGGACTGTGAATCTAACTGCGGCTTCAGTCATTATTCTTTGGAAGAAATTTATCTGAAATCACAAAGCATTTACTAGGTTTACTGATAACACAAACCACACAGTCTCCATACCTTCTTCGGCAGAGAACACGGTTGTCACCGGGCTAAATGGTCCTTCACCTTTGTTATTATAAACACCCACTTTAACTTCATACAGTGAAAATGGCATGATGCTTTCATTCCTAAAGACATATCTTGGGGTATCAGGAGATGTGACCACTGTCTGGATCCAGTTAGTAACGCCAAGAGGGCGGAAGGCAACAACATAACCAAAACCTTCACCATTCTGTAGTTCTTCGGGGACTGGCTACAAAGGAAAAACATATTAAATCACCCTTACACATGAAGGCAAGGCAAAAATAAATGAGCTCTAATCCTTAGTCTTTTGCAAAACCCATCAAATAATAAAAAAAAAAAAAAAAAAGAAACGGTCAGTGGCACAGTCAGGTGCTTTAAAGAGACATATGCCACTTTTTCATAGCCATCCAGATAACCAGTTGGAATTAAGTTATTCAGGTTTTTTTAAGCACCCTGTAGCTCCAATCTGAGTTATGCATCATAAGATATACTTTCAGTTGAATATACCTCATCACTTGAGTCAAATAAAAATCATCTAATCCAGAATGTTGACTTTATGGAAAAAAAATTACCTATTGATATGATGATTAAGTACAAAGACTAAAACTATAAAAAAAAAAGAAAGTAAAAACAACGTATTAATGTCAAAGCTGTATTTAGATCATGTCAACAATTCCGCCTGACACTCCTTCATGATCTCTTAACTTTCTATTTTTCCATCAACATCTTCAAATAAGGCAGCCGATTCTCATGCTTTCTGACTTTAAATGTGCTAATTACACATTTTTTTCCTAATTACAGCATAAAGCAAGAGCTGAGAGCATGGCCAGGAAGCAAGCACCTGCTGGAATCAATGGGTGAACATCATCAGTGGGGTTACAGCTGCGTGGAAAGCCGTGAGGACAGCTTGAGAGCAAACAGCCAGGACTTGACTCTCAACCCCATGTTTACCAGCCAAATGACTCTGGGCAAATTATTTAATATTCTCTATGCCTTAGTGTTTTCATCTATAAAATGTTGCAAGAGTGAAATGAAAACAAAACAAAACAAAACAAAACAAAAACAAAACACAAATCAGTTCTAGAAACAATGATTAGCATAAGATGAGCTACTAGTACTATGGCCCACCACCAGCACCACCAGAGGCTGTGATGGGAACAGCAAACCCCTGAGGGGGAGGCTGCTGTCCAGACACTTACATCCCAAGTTATCACCAGCTCAGACCGGCTTCCACCTCCTCCACTGACTTCTGAAGGAGGTACTTCCGGAACTGTGTAGGTCAGAGAGACAGAGATAAAACCCTATTTGCATTTGTTTCAATGTTGCTTATTTCTAATATTTGAAGTAATTTGATCATTGGCACATTATACGTGTGTGTGTGTGTATCTGGATCATGTGACACATACATGCAATATCCACATATGCATATTTATCTTTGAGAAGATCATCAAATAATTTATTTTTGCATGAAATTTTCATAGATCTGCAATACCTCAAACAGTAAGAAAAAAATGACTCAGGATAGAGGTCAATACAACAAGGGAAAGTGATTCCCTGGGGATGATGGGAAATGAACCCAGCATGAACGTTTCACTTGTGACTCTTCCACATTACAGATATAGTTGTTGTATCAACACTGACTTTACTTAAAAAAAAAACAAACAAAAAGACCTAGACTCAAATCCTCAAATCTTTTTATGAGGTATTCTTTATACACCTCACATGGGTATCAGATTCCCTGTTTATACTGAGAACTTTATGCTTAGTAATTTCTATGACACAACTAGAATAGAAGTTCCTGAAGGTGTGTCTTTGTTCAGAGCTGTAGCCACCATATCTAGAAAGTGCTGATCACACAGTAGATCCTCCGTAAGTATGTGTTGTATGAATAAACAAACGGACTACAAAGATTGGCATGGTTCTCCTATTTCTCATAATTCTTGCCATAAACATCACACGCATTGTCCTGAGTGAAAAAGCATCATTACAATTACTGAAACATATTCCATGACTTCTATTTTGGCTCAGTTCCTAAAGTGACATACTAGTTATACTTCAAACATCATTTTAATCAGCATTAATTAATATTACAGATTCTGAAAAGGAAAGTCTATAGATCCTCCCAGATGCCTCAGGAATCCGATACTACGAACATTTCCTGAGTTTCAATTTCAATGTTAGGGTATTTTTAGAGTTATAAAAATAGTCTTAATATTAATACTCACCCAAAACATAACATTTTAACAACGATTCTCTCTTAATCTAATAGTTGAGAGATCAAAATATTCCTGATCATCATTTGCTTGAGCTCATTCATGGAGCTTGGTGGTAAAATGAGATTTCCTAGCAGCAGAACTCCCAAATGTCATTATCCTACCAATTTGTCAATGCTTGTTATAAACGAAAACAGCATTTCCCCTGTTAACAGGGTGACTATGTCAGATAGTAATTATAACTTTAAGTGACAAAAATATATTCACTTAACATGCACTAATGAATGCTGATGATGGACTGAACTTTTGGAAATGTCACATTACATCAGAATCACTTACAAGAATGTCTTTTGACAAATGCCATATGGCCAGTTCTGCTATTACGTAGGTCAGATAATTGCAACAATGGATTATTGAGGTTAATCCCCTGCTGGCCTGGAGGCCAAGTCGGAGAGAAATGGAAATACACACCCAGGGAAACCTATTAACCTATTTTACTCAGAAAACAAAAACACTAACCTGCCTCTTCAGTTCTTACTTTTTCTGAGGGTAAACTGGGTTCTCCACCTCCAATTTTGTTACTGGCTACAACCCGAAATTCGTATTCCACCCATGGATTTAACTCGACGACTGTAGCGGTGTGTGTTTTCCCATCAATAACCTCAGGCACTGAAAAGGAATATGTCAGAGAAGTGACATTCTGCAGGTCTTAGCACTGGTTTAAAACCCATTTATAGGTACCAACGGCATTTGACTCTTTTCCTTTACCTGTTGTGGCAGTTTGCCAACCCACAGAGAAAGGTGTCCTCGCCTGAACAGAATAGGATATAACTGGGCTATGGTTGTCTGTACCTTCTTTCCAAGAGAGTTGGGCTGTGGTATCTGTAATTTCATCTACCTTCACATTTTCTGGTGGCCCAGGTGAACCTAAGAAAGGCAAAAATGCAAAAGTGGGCAGCAATTTCATAATATCATCTTCTACCCAAGTGAAGAATGTCACATGATCAATGTAATACCGACAACAGATCCTAATTTCAAAAGTACTTAGGGAAAAAGGGTATTTCCCTAGCAAAACAACTACTGCATTTTCTTTCGGACATTTCTGCTGTTAGATATTCAATCTGGATGGGAGTCAGTAATATCAAAATCATAGTATTCTAGGGTTGCAAATGATGCCCACTTTTTGAGGATTTCTTCACCTTTCCAAATACAACATCATTTACTTTTGGCATGATGTCTTTTCCTTTAATCTACTGGTGCACCTCTGTTGTTTCCAGTTTGCTTTCCAGGGCTGTTTTAGTCTATCACACACTCTGGTCATTTTCAGCCCAGTAGCAAATCAGTACCTTGGACAGTGACTCAGATTGGCAAATTCTCTCAGGCATTCTGGATGATCTCAGGTTTTTGGAAGTTGTCATATACACATTATCACTATTCTCTTTCATATTAAACACTACTGCTGCATTAATGACATGCTCAAAACCACATCAGCTTGGCAGCACCTGTGAAATGCTGATTACAGCGAGCGCTATTCGCAGGGCAGAGTTGAGATATTTATTTCGTAGAGTTAGCACCCATTCTTGTCATCATAGTCTCTGGTCTATTTGGGGGGAGGGAATCAAATCAATAATACAACTCACATGTTCATATGTGGTCTCATGGTTTTTCCTCCAGTAAGGAATGACCAGTTAAGATATGAGATTTAAAAAAAAAATTAAACGAAACAAAACAAAACAACAACAACAAAAACCACTGAGGCATTAATGTCTACCTCTTACTATGAGGTCGGCGGCAGATGAAACACTGTCCACCCCCGTCTGCACCATACACACATATTTTCCACTGTGTTTCAGCTGAATGTTTCTGATCATTAAATCACCAGATGAACTCTGTTGGAAAAAAAACAGGTAATGAACACACTGTCATTTTGAAAATGGGAAGAATTCTTGAAGGCTGTAGCCAACAACACCATTGGGATAAAACCCATATTTAGAGAGAAGACCAAGGAGGTTCAAGACTGTAGACTGCTATAATGGAATGTATGGAAATAAAAACAAGTTAAAAACCATACGTGGCTGCACACATAGATTCCTGTAGCTAAATAAACGACAAGATTTCCCCTGGGCATTTATGGCTTCAAAAGTAAATAAGGACAGAGATTATGGTCTCAGAGTCTATTTACTTCCACTAGGGTGACGCTTCTTTTTATATCCACTGCTCAGCACCAGCTCAACTCTTTTCTCTGGTTCCAACCTCTATGCAATTATCTGCCTGAGAAGAGGAGGGAAGCGTTTAGGTATCTGGTGAGAGATAAATACAGCAGGACAAGAGGATTACCATGGTTGAAACATTTTTCTGATCACATTGGTGCTTAAAAAGCCCAATGCTATTTAATTTGTTCAATACAGAATTTAGGAACAGTCAGTATGAACCCCTCAATAAGAAGAAATTAGAACAGTTTAAACCCTAAAAATAACAGCTGTCCATAAAGACATTTGCTGGCATTCTCTAGCACCAATTAATGGAGCAAATGTATTTCTAAAAGCTCAACTTCAAATGGTCTGCATTTTAAAAGAATATAAAATCATGTTCATAAAATTACTTACTGCAGGCCAGTTCCACGCATTAGTAAAAATATGAATGAAAATAAAATGATTTGGAAAGCAAAGCTCTTTGAAAATGATCACCAACTGAAACATCTCTTAACTGGTACACAGAGGAAGCAATGGTGTTTATCTTATTAATTAAAAGGATAGGTTTACTCGTGGGTTTTCCTAGTATTTTTTTGGAAAGATGGGTTCCATTCTCCAGCTTTTAGGCAATTTCCTAAGATCTCCTACAGGGAAATTCTTTAAATATTATTTCCTAGGTTTTGAATGGGCTATGCATTCTCTTTTGGTCAGGTTGTGTGGCTTTTGCCTGAATGTCTTGGGTACTGGGAGAAAGCAGACGTGAGGTGATTGATGGCTGTAATTAAATGATAATCCAAAAACTGTTAAGTTTGCACATTTTACTTTCATCAAGTTGAACTTTTTTCCTTCCCTCCCTCTCTTTTCTCCTCAGGGTTATTTAGAAATTTATCCCCAGGACAAAACTTTCAATGCTTGCTGACCTTTAGAAACTCTTCCGGTTTTATGAGCTCCATATACTCACAGGAGCTTGATTATCATTTCTATAGAAATCTCTTCTTTTCAGGGAGGTAAGAACTGTTACTATTAAATTCCATCAAGGCATTGGGAGAGTTATTATTCTTCCCTAGGTTTATTTGCTTATTTTGAAAGCAGTTCGGTAAAAGAAAATTGGAACTGGACTTTCTTTATGTCCTTAGACATATAAATACATCTAAAAGTCACATTGGATGGTTATATTTGTTGAAACTATAAGGAAGAGACAGATATTGGATGTCATTTCTTTTCACTTATGGTATGGGTGGGTGAAGAGAGAAAAAAGTTAGCTCATGTCAAAGCCAAACCACCTTCCTGAAGAAATGTAGTTAGGTTCACCATCAGGAGAAATATAATTTTTAATTATCTATTTACAATGTAGAGTGGAGAAAGGAAGCAATTAAATAAGACACGTGAATAGTAGGAACCACTGATTTTTTTTTTCAGCACTAACATGAAGTTGAATGGATGAATACATAAATGGAAAGTAAAATTTACCAAAATTTAGAAAGGATGCCTCTTTAATTTCTGTCTCATTCAATAAAACATATTTGTATTGTTCTTCTTCAACTGCTTCTTTCTTACTATATCTATTCTTTTAATGGATTGATATACAGCGTTAAGATCCACCTTAACAAAAGTTCATTGAGTGCTTGCCATGTTAAGTCCACTCCAGGACAGTGAAGTACCTAATACATGGTCTCTGCCTTCTAGGATGTAAACCCAAGTCAGGGTAACAGATATATACATGTGAAGCAAGTTATTTTTACAAGTTTATAAAGTTTATTTATGAAGGTTAAATAAATTTGCATGGCACAGACCATTTATAGATAACTTCAGAAGAAATGAGACAATTTCAAGTCCTACTGAGGATGTGGGACAACTGGAAATCATTATGCTAACAGGACTATAGATTAGTAGGACCATTCTGGACAACTATTTAGAAGTATCCACTAAGGCAGGACATACGCATAATTTATGACCCAACAATTCCACTCCTAAGTATACACTCTACAGAGATGTATGCATATACTCAACAAAGACATTTACAAGAATGTAGCAGTGCTACTCAAAAACAACCTAATCAGAATCACATGAAGTAGATGAATTAGCAGGACACTCATTTAAGCAAATAGTATTAGACCATGAGAATGAATGAATAATAACTTTAGATCAACGTGGCTGCCTCAACGTCAAAGATAAAAACTGGGTAGCAAAGAGCACGTTACAGTAATCTATTGTATCACAAGTGTGGATTATGGTTGCCTTTTCAAAGGATGACTTCTGAGATAAAGGTCATGCTGTTTCCTGATTTTGGTGCTGGATACCTGAGTGTGTTCATTTCTGATCTGTGCATTTTGGGGGTAGAATATAATAGTTCTTAAAATGCAGTTATTATGACATACAGCTATATGTTTAAATGTTCCACATTAAATAAGACCACAGGCTGAAGCAGCCAAATAACATGATTATAATTCTAAAGTCCAAATTCTTCCACAAGAATGAGACATTTACTGCTAATAATTTAAGTACCTATACTATTAATTAGAACATCCTATAATTTCTTACCAATATGCAACTGAAAATTCTCCAACATTAAAGAAGATAAAAAAGGAAAAGACAATTCCCAAGGAAAGTTTCAATTATATCAAACCAGTTCCTGTCCCCATCAACTTTTCATTGTTTTTTTTTTTAACATTTGATTTATTTATTTGACAGAGAGAGATCACAAGTAGGCAGAGAGGGAGGCAGAGAGAGAGGAGGAAGCAGGCTCCCTGCCGAGCAGAGAGCCCAATGTGGGGCTCGATCCCAGGACCCTGGGATCATGACCTGAGCCGAAGGCAGAGGCTTTAACCCACTGAGCCATCCAGGTGCCCCTCAATTTTTCATTGTTAATGGTTACAGTATAGTTAATTGATGATTAACTGTGATAAAGGTAAGAGAAGTGTATCCAGAAAAACACAAGTAAAATTAGTGAAGTATAACTCAATAAAACTGAAAAAAATTGTCAAAATGTGGTAAATCAGTACTCAGTAGATTATTTCTCAACATGTTTATCAATAAAATTGCATCCCTTATTTAGATATATTTAGATTCAAAGAAAACATTTTTAGGAACACTACTAATTCTTTGGATAACAAATAGCTTGTAGTTTGTTGTCTATTAATTAGTTTGTTAGTATTTCTTTGTGTTGTTTTCCTAAACTCTCCTTTCCCCACACCCCTTTCCTCAAATACAGAGGATAGATAAGAACTGGGCAGAGGCAGAGTAAAATCTTTTTTTTTTTTTTTAAATATATTTCCCATCCTTCTTTCCCTTAAAATCTCCCTCTCAAAGCACAACAGTGCAATTTCCACCCTTTCCCTCTTCAATGCTGCTGATCAGAGATTTACTGAGAAATGGAGATTTTAGTAATGGGACAGGCCTATTCTGATGGCATACACAGGCATTTAAGAAGCAGGAGACATTTCCCTAAGTTATAAGAATTTCCTAAGTTCCAGAGTAGAGAGCCCAGATATGGACCTGCAACTCTATGGTCAAATAATCTTTGACAAAGCAGGAAAAAAAACATACAGTGGAAAAAAGACAGTCTCTTCAATAAATGGTGCTGGGAAAATTGGACAGATATGTATAGAAGAATGAAACTGGACCATTCTCTCACACCATACACAAAGATAAACTTGAAATGGATAACAGACCTCAATGTGAGGCAGGAATCTATCAAAATCCTAAAGGAGAACATAGGCTGTAACCTCTTGGACATCGGCCACAGCAACTTTTTTCAAGGTATGTCTCCAAAGGCAAAGGAAACAAAAGCGAAAATGAACTTTTGGGACTTCATCAATATCAAAAGCTTCTGCACAGCAAAGAAAATAGTCAACTCAACAAAGAAAGAGGCAACCCACGGAATGGGAGAAGATATTCGCAAATGACACTACAGAAAAAGGGCTGATGTTCCAAGATCTATAAAGAACTCCTCACACTCAACACACACAGAACAGATAATCACGTCAAAAAATGGACAGAAGATATGAACAGACACTTCTTCAAAGAAGACATACAAATGGCTATCAGACACATGAAAAAATGTTCATCATCATTAGCCATCAGGGAGATTCAAATAAAAAACCACATTGAATACATTATATGTTTATTAAAAAAAAATTGGAAGGGGAGGCGAACCATAAGAGACTAAGGACTCTGAAAAACAACCTGAGGGTTTTGAAGGGTCAGGGGTGGGAGGTTGGGGGAACAGGTGGTGGGTAATAGGGAGGGCACGTTTTGCATGGAGCACTGGGTGTTGTGCAAAAACAATGAATACTGTTACGCTGAAAAAATAAATAAAATGGAAAAAATTAAAAAAAAAAACAAACCACATTGAGATACCACCTTACACCAGTTAGAATGGCCAAAACCAACGAGAGAGTAAACAATAGGTGTTGGAGAGGATGTGGAGAAAGGAGAACCCTCTTACACTGTTGGTGGGAATGCAAGTTGGTGCAGCCACTTTGGAAAACAGTGTGGAAATTCCTTAAGAAATTAAAAATAGAGCTACCCTATGACCCTGTAATTTCACTATGGGTATTTACCCAAAGATACAGAGGTAGTGAAAAGAAGGGCCATCTGTACCCCAATGTGCATAGCAGCAATGGCCACAGTTGCCAAACTGTGGAAAGAGCAAAGATGCCCTTCAACGGACGAATGGCTAAAGAAGATATGGTCCATATATATAATGGAGTATTATGCCTCCATCAGAAAGGATGAATACCCAACTTTTGTATCAACATGGACGGGGCTGGAGGAGATTATGCTGAGTGAAATAAGTCAAGCAGAGAGAGTCAATTATCATATGGCTTCACTTATTTGTAGAGTGTAAGGAATAACATAGAGGACATAGTGAGATGAAGAGGAGAAGTGAGTTGGGGGAAATCAGAAGGGGAGACAAACCATGAGATACTGTGGACTCTGAGAAACAAACTGAGGGTTTTGGAGGGGAGAGGGTTGGGGGTTGGGTGAGCCTGGTGGTGGGTATTATGGAGGGCACGTATTGTATGGAGCATTGGGTGTGGTGCATAAACAATGAATTTTGGAACACTGAAAAAAAACTAAAATTAAATTAAGAAAAAAAAGAATTCATTAAATTAAGAAAAAAAAGAAGAATTCCCTAAGTTCCTTCTGAAATGCCCTATCTTTTAATTTTTTAAAAGATTTATTTATTTATTTGACAGACAGAGATCACAAGTAGGCTGAGAGGCAGGTAGAGAGAGAAAGGCAGACACAGGCTCCCCATTGAGCAGAGAGCCCGATGCGGGGCTCAATCCCAGGACCCTGGGATCATGACCTGAAATGAAGGCAGAGTTTTTAACCCACTGAGCAACTCAGGCACCCCGTGAAATGCCCTATCTTTTAAAAATAAGATAATTCATTCAAAACTATCTATGCTTGTCTACCTGTACTTTCGATGCTGAGGATACAATGGTGAAAAAAACAACAGTCCATATGTTCATAGGGTTTATAGTTGAAAGACAGTCATTAATCATATGAGTATAATAAATGAATGTAAGATTATAATGTAATAATGCTAGCTCAAAGCACATAGAGGAATCTATGATTTTCTGGAGTTTTGGTGAGTTAATAGTCGAGCTGAGATTTGCAACATGAGTACAAGCTATCTAAAAAAAGAGGGTTATAAAAAATGGTTTATTCTAGGGCACTTAAACATATACAAAGACCCTAAGGCAGGTGAGAACATAGTCTATTTGGGAGTATGAGGGGAGAGAGGATATCAGGGGTATAGTTAATCCACAAATTGTTCATTTGTCCCCAGAAAACATAAAGTTCACTGTAGATTGTTTCAAGTTCATATTTATACTTTGATGAAAATAAAATTTTGAGTTTCTTCTATTTAAAAATATTTTTTAAAGTTTCACTAGATTTACCTGATTATCCAATTATTTGTTCATCTGGTGATATAGGTGTCTCCCAGGAAAAAATTCCATTTCCAGAACATGTTATAGGTATAAACAGTAAATGGATGTATAAGCCAAATCATCTTTGAAATAAATGCTAAGGAAAATTCAGTGTGCATGAAATGAAATAGAAGAGGGGCTTATTAACTTTTCCCCTATATTTTCTTAAATGATGACGCTAATGGAATTTTTTATATAATTTAAAACCTAGTCTTCCCTGGGCAGGGGGGTAAATGCTAAAAATAGTACATGATATGATAAGCCATGCCAGGTAAAAATAAAAATAAGTAGATCATTAATAATTATGGGTAGGCTGAAAGTACATTGTGATATCTAACATATGCTAAAAATCAAGGAATAAAATAAACCTTAGAACTCAAGAAACCTCTTGAACCGAGCAAATGAAGCATAAACTTGCAGTATAAAAAATTATCAGCAAAAACTAATTCCCTAGTAAGCACTCTCTATGTAAATGCTGCTGCTGGATTGCCAAGAAGCATAATTTTTCAGTTTAAGGGGGAAAAAAAAGCCTTTGATGACTATTTGGAAGGCAAGGTTGAATAGGTGGTCCTCCTCCTTTTTGTCACTTTTCACAGCCTGTTATTGCATAGATTCCAATATAAATCATTCAACCCATCACTGGGTTGCCTTCCAAATCCTGACACAGCATGCAAATTATATGCAGGTGCCTTGAAAGCAGTCAAGCCTGCTGGTGCCTTCTGGAACCTGGGTGGTGTTTTCCTCTGTGAATGTCCCTGAAGGAATTGCTGATAGACCTGTATCTCTGATCAACCAAATCAAAACTTGCCCCCCACCAACCCAAAACAGCTGCAGCAAGGTCAATTCCATTGCCAATGTATACTGTACATGCAAGGAAAATAAATAATTAGAAGCCACTGGAACATGAAAAAAAGGTCCTAATACTAAACAGTCTTAATTTTGCTGACTAAGAACTTTATCTGAAACTGTCCAATTCTTATCCAAACAGGTGAGACTGAAAGGCAGGTAATAGGAGTCTGCTAATATCAAAATTTGCAGTATATTCTTTGATACCAATAAATTGGAGTAATTGCTCCATTACTGGATTGAGAGTCCCAGCCTCCTCCAACATAACTATTTTTGGAAGAGTGACACATAAAAAAATGATAAAAACTCAGTCAAAGGCACTTTATGCATATTTTAGGTTGTGTCCAATACCCGTTTGCTGTAAAGGGATCAGCTTTTCTATTGCCACATCAAGTTCTTATTAACAACATGGGACATTTCTTTTCTGGGTGGCGGTATGCTGATGGTGTGTCTAAGAATCTGTGGCATCAGGATGCCTCATCTTTGTTCTCACAGTAATTTTAACTCAGTGTTTCCTAGTGACTTCTTTCAATAGAGTTGTACCTCCACAGTTGTATGTTGCCATATCCCATTTTTTCTTAAAATTATAAACTTTTCTAGACTCATATTTATATGGAAATTGATATGGAAAATGCATGTCTTCATCTTAAATGGCTGTTAACCAAAATAATAGTTACCTGCCAAAATGAATACAACAAGTGGAAAACAGTGCAAAGAACACTGTGTAAAATCATGTAAATGGACATTAGCTGGACCCAGTCAAAGTCTCTGAGACTGAGACCTTTGCTCTCGTAGTTAAAAGGGGAGATTAGCTACTATTAGAGAACCATTAGTGACAAACCAAATGCCATATTGAAACATTCTCCTTGATTTAACCTCTATGATTGAAACAAAATTAAAAATAGAATAGATCTCTCATTCTATCTTATTTAATACTGCCTGTTGGTATGTGGTCTGTGCTTTGCAAAACATGGGGCTATACAGTTCACTACACCCAGCAGTTCTCCATGCTGGCTAGACAATAAATTTACCTGAAGCGTCTTTAAAAAAAAACCCAGAAATGCCTAGGTCACATCCCGGAACAATTAAATGAGAATGGACTAGGAAATGTAGACGCTCTACCTGATTCTAATGAGTAGTCAGGGTCAACACTCGTGATACCTCCTGAGATGTTCCATTCTTCATCTTCACTTCTTTTATAAATAATCGCATTATTTAGGCTCTAAATAATCACTCACATCTATTCCTAAATCTAAAATTCTGCAACTAGTAAGTGCATGAGAAAATCGTTAACTTAGGCTGTTTACTGATGGGCTCATACGCTGAGAACAGAAATCCTATACATATTTTAATCATAGAGTACGGGTGAGAAAGCCAGTATTTGAAACAGGTACCATAGGTCAATCACAAGACACATTTCCTTACAATTAGACTGCCTTGGTATGTTTACCATAATTTAAAAAAAAATAGACACTGAAATAATTCAACATGCTGATACATTTCTCTAGATTCATACAAAAACTTAATATTACTCAACATGAATTACTCTAGGATTTCTCTGGATTTATGGAATAATTCTGGCACCGAATGAAAGTATTTCAAGTCATGAGACTACCCTGAGTAGCAATTTAACTTGTAGATCAGATCTCTCTCTCTTTTTAAATCCTTATATTATAAGCTTAAAATTTAGTAAGAGACATTTGTCCCTTGTAGAATGAAAGGCTAGTACATAAGAATAAGACATTCTCATACACAGGAATAAAAAGTCATTTCATGGAAACTTGACCAAGCTGTGCCAAATGCCTTATGTTTGCTTGTAGTTTTAGTTACTATTGCTATGTAATAAATTACCTAAAATTTAGTGGCTTAAAATAACAATGATCATTTATTCTACTCTGGATTGTGTGATTTAAGCAGAGATCAGTGGGGGAAGTTCATCACTGCTCTAAGTCTCATCAGCTAGGGTGGCTCGCAGGGGACTAGAAAGCCCATTTACATGACTGGTAAGTTGAGGTGGGTTGCTGGCTGGGAATTCAGCCATACCTGTGGGCTGGGGACTTTAGTTCCTCTTGAGGTAGACCTCTCCACAGTGTGCTTGGGCTTCCTCATATTATGGTGGCTGGATTCCAAGAGAAATTGTGCTGATGGAACAAGATAGAAATGCATGCATTTTTACGAGCTAGCCTTAGCAATCACATAGCATCACTCCTGCTCTTTTTTATTGTTCAAGGAGTCATAAAGGACTAGGTTTCAAGGTAGGAGACATAGATTTCACCACTCAGTGGGGAGGAGTGTCAAAGTCATTCTGAAAGAAGAGCAAGTTGATAAGGGACGTTGTTACAGCTATCTTGGAAACATGGTTGGCTATACTCCTCCAGAAATCTCTGTATGTACAATACTACCTCTTTTTTGGGCAGCTGACCTATAGGCACTATAAATAAAATGGTTCCTCCGTTCTCTGCCGTTTCCTTGGGTTCCTCCCATCAGGAGATCTGAGGGAGAGGGAATAGTGAGTTTGGGGTATTTACTCACCAAAATTTATCCTTGCAAAGTTGTTTTGAGTGGCTATATGCAGGCCCCAAAATAGTTTAAAAACAACAATAGCAACTACAACTACAACAACCCTTGCCTGAACACCCTTTCTTTCTTGTTGGTAGCCTCTGTGACACAGAAAAAGGACTCCTAAGCAGTCAGAGAGAATAAAATTATGTCATCTCCCAGGAGAAGTGCTCAAAAATAAATCTCACTCAGCAGACCAACGTATTCCAACAGCTATCCCAATACTTCAGAGGTGTAGGTTTTCATCTCAAAGTCTTACTGAAGAAGATTAAAAAAAAGACTAGGTTTAATGTCAAATATGATTATTGTTAGCTACTTTTTCTGGTAAGAGTATGATCTAAAATTTTAGAGTCTGTATAAGAAAAACTAAAAAATAAGAGTGTTTACTGTAATAAAAAAATCTAAAATTTCCAATTTTTGTCTAAAAATTTAAACTGCCCCAAAGGAACCATTTATTCTTTATTTAGGTTCAGATCAATTAAATTGTGTAATAAAATATTATGTCTTACAAAGTAGAATGATTTTCTTTCTGAAATTGGGACATAAAATCTAAGCCAGCATGAACAATTACAATCCAATAATAAAAAGGCAAATAACCCAATTAAAAAATGGACTAGACACCCTGACTTCTGGTTTTCAGGCCGTGTATAAGCAGCTTAACGTCAGTTTGTTTTAAAAGCGAGTAAAAAGTTGAATGAACTGAAAATCAACACCTCATGTTAGATCTGGTATAGAAATGAGGTCATAGAGAAAAATCACTGTCTCCCAAACTGGGAAAAAAACAAAAAACAGAAATAAAAAAAACAGGTAAATACAGAGAATCCTAATTTATGAGCAGAAACTTGCTCAGGAGCCAGTAGTGGGGGTAGAGAAACCTGAACTGTAACTGATGAATTGCTAGAGGGTCACTGTGGACAAGCCTGAGAGCTACGGGGAACTCCCAGGAACAATCGTAGGGGGTTCTCCACACGTCTGTGAGCTGCTCCTCCATGAGTTCTTCAAGGTCACCACAGTGACTACTGGAGAAAAGTCTCCCTGTGTTTCTGGCAGGGGACGGGAACAAGAATCATTCACTAGGTTGAAATAAGCCAAAGCATTTTGTTCTTAACAAGGCTTGCTTTCAGGAGAAACTATTTTATCAGGGCCTACCCGGCTGGGGTTTTTATCAGAGACAAATACCTCTTCTGGGGGAATACCCAAATCCAGCCCCCTCTCACCTTCAACATGGAGAACAGAAATGGACAATTTCAAGCCCTGCGGACATCCCATCAAATGGGGGAGGGGAAGAAACAGCACAGGTGTAATTCACAGTCCAAGAGAACAAGCCCACCAAAAGAAAGAGACCTAATCAGGATTATGGAATGCTCTCCCTTACCCCACACCTTATACTGCATTAGTAGCGACCAATTTACTGCCCTTCTTTCCTCCTAGTGCACCATGTGCCTTTCAACAAAAAATGACAAGGCACATCAAAAGGCAAAAAAGAGCAGAATAGGCACCAAGTATGGCAGGAATATTGGAATTATCAGACCAAGAATTTAAAAGAACTACAATTAATATGCTAAGGGATTTAATGGAAAAGCAGGCAATATGCATAATAGATGGACAATGAAAACAGAGAGAGGGAAATCTAAGAAACAATAAAAAAGAAATGCTAGAGATCAAAAACACTGACAGAAATTTAAAAAATTAATGGGATCATTAATAGACTAGACATGGCTAAGAACACAATCTCTGAGCTTGAGAATATGACAATCAAATCTTGCAAGAAAAAAAGCTGAAAAAAAAATTCCAGAAATACAGGATAACTACAAAAGTTGTAATATATATTTAATGGGGATATCAGAAGGAGAAAAAAAAGAGAAAGAGAAAAGAAGTAATATTTGAAGCAAAAATGGCTTAGAATTTCCCCAAATTAATGTCAGATACCAAACCACAGATCCAATAAGCTCATAGAAAATCAAGCAGGATAAATGCCATAAAAACTACACATAGGCATATCATATTCAAACCTCAAAAAAATCGAAGAGAATTTTGAAAGAGGCCCAAGGAAAAAACACTTTACGTATAGAGGAACAAAAATAAGAGTTATATCCAATGTCTCCTCAGAAATGAAGCAAGCAACAAAACATATTGAATGAAATATTTACTGTTGAGAGAAAAAACTTATCAATCTAGAATTCAGAACTCTGAAAAGTGAAAGGAGAAGTATACACTTTTCTCAAGCAATAAAAAAATATTAAGGAAATTTGTTCCAGTAACTTGACTTGCAAGATGACAGAGATCAGGAACATAGATTTTCATAAAGAAAGAACATCAGAGAATAAATAAGTAAATGTAAAGAAAAAACTTTTTTTTTTTTTTAAGATTTTATTTATTTGACAGACAGAAATCTCAAGCAGGCAGAGAAGCAGGCAGAGAGAGGAAGGGAAGCAGTCTCCCTACTGAGCAGAGCCTGATGCGGGGCTCGATCCCAGGACCCTGGGACCATGACCGGAGCTGAAGGTGGAAGCTTTAACCCACGGAGCCACCCAGGCACCCCTAAAGTAAAAACTTGTATTCTGCTTTTTCTTGGTAGATTTAACAGTTAACGGTTTGTTCAAAATACTATTATCAAAGTGAATTTGATTTTGTATATAAATATAGATATATGTCTATATGAAATGAAAGAAATGATAGAAGGGATAGGAGAAAAGAATTAGTAATATTTTGTTATTATAAGGTACCTGCACTACCAGTGAAGCTGTACACAGTTATTTGAAAGTAGAAGGCAATTGGTTGTAAATATATATTGCACAGTCTAGGATAGTTACTTTAAAAATAGTATAATTGGATATACTAAGAAGGGAGAGAGAGAGTGGAATGCTCAATTAAAACAACAAAAGGCAGAGAAAATATGTAAGGTTAAAAACGGAAACAAAGAACAAGGGCAACAAATAGAAAACAGAAGAAATATGATAGATATTAATACAACTTTATCAATAATCTCCTTAAATGTCAATGTTCTAAATATACCAAGAAAAAAATGGAGACAGAGCGAATTAAAAACAAGAACTGACTTAATATTGTCTATAAGAAACTCACTTAAATATAATGACACAGGTTGCTGGAGGGTGGGAGGGTAGGGATAGGGTGACTGGGTTATGGCCATTGGGGAGGGTATGGGCTATGGTGAGTATTGTGAAATGTGTTAAGCCTGATGATTCACAGACCTGTACCCCTTGGGCAAATAATACACTATATGTTAATAAAAATAATTAAAATATGTATAATGACACATATAGATTAAAATAAGTGGGTGGAAAAAATATTCCATGCTAACACTAATAATAAAAAGACTGGAGCTACCCTCTGACCCTGCAATTGCACTACTGGGTTTTTACTCCAAAGATACAGATGCAGTAAAAAGAAGGGGATAAGCACCCCATTGTTCATAACATCAATGGCCACAATCACCAAACTGTGAAAAGAGCCAAGATGCCCTTCAACAGATGAATGGATAAAGAAGATATGGTCCATATATACAACAGAATATTATGCAGTCATCAGAAAGGATAAATATCCAACTTTTGTATCAACATGGGTGGAACTGGAGGAGATTATGCTGAGTGAAATAAGTCAACAGAGAGAGTCAATTATCACATGGTTTCACTTACATGTAGAGCATATGGAATAACATGGAGGACATTAGGAGAAGGAAAGGAAAATTGAATTGGTGTAAATCGGAGGGAGAGATGAAGCATGGGAGACTGTGTACTCTGAGAAACAACCTGAAAGTTTTGGAGGGGTGGGGGTGAGGGGATGGGTGAGCCTGGTGGTAGATATTAAGGAGGGCATGTATTGCATGGAACACTGAGTGCAGTGCATAAACAATGAATCTTGGAACACTGAAAAAAAAAGTAGAAGTAGGGGAGCCTGGGTGGCTCAGTGGGTTAAAGCCTCTGCCTTTCGCTCAGGTCATGATCCCAGGCTCCTGGGATCGAGCCCTGCATCGGGCTCTCTGCTTGGCAGGGAGCCTGCTTCCTCCTCTCTCTCTCTCTGCCTGCCTCTCTCCCTACTTGTGATCTCTATCTGTCAAATAAATAAATAAAATCTTTAAAAAAAAAAAAAAAGTAGAAGTACCTATATATCTATATAAAATTTTTAAAGATTTATTTATTTGAGAGAGAGAGAGGGAGAGAGCTTGAGTGGGGGAAGGAGCAGAGGGAAATGTGGAGAGAGAATCCTCAAACAGACTCCCCGCTGAGTGGAGAGTCCAGAATGGGGGTTGATCCCAGGACCCCAAAATCATGACCTGAGCTGAAATCAAGAGTCAGCTGCTTAGCTGTATGACCCGCCTAAGCACCATGGGAGCAGCTATAATAATTTCAAAGAGGGTTGACTTTAAAATAACAAAAGTTACCAAAGACAAAGGCAGGCATTACCTAAAGATAAAGTGGTCAATATTCCAAGACATAAGAACTATTAATATATATATACCTAACAACAAGGAACCAGAATACATAAAAGAAAAAAAACTGATAAAATTATAAGGAGAAATAGAGGAATCTATTATTATAGCTGAAGAACTTAAAACCCATCTATCAAAATGGACAGATACAATAAGTATAAATACAGTAAGAACATAGTTGAACTGAACAGCACTATCAATCAACAGGAAACAATTGATATCTATAGAATCCTTCCTTCAACTACAGCAGATTATACATCCTATTCAAGCTCACATAGAACATTTACCAAGAAAGACCATATTATGGGCCATAAAAAAAACACCTTAACAAATCTGAAGGGAAAGATATCCTACAATGTCTGCTCTCAGACCACAATGGAATTAAACAAGAAATTGGTAACAAAAAGATAGGTGAAGATAACTGGAAAATCCCCAAATACTTGATATTAAACAGCATACTTCTGAATAACATGTAGGTCAAAGAAAACATCTCAAGAGAAATTTAGAAATATTTTGAACTAAATATAAATGAAAATATAATTTAACAAAGTTTGTGGGATATAGAGACAGCAATGGCTTAGAGGGAAAATTCCAGCATTAAATGCATATATTAGAAAAGAAAAAAGATATAAAATCAATAATCTAAATTTCAGTCTTAAGAAACTTTAAAAAAGAGATAATTCAAAAGGAAGTAGATGATACAAGATAAGATTAGAAAGCAATGAAATTTGAAACATGAAATCAATAAAGAAAAATCAATGAAACCAGAAACTGATTCTTTGAAAAGATCAATAAAATTAATCAACCTCTGGTCACACAAATTAAGAAAAGAAAAAGAAAACACAAATTACCAAATGAAAGAAGAGGTAACACTATGGATTCTATAAACATTAAAGTGCTAGCAAAGGGATACTATGAATTATTCTGTGTCCACCAATATGATTACCTAGATGAAATGGCCAAATCTCTGAAAGTTACATTCTACCAAAATACATATAAGAACTATGCTATTAAAGAAATTTAATTAGTAATTAATAATGCTCTCAAACAGAAAGCAAAAGACCCAGATGGTTTCACTGGCAAATTCTACCAAACGTTTAAGGAAGAAATTATACCAAGTCTCTGTAATCTCTTACAAGCTAAGAGAGTTTGTCCCAACTCATTTCCTGAGGCCAGCATTACCCTAATTAATACTGAAATAAGATGAAGACATTGCAATAAAAGAAAACTACAGGCCGGGGGCGCCTGGGTGGCTCAGTGGTTTAAGCTGCTGCCTTCGGCTCAGGTTATGATCTCAGGGTCCTGGGATCGAGTCCCACATTGGGCTCTCTGCTCAGCAGGGAGCCTGCTTCCCTCTCACTCTCTCTGTCTGCCTCTCTGCCTACTTATGATCTCTCTCTGTCAAATAAATAAATAAAATCTTAAAAAAAACAAAAAAAAAAACAAAAAACTACAGGCCAATATCTCTCATGAACCTATACATAAAAATCTACAACAAAGTATTAGCAAATCAATTCCAATAATGTATAAAAATTTAGAAAAAACAACGAAGTGGGGGTTATTCCAGTTATGTAAGGTTGGTTCAATATTTGAAAATCATTTAATGTAATCCATTATGTCAAGATTCCAATTAAGAAAGATCTTTTGAAAAATGTCTATTCCTTTCTTCTGCCCATTTTTAATTGGATTATTCACTTTTTGGGTGTAGAGTTTTATAAGACTTTATATATTTTGGAATTTAAGCATTTATTGCATATATCTTTTGCAAATATCTTCTCCCATCCCATAAGTTGCCTTTTAATTTTGCCAAATTTTTTCCTTCACTTTGCAGAAGTTTTTATATAGAGCACAAACTGAAGGTTACCAGAAGGGAGGATGATGAGGGGGTTGGTTTACATTTCAAGGAGGGTACCTGTGATGAGAAATGGATGATGTATGAAAGTGCCGAACAGTTGTATTGTACACCTGAAACTAATATTACACTGTATGTTAACTAACTGGAATTTAAATAAAAACTTAAAAAAAAAAAAAGAAGGACCATAACATTTTGCCAATACTCAACTGGCAACACAAACCAGCTTTGGTACGGGGTGGGGGGGGGGGCAGGGAATCACATGATCATATCAATGGATGCAGAAAAAAGCATTTGATGAACAAGAAAGAGAGAGAGAGAGAGAAAGATAATGAAAGAAAGAAAGAAGAAGGAAGGAAGAAAAGAAAGAAAAAAAAGAAAGAAAGGAAGGAAGGAAATAAGTTGGGTAGAAACACTGGGAAGAAAGAACAAAAGAGAAAGAAAGAGGAAAAAAGGAAAGAAGAAAGGAAGGAAATCCTATTTATGATGAGAACTCTCAGCAAACAAAGAATGGGGGAAATTCCTCATCTTGATAGAGAACATCTACAAAATACCTATAATTAACATAATTAGTGGTGAGAAGCTTAAAGCTTTCCTGCTAACATCAAGAGCAAGACAAGGATGTTCCCCTTCATCACTACTCTTCAGCACTACTAGAAATCCTAGCAATTCAATAGACAAAAAAAAAAAAAAAAAAAAGAAAAAAGAAAAGAAAAAAAAAAGAAAGAACGAAATAAAGGGTATACAGATTGGGAAGAAAGAAATAAAACCATCTTTTTTCTCAGATGATATGATTATCTATGTAGAAAATCTGAAAGAATCAATAAAACACAATGCTTGGAAATAAGCAATTTTAGCAACGTTGCAGGATACAAGGTTAATATAGAAAAATCAACTTCTCTCCTATATAACAGTAATGAACAAGTGATTTTGAAATTAAAACACATTACCATTTGTACAACATTCAAAAAATAAAATATTTAAGTATAAATCTAACAAAATAGATACAAGAACTATATGAGAAAACTATAAAATTCTGATGAAAGATATCAAAAAAAACTAAATAAATGTATAGTTACTCTATGTTCATGGATAGGAACATTCAATATTGCGAATGTCAGTTTTTCCCCCGATTGATGTATAGAATGCAATTTCAATGAAAAAATCCCAGCAAATTAGTGTATGAATACTGATAAAGTGAATCTAAAGTTTACATGAAAAGACAGAAGTCCCAGAAAAACCAATTCAAAATTGAAGGAGAAGCACTAAATTGGAGGACTGACACTACAGAACTCAAGACTGACTAACAGGAGGGGTGGATTCAAGAGTGGAATCCCATTATGCACAAGAAAACAACTGATGCCCTTTCCCCAAGAGAAAAAGTCATCTCCTAAGTGGAGTGATGCAATTTTATTTAAAATTGTGGGTGTACAAGATGAAATTCACAGCAAAATCTTCCCAAAGTTTTCTTTAAATATCTGCATCTCCTCCAAAGTTTCACTCCCCATGACACATCCCCATTTTTTCTTGTAACATACCATCCAAAGAATAGCCATTCCAAAGTCGTCTCCATATCCCTCTTCAAATTCTCACAGTTTGTGAGAAATCCAGGGAAATTTATGAAAACTCATAGGAAAAGAATATTAGTTTTTTGACTATGTGAAACTGAAAACTTTTATGAATGATAAACAGCAGAGAAAGTGACATACTGAAAGAAGATATTCTTAGTGCATAAACTAAGATATAATCAATAGCTTGAATACATAAGGACCTACTACAAATCTGTTAAACAAAGTTCTGAATTCCAACAATAGAAATGAATAAAGGATACAGATTTGCAATTTATGAAGTAAGCCTGTATCATATCCTAGGATAGGAAATGACAGTAAATACTGTGAGTTTATGTCTGGGAAAAATTTTCTGCTGTGACCTCAGGATAACACTGTCTAATGGACACAAGACATAGATTAGATGAAAATCCTATATACACAAATGTCAATTTTACTGCTTTGTCTCTGACAAAAATAAAATACATCTTTTTGGCTTAATGGTTGTCTTTGAGCTGCCTGTGTTTTGTTTTTTTAACTTCTGAAAGTCATTCCCTACTGTCAGATAAAAAGAAAAATATTTTGGGGGGGTACCTGGGTGGCTCAGTTGGTTAAGCCTCTGTCTTTGGCTCAGGTCATGGTCCTCGGGTCCTGGGATTGAGCCCTGGGTAGGGTTCCCTGGTCAGCGGGAAGTTTGCTTCTCTCTCTGCCCCTCCCCCTGCTCATGCTTGCTCTCTCTCTTTCTGAAATCAACAAATAAAATCTTTTAAAAATGTTTTTGAATATTATTCCACATAATAATCCAAGTAGGTGGATTTTGTCAATTTTTCTATCTAGAAATAAAAAGGTAATTTTTTCTCTCTTTTTCCTGCAGAGGTAATCCTCCATTTTACAAGAGTAAGTAGTAAACTCCCAAATGTCTTGATTTGGGGAAGTCAATTATAACTCTAAATATTTCTGTGATATCTAAAATGTTAATAAATGAACAGAGAGTTTCTCAAGCTCACTACTGATCTGAGAAATGAGAAGTTGGTGATAATGAGATATCACTTTTCAACCATCTGTTTGGCAAAAAAACTTTTATAAAAATGAAGAGAAATAGGTGTGGGAAAGGATTTGGGGTAACAAGCACCCTCATGTTCTGCTGATAGGAATATAAATTGCGGCATCTTTCCTGGAGGACAATTTAGAGACAAAGCTATCATTACTGCTCATAGTAGTAACAGTAATAACAAGAAGTAACCTGTGTTGTTCTAAGTGCTTTATACAGATAGACAGATAGATAGCTATAAAAAGGTTACATATAGATATATAAAATATATATATACATACACATATTTACCTAAATAAGATACTGTATCACCTCAGTTTTACAGATGAGAAACTGAGGCAAAGAGAGATAAAGATCAACAGTTCATAAGAGAATGAAATAGGTTTTAAAAATTGAAATTCTGAATTCAGATTTTTTAATGATGAACATAGATAATTCTTATCAGATCCAGCAATTCCTTGCCTGGGCAAATATCCCTTTCCAGAAAACTCTGAAATTATCAATAAGATTTCATTATTCTTCTTTCAAAATACTATTAACTATTCTTTTTCTTACCTATTTCTTACTCTTATACTGTCAGAATTATTTAAACTGGAATCATATTGTTGGTTATTTTAAAACCATGGAAAAATCTAAGAAAAAAGCCTCAAAATACACAGCTGTTTTATTTCATCCAGGAGCACCAACATTTTGTGATTCTTTTCCTTTCTTCTCATCCAACCATCCATCCATCCGTCCATCCATCCATCCATCCACCTACCCATTCATATTAACAAAGTATTAAAGCTTTATTTAGGTCTTGCATCCTAATACAAATTAATATATATTTAACTTTTCAAGGAGCTTTTTTGTTCTACTATACTTTCTTTTCTATTACTGTTGGTACATAAAAAAGCTCTTTTTCTTTTTCTTTCTTTTTTTTTTTGGTAAATTTATCTTGTATCTAAGCAGTTGACTGAACTCTCACTATTTAAAAACTGAGAGTTGATACTACTGGATCTTGAGTAGCTCAAATATCATTCTGTCCTCAAATTATGGTAACTATGTTTCCTTATTTTTAGAGTTAAGTCATTTATTCCTGTTTATACTTCATTGTCCAAACATTTCCAAATGTTTTTAAAGTAATGGTATTTGTATGTTTTCTTTCTTATTGCTGATTTAAATAAAAGTATTCCTGGTATTTCCCTTTAAAGACATTTTTGGGATGTAGAGGAAGCATTTTCTGTTTCTACAATAGGTCATTAATTTTATTGAATGTCTTTTAAATACCCATTGAGAATACTGCGGTCTATTTTATTAGATCTATTGATATGATGCAGGCACATTGGCCAGAACATCCCCATGTAGTTTTCAAAGGGTCATTATCATTATTTTAATATAATGCTTAGTCTCATTGACAAAGTGTCATTTAGGCTTTCATACTATATTCATGAAATGAATTTATATCTACCAATTATTTGCTATCTTGCTCGATTTTGTTCCTAGGAGTATGTTAGCTCCAAAAAATAAATTGGAAAGATTTTTGAACTTTTTATGTTGTCAAATAGTTTATATAACAAAATATTTATCTGGTTCCTGAAAACTTGATATATGTGCTGCCGAAGCGAGCACTGGTTCCTGAAAACTTGAAAAAAAAAAAAAAAAACAGTGAAATTATCTGTCCCTAATATCCTTTTTTGGTGGGGGAGGGTGAAGTTGGTGGCTATTGATTTACGTGTTTGCATACTTAATGGATCTACTTAGGTTTCCTAAATCTTATTAGTTTTTTTTTTCCATTTTATTTATTTTTTCAGCGTAACAGTATTCATTCTTTTTGAACAACACCCAGTGCTCCATGCAAAACGTGCCCTCCCCATTACCCACCACCTGTTCCCCCAACCTCCCACCCTTGACCCTTCAAAACCCTCAGGTTGCCCCAACCTCCCACCCCTGACCCTTCAAAACCCTCAGGTTGTTTTTCAGAGTCCATAGTCTCTTATGGTTCGCCTCCCCTCCCCAATGTCCATAGCCCGCTCCCCCTCTCCCAATCCCACCTCCCCCCAGCAACTCCCAGTTTGTTTTGTGAGATTAAGAGTCATTTATGGTTTGTCTCCCTCCCAATCCCATCTTGTTTCATTTATTCTTCTCCTATCACCCTACCCCCCCATGTTGCTTCTCCATGTCCTCATATCAGGGAGATCATATGATAGTTGTCTTTCTCAAATTGACTTATTTCACTAAGCATGATACGCTCTAGTTCCATCCACGTCGTCGCAAATGGCAAGATTTCATTTCTTTTGATGGCTGCATAGTATTCCATTGTGTATATATACCACATCTTCTTTATCCATTCATCTGTTGATGGACATCTAGGTTCTTTCCATAGTCTGGCTATTGTAGACATTGCTGCTATAAACATTCGGGTACACGTGCCCCTTCGGATCACTACGTTTGTATCTTTAGGGTAAATACCCAGTAGTGCAATTGCTGGGTCATAGGGTAGTTCTATTTTCAACATTTTGAGGAACCTCCATGTTGTTTTCCAGAGTGGTTGCACCAGCTTGCATTCCCACCAACAGTGGAGGAGGGTTCCCCTTTCTCCACATCCTCTCCAGCATCTGTCATTTCCTGACTTGTTAATTTTAGCCATTCTGACTGGTGTGAGGTGATATCTCATTGTGGTTTTGATTTGTATTTCCCTGATGCCGAGTGACGTGGAGCACTTTTTCATGTGTCTGTTGGCCATCTGGATGTCTTCTTTGCAGAAATGTCTGTTCATGTCCTCTGCCCATTTCTTGATTGGATTGTTTGTTCTTTGGGTGTTGAGTTTGCTAAGTTCCTTATAGATTTTGGATACTAGCCCTTTATCTGATATGTCGTTTGCAAATATCTTCTCCCATTCTGTCAGTTGTCTTTTGGTTTTGTTAACTGTTTCCTTTGCTGTGCAAAAGCTTTTGATCTTGATGAAATCCCAACAGTTCATTTTTGCCCTTGCTTCCCTTGCCTTTGCCGTTGTTCCTAGGAAGACGTTGCTATGGCTGAGGTCGAAGAGGTTGCTGCCTGCATTCTCCTCAAGGATTTTGATGGATTCCTTTCTCACATTGAGGTCCTTCATCCATTTGGAATCTATTTTCGTGTGTGGTGTAAGGAAGTGGTCCAATTTCATTTTTCTGCATGTGGCTGTCCAATTTTCCCAGCACCATTTATTGAAGAGGCTGTCTTTTTTCCATTGGACATTCTTTCCTGCTTTGTCGAAGATTAGTTGACCATAGAGTTGAGGGTCGATTTCTGGACTCTCTATTCTGTTCCACTGATCTATGTGTCTGTTTTTGTGCCAGTACCATGCTGTCTTGATGATGACAGCTTTGTAATAGAGCTTGAAGTCCGGAATTGTGATGCCACCAACTTTGGCTTTGTTCTTCAATATTCCTTTGGCTATTCGAGGTCTTTTCTGGTTCCATATAAATTTTAGGATTATTTGTTCCATTTCTTTGAAAAAAATGGATGGTATTTTGATAGGGATTGCATGAAATGTGTAGATTGCTTTAGGTAGCATAGACATTTTCACAATATTTATTCTTCCAATCCAGGAGCATGGAACATTTTTCCATTTTTTTGTGTCTTCCTCAATTTCTTTCATGAGTACTTTATAATTTTCTGTGTATAGATTCTTAGTCTCTTTGGTTAGGTTTATTCCTAGGTATCTTATAGTTTTGGGTACAATTGTAAATGGGATTGACTCCTTAATTTCTCTTTCTTCAGTCTTGTTGTTGGTGTACAGAAATGCAACTGATTTCTGTGCATTGATTTTATATCCTGACACTTTACTGAATTCCTGTACAAGTTCTAGCAGTTTTGGAGTGGAGTCTTTTGGGTTTTCCACATATAGTATCATATCATCTGCGAAGAGTGATAGTTTGACTTCTTCTTTACCAATTTGGATGCCTTTAATTTCTTTTTGTTGTCTGATTGCTGAGGCTAGGACTTCTAATACTATGTTGAATAGCAGTGGTGATAATGGACATCCCTGCTGTGTTCCTGACCTTAACGGAAAAGCTTTCAGTTTTTCTCCATTGAGAATGATATTTGCGGTGGGTTTTTCATAGATGGCTTTGATAATATTGAGGTATGTGCCCTCTATCCCCACATTTTGAAGAGTTTTGATCAGGAAGGGATGCTGTACTTTGTCAAATGCTTTTTCAGCATCTATTGAGAGTATCATATGGTTCTTGTTCTTTCTTTTATTAATGTGTTCTATCACATTGATTGATTTGCGTATGTTGAACCAACCCTGCAGCCCTGGAATAAATCCCACTTGATCGTGGTGAATAATCCTTTTAATGTACTGTTGAATCCTATTGGCTAGTATTTTGGCGAGAATTTTTGCGTCTGTGTTCATCAAGGATATTGGTCTGTAGTTCTCTTTTTTGGTGGGATCCTTGTCTGGTTTGGGGATCAAGGTGATGCTGGCCTCATAAAATGAGTTTGGAAGTTTTCCTTCCATTTCTATTTTTTGGAAGAGTTTCAGGAGAATAGGAATTAGTTCTTCTTTAAATGTTTGGTAGAATTCCCCTGGGAAGCCGTCTGGCCCTGGGCTTTTGTTTGTTTGGAGATTTTTGATGACTGTTTCAATCTCCTTACTGGTTATGGGCCTGTTCAGGTTTTCTATTTCTTCCTGGTTCAGTTCTGGTAGTTTATATGTCTCTAGGAATGCATCCATTTCTTCCAGATTGTCCAATTTGTTGGTGTAGAGTTGCTCATAGTATGTTCTTATAATTGTCTGTATTTCTTTGGTGTTAGTTGTGATCTCTCCTCTTTCATTCATGATTTTATTGATTTGGGTCCTTTCTCTTTTCTTTTTGATGAGTCTGGCCAGGGGTTTATCAATCCTATTGATTCTTTCAAAGAACCAGCTCCTAGTTTCATTGATTTTTTCTATTGTTTTTTTTGGTTTCTATTTCATTGATTTCTGCTCTGATCTTTATGATTTCTCTTCTCCTGCTGGGTTTAGGGTTTCTTTCTTGTTCTTTCTCCAGCTCCTTTACGCGTAGGGTTAGGTTGTGTACTTGGGACCTTTCTTGTTTCTTGAGAAAGGCTTGTACCGCTATATATTTTCCTCTCAGGACTGCCTTTGCTGTGTCCCACAGATTTTGAACTGTTGTGTTTTCATTATCATTTGTTTCCATGAATTTTTTCAATTCTTCTTTAATTTCCTGGTTGACCCATTCATTCTTTAGAAGGATGCTGTTTAGTCTCCATGTATTTGGGTTCTTTCCAGCTTTCCTCTTGTGATTGAGTTCTAGCTTCAGAGCATTGTGGTCTGAAAATATGCAGGGAATAATCCTAATCTTTTGATACCGGTTGAGACCTGATTTGTGACCCAGGATGTGATCTATTCTGGAAAAGGTTCCATGTGCACTAGAGAAGAATGTGTATTCTGTTGCTTTGGGATGAAATGTTCTGAATATATCTGTGATGTCCATCTGGTCCAGTGTGTCATTTAAGGCCTTTATTTCCTTGTTGATCTTTTGCTTGGATGATCTGTCCATTTCAGTGAGGGGAGTGTTAAAGTCCCCTACTATTATTGTATTATTATTGATGTGTTTCTTTGATTTTGTTATTAATTGGTTGATATAGTTGGCTGCTCCCACGTTAGGGGCATAGATATTTAAAATTGTTAGATCTTCTTGTTGGACAGACCCTTTGAGTAGGATATAGTGTCCTTCCTCATCTCTTATTATAGTCTTTGGCTTAAAATTTAATTGATCAGATATAAGGATTGCCACCCCAGCTTTCTTCTGATGCCCATTAGCATGGTAAATTGTTTTCCACCCCCTCACTTTAAATCTGGAGGTGTCTTCGCGTCTAAAATGAGTTTCTTGTAGGCAACATACTGATGGGTTTTGTTTTTTTATCCATTCTGATACCCTGTGTCTTTTGATTGGGGCATTTAGCCCATTAACATTCAGGGTAACTATTGAGAGATATGAATTTAGTGCCATTATTAGCCTGTAAGGTGACTGGTACTGTATATTGTCTCTGTACCTTTCTGATCTACTACTTTTAGGCTCTCTCTTTGCTTAGAGGACCCCTTTCAATATTTCCTGTAGAGCTGGTTTGGTGTTTGCAAATTCTTTCAGTTTTTGTTTGTCCTGGAAGCTTTTGATCTCTCCTTCTATTTTCAAAGATAACCTAGCTGGATAGAGTATTCTTGGCTGCATGTTTTTCTCGTTGAGTGCTCTGAATATATCATGCCAGCTCTTTCTGGCCTGCCAGGTCTCTGTGGATAAGTCTGCCGCCAATCTAATATTTTTACCATTGTATGTTACAGACTTCTTTTCTCGGGCTGCTTTCAGGATTTTCTCTTTGTCACTAAGACTTGTAAATTTTACTATTAGGTGACAGGGTGTGGACCTATTCTTGTTGACTTTGAGGGGGGTTCTCTGCATCTCCTGGATTTTAATGCTTGTTCCCTTTGCCATATTAGGGAAATTCTCTCCAATGATTCTCTCCAATAGACCTTCTGCTCCCCTCTCTGTTTCTTCTTCTTCTGGAATCCCAATTATTCTAATGTTGTTTCGTCTTATGGTGTCACTTATCTCTCGAATTCTCCCCTCATGGTCCAGTAGCTGTTTGTCCCTCTTTTGCTCGGCTTCTTTATTCTCTGTCATTTGGTCTTCGATATCACTAATTCTTTCTTCTGCCTCATTGATCCTAGCAGTGAGAGCCTCCATTTTTGATTGCACCTCATTAATAGCTTTTTTGATTTCAACTTGGTTAGATTTTAGTTCTTTAATTTCTCCAGAAAGGGCTTTAATATCTCCAGAGAGGGTTTCTCTAATATCTTCCATGCCTTTTTCGAGCCCGGCTAGAATGTTCAGAATCGTCATTCTGAACTCTTGATCTGACATATTACCAATGTCTGTGTTGATTAGGTCCCTAGCCTTCGGTACTGCCTCTTGTTCTTTTGTTTGTGGTGATTTTTTCCGCCTTGTCATTTTGTCCAGATAAGAGGATATGAAGGAGCAAATAAAATACTAAAAGGGTGGCAAAGACCCCAGAAAAGTGTGCTGTAACCAAATGAGAAGAGACCCCAAATTGTGGGGGGGAGAAAGGGGATAAAAAGAGGTTCAGAAAAAAAAAAAGAAAAAAATTTAAAAAATAAAACAAATAAAAAATTATAAAAAAGAAAGAAAAAATATATATATTTAGATAAACTAGTCAAAAACGTTAAAAAAGAAAAGGGTAAAAGTTTTAAAAAATTTAGCAGAAGAAGAAAAAAGAAAAAAGAAAAAAAATTGAAAAAAGAGAAAAAAAAATTGAAAAAAGAAAAAAAAATTGAAGTAGCCGCAAGACTAAAGAATCATGGGGAGAAAGCCATGAGTTCCGTGCTTTGCTTTCTCCTCCTCTGGAATTGTTCTGCTGTCTTAGGAATTGAATCTGCTTTCTCCTTGATAGATGAACTTCGTCCTGGCTGGATATTTTGTTGATCTTCTGGGGGAGGGGCCTGTTGTAGTGACTCTCAAGTGTCTTTGCCCGAGGCGGGATTGCACCGCCCTTACCGGCGGCCGGACTAAGTAATCGGCTCGGGTTCGCTTTTGGGAGCTTCTGTTCCCTGAACGCTTTCCGTAGAGTTCCGGAGGACGGGAATGAAAATGGCGGCCTCCTAGTCTCCGGCCCGGAGGAGCCGAGAGCCTGGGGCCCCACTCCTCAGTGCGCCCCCAGAGGACAGCACCCAATCACTCCCGTATCCCCAGCCTCTAGCCGCGCTCCGAGCTCACCCAGCCCGCGACCAGTTCAAGGTAACCCCGAGCTGAGAGTTCAGTCCTCGGCTCTGTCTCTGAAGCCGGCTTCTCCGTTCTAATACCTGCGAGCTCTCCGACACTCCGACACCCCCGATCCTTCTGTGACCCTGCGGGGCCTGGGGCCACGCTGGCCCCGCGTGGGCCTCACCCTGGTTTAGCCTCTGGAGCAATGTCCCTCAGTGGAACAGACTTTTAAAAGTCCTGATTTTGTGCTCCGTTCCTCCGCCGCTTGCCGGGAGCCGGCCCCTCCCCCCCGCGGTCTATCTTCCCGTCGTTTTAGATTCACTTCTCCGCCAGTCCTACCTTTCAGAAAGTGGTTGATTTTCTGTTTCTAGAGTTGCTGTTCTTCTTCTCTTCGCTCTCCCGTTGGATTTGTAGGTGTTTGCAATGTTTAGATAAGCTATCGAGCTGATCTCCTGTTACCTGATGTAGTCTCAGGCTGCTACTTCTCCGCCATCTTAACTCCTCCCAATCTTATTAGTTTTGATTACTTCTATTTTACCAGAAAAGTTCCATTTAACTGAATTCCATTAAATATATATGAGTTCAACATGGAATGACATTTCAAAATAATTCTTTATTATCTGCTAGTCTCTTTCTCATTTCTAATTTTAGTTTTATCACTATTCTTCACTGATACATTCTAGAGATTATCCATTGTTTTTTGACATTATCCAGTTTGTACTTCCACCTCCTTTATATGTAACAGTTCTGCTATTTTTCTTTTCTACGTTTTATGAGGGTGTGAAAAGAATGAAAAGGAATGCATTATTTTCTATTTGTATGGAAAATTTTTATATGTATTTGTTTCTCCCATTATAATAGAGCATCAAAATTGTTTTTTTCTAATTTTGGCAAATTGATCTGTTGGCACTTAAAAGAAGAGCTCTAGAACTCTATATCAATTTTGTTTCTCATTTTTCTCTTTGCTTTTGACTTGATATATTTTAATGGTATATTATTTTGAGCTTTATAGTTTACGATTATTATATCTTCATGACAGAGCAAACTTTTTCAAAAGGTACTTACCCTTTTTACTCTTGAGATTTGCCTTGAATTATTATGATATTTTTACAAAATAACACTTGTTATTCTCTCTTTTTTGTTGCATTTGACTGATAAATATTTGCATATCTTTTCACGTACATCTTTTTATTCATAGCCTTGGTTTTTGTTTTAACTCTGATATCTTTATGGGCTTTAGTTCAAGGTACATGTTACTTGGTTTGACTTCTGCCCGTCTTCTTATAAATTTAAACCTTACCAAGTCTCCACTAGGGGTAGATTTGGACCATTCATCTCAATAAACATTTCACTTCATGAATACAGCCCTGGGGTGCCAATCACACTTTAAGTAGAAACAGAGACTCTGTATGCCTGGTTGAGCAAATGATGAGTTAGGGAAATAAACTCATCTTCAACTGTTTTGTGCCTTTCCCTTTTTCCGTAAGCATTGTAGAATACTTGTTTTCTCAACCTTAAGTAGCTTTGAAAGAGCTGGACTTCAGGGAAGTGTTCAAGATGAATAATAGTAATTTCTCTGGTTTAATCACCACTTTTATAGACTCCTTCCTGAATATATCCTCTTCGTGATCATTCCAAGTCAGGTAATGTTTTGAATTTGGGCAACATAAAAAATTTATAAGACTCTCCAAGTAGGAGATGCTTAAAAACTCAGAGTATTGGCACAACTAGTGTTTGGAATGAGTGCTTTGTCTCAGATCTGTATATAAAATGCACATATAGGGGCACCTGGGTGGCTCAGTTGGTGAAAGTTCACTGTTGATTTCGGTTCAGGTCATGATCTCTGGGTTGTGGGATCAAGCCCTGAATTGGGCTCCAGACTGGGTGAGGAGATGGTTGAGATTCTCTCTCTCTCTGCCCCTCCCACCCCTCTAAAATAAATGAATGAATGAATAAATAAATAATATACATATATAACCTTTTTTTAAACATCTTTTTTTTGTATTATAAATGAACTTTTATTTTCAAATTTTAGTCCTCATACCCTGATAACTCTATGAAACAAATCAAGTTAAAGTAACCACAACTTTGTTATTACACACAAAGGATTATTTGTAAAAATATTCTTTTCCACCACTGCAAGCTGGGAAATGCATCAAGTCCTGAGGCTCACGAGTAACTGCCGTAACAAGAGTGAGCCTGGGCTGTGGGAGATAAATCATCCTGAAGCCAGCCACTCAAATGAATGGCAGTCACCGCTGAACCAGTCACTGCTAAACCTCTTATTGCTTCCAGTGACTGTTATCCACACACATTCTAATTCATCATAGATCCAATTCCACAAAATGTTTATAAAGCCGTACAGCTTGGCTCTATACATTTTTCATTTCTAAACACCTGCACCACATCAAGTTTATCAAAGCATATCCACTTAAACATCCATTACAATTATACAGTGACCTCTTCGTAAGTTTCTGTTCGAACGTTTCTATTTATAGTGAGCCCCCACCATATAATATGTCTAAGTTCCAAAGGTAGCTTGTTAGGCCACTCAAAATTGTCCTTGAATGTTCTAAAAATTATATTTAAACTGCTAGACCCCAGCCACATAGGTCCCAGCTAGTGATGTTCTTTTGTTTCTCTTGAACTGTGGGCTATGATCGCTCTTATCCTGTTATTGGAAGCTAAGGTATATTTAAAAGTAGAGAAAAATGTTTTACTGGGTTACTGATGGAATCTCTCTCGTTTCTCTCTCTCTCTCTCTCTCTCTTTTATTTCTTTATATTTTGACTGGGTCCCTGGAGTGGGATTCTGTTGGTTAAATATATGAATATAAGAGAATGCAACTGTATATATATTGGTGAGCTTATGTCTCTTCTTTTTTTTCTTTTTTCCTTCAGTGGGGGAGAGAGGCAGAGGGATCGGGAGAGAGGGAATCTTAAGCAGACTCCACGACCAGCACAGAGCCCAACTTGGGGCTTGACCTCAACAACCCTGAGATCAGGACCCGAGCTGAAATGAAGAGCCAACTTTTCACTGACTGAGCCACTCAGGCACGCCGAGCCTATGTCTCTTCTTATAACTGCATTTATATGAAATAAAAGATTAAAGTGTATACATATGAATATATACTTTCCTACTTACATATATGAATATGTGTGTGTGTGTGTATGAAATATATGTAGACATAGTGAAATGGAGAAATAAAAGTGTTCCAGAAGAGACCAATGTGTGCAAATTCTCATGGTCGGAGGGAACATGCCAAATACTAAAAACTGATGTGAAAAGAGACCTCAAAAAATAAGGGAAGAAAAGTTAAGTGACTCACCCATGGCACCATCCAGTAGCATCAGAATCTAGAAGTCATATATATCTGAACACAATCCCTGTTTTCCCAGTTACCCTACAACATGCCTGCAACTGAGATTTGTGATGCAAACAGTGGCAAACTGGAGTTCTTTCACTGCTGATTTCTTTGTACAACTTTGATTTGTCCCATGGGCCCATGCTGAAGCTTGACTCTGGACCCATACCTCCCCTGTGATAGGACAATTTCCTTCAGTCACTTGGTTTGACAAGCTTTTCTCAATGTACAACCATGCAGAAACCTGTGACAGGCATATGTTCAAACATACAGAGTGGATCTGATCTAAACTGTTAGAGTTTTTTGAGCTTGTAGATTTTTCCCAAAAGTTGTTTTTGTTTGTTTGTTTGTTTTACAATAAATGAATAAGTATTGAATACTCAATGTATGGTCCAATAACACCCTGTTGTATAGTCCCAGTAACAATTGTTTGAATCACTTAAATCTCTAAGCCAGATTTCCCAATTCTAAATTACCCTGCCCCCTTTGAAAATAGGGTTCTGGGGCAACTGGGAGGCTCAGCCATTAAGCGTCTGCTTTAAGCTCAGGTCATGATCCCGGGGTACCTGGGATCGAGCCCCACATCGGACTCCCTGCTTGGTGGGAAGTCTGCTTCTCCCTCTCTCACTTCCCCTGCTTGTGCTCCCACTCCCTCTCTCACAGTCTCTCTCTCGGTCAAATAAGTAAATAAAATCTTTAAAAAAAATAATAAAAATAGGGTTCTTATTATCCACATGTATTGGCAACTTCCTGACTCACATTTTGCTGCTTTTGAAACTAGGGATATATCTAGGAACATACTGGATAAAAAGAAGCAGGCGTTTCTAGGTATTAATGTGATTGCTGCAATGAATATAGAATCAGAGAACAAGACTTGTGTGATTCCCTTTCCATGCAATGGAAAACTAATTTGCTTAATTGCCCCTGCTTAAGGGAAATGTCATCACGTATGGCTTCCTGTTTTATCCTGATGAGAGACTATTAAGTTATTAATGGCACAAGTCAGAAAAAAAATTCACAGGCCATGAACTAGCGTGCTAGAGAAAGAACAGGTGATGGAATTAATTTATGAAATGTCATGTTTTAGATGCCTGACTCAGGTGAAAAGATGATTTTCTACTTTATATAGGACCTATACGTAAGGCAGGAGCAGGTAAATTACATGAAAAGCTCAAATATTCCTTACTCCAAGCTCCTCTTACAGAAAGTGGTAATCTAGCTCAGGCTAAAGTAAGCCCTTCTTTAAGAAGGTTTCCTGAGCGGCACCTGGTTGGCTCAGTCGGAAGAGGATATGACCTTCAACTTGGGGTTGTGAGTTTAAGCCCCTCATTGGGTATAGAGATGACATAAATAAATAAATAAACTTTAAATAAAAAGAACGTTTGATGAATATTTACATCAAACTTCTTTGGGTTTCTGGTCTTTCATTATGTATTTCTTTAGCCTTAGTTAAGATGGAGGACACTGCATTGGATAAAACGCCATCAACAATTTAAGATCCAGCAGATAAATCATAAACACAATTATCTCTACTAGACAGCAAAGGTAACCAATGTTTCTTTTTTTAGGAAAAAAAAGGTTTTATTTACTTATTTGACAGACAGAGTTCACAAGTAGGCAGAGAGGCAGGCAGAGAGAGGAGGAAGCAGGCTCCCCACTGAGCAGAGAGCCTGAAGTGGGGATTGATCCCAGGACCTTGGGATCATGACCTGAGCAGAAGGTAGAGGCTTTAACCCACTGGGTCACCCAGGTGCCCCGTAACTAATGTTTCAAATAAGATTCTTTATCTAAGAATTAATTATCTAAGAATTTATCTTAGAATTATCTAAGAGCTGGGGTACAAGAGAAGCCTTTTCCAGGTGGTAAAGGGACTTTATGAAGGTAATATTCTAGTCTTTTCTCTTTTCCTTTACCCTCCCCCAAGAAAGGCAAATGACAAATCCTGGTTATGGAGTAGAGTTGGCTGAGAATACTGGCGCATGCCTTTTCCTAGTAGGATAGAAGAAGTCTGTGACTTTTTTTAAAAGGGCATTTAAAATAATCGTGAAAGAAATATTAATAGGTTGTAGCAACTGGTGAAGTTCTTGAAAGCCTGGAATCAGAATACATAATTAGGGAAACTAGAACTTCTAAAATGAAGTAAGCCAGATGATAGAAAAAAGAAATGACAATGAAACTGTACTTTACTATGGCTAGGTATGGAAACATCTCTGCCTTTTTTTTTTTTTTTTCCCCTTTTAAGAGACCATCTGTTTCAGTTACTAGGTCTGCTGTACCAAAGTAACACAAACTGAGTGGCTTTAAACAACAGAATTTCATCCCCTGGTGGTTCTAGAGGCCAGAAGTCTGAAGTCAAGCTTTTCTCCAAAATCTCTAGGAGAGGATCCTTCCTTGCCTCTTCCGACTTCTGGAAGCTGCAGACATTCCCTGGCCTATAGAAGCATAGCTTTGATTTCTGTCTGCGTCCTCCCATTGTCACCTTCCCCTCTGTGTCATGTCTTTTCACAGTGTTCTCTCTGTATGCTTTTGTCAAAATTTCCCTCTTTGAGCGTTTGTTTTTGAGGGATAGTTCATAAACAGTATTGTGTTAGTTTCAGGTGTACTGCGTAGTGAAGCTCCAATTACATACGTTACAAAATGCTCCCTGTGGTAAGTGTAGTTCGCTTCTGTCACCATAGCAAGTTGTTCCGTATTCCTCGCACTGTATTTTTTCTCCTATGACTCATTTTACAGTTCCAAGCTTGATTCCTTTTATCCCCTTCATCAAATCTCTCTCTCTTATAAGAACATCAGTCCTATTGGATTAGGCCCCATTCTACTCCATTATGACGTCACTGTAACTGAAGTGTATCTTCAATAACCCTAATTTCAAATAACGTCACCCTGTGAGCTAGTGGGATAACTAAAAAAATTTCTCCTTTCCTGCTGCTACCACACTTATACTCAGAACACACTACAAGACTTCTGATACCAGATGTCCGTGTGTTCTCCACACCAAGGAACCCTCCTACACAAGTTGGATGTCCTATAATTCAGTTCTGACACTATCCGCCTGGACTTAGCATCAGGAGCCCATGAGTTAAGAAGTGTTTAGTCCCAGAGGACTCCTTCCTCAATTTAGATACCAATCACAAGGCTCAGACTGTTACCTGCACCTTTGACCAACTGGCTGTAAACTGGGGATCCCATGACCCACTGTTTAAGTTCAATCATTTGCTAGCACAGCTCACAGAACTCAGGGAACACTTGCACCAGTTTACTATAAAGGAGGTAATAAAGGGTAATAAAGGAGGTAATAACGAAGAAGAGGTACTAGGAAGAGGTGTGCCACACTCCCAGCAGGTAGATGTGTTTGCCATCCTACGAAACCCCATACTTTTAGGATTTAATGGACGCGTCATCACACAGATCCAATCAATTATGAATTCAATCTCTAGCTCCTCTCCCCTTCTCAGAGAATGAGTGATAGAGCTAAAATTCCAAGCTTCTAATCATGGTTCTTCTGCTGAAGAACGAGCCTTCACCCTCAAGCTGTTCCAAAGCCCACAGAGACACCTTATTAGAAGAAAAGCACTCCTATCACCCAGGAAATTCCAAAGGTTTTAGGAGCTCTGTGGCAGGATTCAAGAGCAGAAATCAACATATTCTATTATTTACAATTAGGCTTTAGGACTTGAACAAATCATTTTTCCTGGTGGGGCACACAACTGAAGTCATAACATTATCCTTTTAAGTTGCCCATGATCCTGGTAGGTTGATATACTTGTGTGTACACACACTTAACATGAAATCTTTGTCAAATGAATACAACCGAGTTGTCCATCAAACCATCTTTTGTTGTTTTTATTTTTATTTTTTTCATCCAAAGGACACACCTTGATCTCTACTCTACACCATTGGCATCTTAGCTACACAGAATGAAGCTATTCCGAAATCAGTGAAAACAGGCCTTCAAGGGCAACTGGCCTTGTGGTTCTGGATTCACAGTTATGTGACCAGCTGGGGGGTCTACTCCCAGTTTGTGTGGCTCACCAACACTGAGTCATTTCTTAATGGTTCTCCTCAAAGTGAAGGTTCATCCTTGAATTCTGTAATTCTTCCGCACACCGAACCGTCACAAATGAGGCGGATGAATGGGGCATAAGAAAACATTTGTATTTTGAGCACATAAAGATTTAGGCTTGAATCTAGTGTCCACACTAACCAGCTTAGGGACCCTGAGCAAGTCAATAAAGTTTTCAAATTCATAGTCTGTGCATCTGTAAAATGAAAACTCTCACTGCTAATGCCCAGAGCGATGCTGAGGATTAACGTGGATAAAGCTCTTGGCTTGACACAAAGGAGTACTTAGCAAATGTGACTTGTTTCAACCTCATAATAAATATGTCATGTTGAAAACTGACACCTGTATATGAAAACTTTGCCTCCCATAGAGTAGTAATGACAAAATTATCATGGTCATATGTATAATTATGTATTTGACAGAAATAAAACAAACATCAATTTTAATTAAAATTATAATTTATAGGCTGAAGTAACTGTGCTCACTTTCTGGGAATGCCAGTAATAAAATTAGATCACAACAGAATCGGGAATGCAGATTTACTCATAGAACAAACATTTCTCGAGCATCATATATGGGCCAGATATTTTTTTAGGAACAATGTGTCAGAGCCATTGGTGATATAAATAGGAGGAGGAAAGTGGCACAACTTACCCCACCGACTTTCTCAAAGTGAGATCCATCTTTCTTGAAATCGGTGAGGGCCCCATTGAAATACCAGGTGAACATGATATCTAACAGGGGGTCATGCTGCACTTGGCAGGGCAAAATGACACTTTCACCGACGGAGACATCCATGTTGGATGGTGCTAAAGTGATTCTCGTTGGTTCTATTAAAGAAAGAAGAAAGGTTTAAGTAAAACATTAGCATTTAAATTTTGATGAAACCATTTTCACAAGCTGATGGTTAATCTAACATTTAGGGTACATGATTAAAAGTTTTCAAGATTAATAGAGAAATTTTTATGCAGATCTTTAATGTATATCATTGGATCCACAAATTCTTGTTAAAAAGAATTAGGATATTTGAATTTATAGAATTTATCAGTTAAAAATTAAAGTACCTGTAAACGAGTTGAATATTACTACAAAATCAATATTAATGTAGTTTTATTGCCTTGTGAAATATGAGGTTAGAAATAGAAACCACTGAATTCTCATTGACTTTTAATGACTCAAAAACGCATTGCTACCAAAATTTAAATAGACCCAAACGTTTGAAAGACCACACAAAAGACATATAGAACAGGCACTATGAGAGGGATGCTAAGTTAAAATGTAATTAGTGTGTTGCCCCCCTCCCAAGAGTCCCCATGTACATTTCCTTTTCCTTATCCTCATAACAGTCCTCCCATCTGTTGTGAATGAAAATTCCTGTGACCCCATTTTTCCATCATTGTTCCTCATTTGTTGACTCCATGTTGCAGCAAAATCTTCGAAAGAATCATTTAGCATGTTGTCTACAATTCCGCTAGTAAATTCCCTCTTTAATTCACTCCAGTTAGCCTCTGGCTCCTCGCAAGCCATTGGCTTTTGTCAAGGTTCCCAGTAATCACCCCGCTGCAAACCAATGGCACATTTTCCAATCTCATGTTACTTAATTGACCTCTCAGCAGCATTTACTACCCTTGATCATTGTCTTCCTGTCAGTTCACTTTCTTTGTTTGATTTCTGGTACACCAAACTCTCTTTGTTTTCTAGAACCGTCCGTGCCAGTCATTCCTTATCTGGTCCCTCTTCTCTTTCTAAATCTCATAATGTTAGACTGTCTCATGCTCAGTCCTTGGTTTTTCCTCATTCTCTATCTTCACTCACTCCCTCAGTGATTTTAGTCATTCTTTGTTTTTCAAGTATATACCTAACAACTAACAACTCCCAAATGTGCATCTCCATTCTTCATCTCTCTCTCCCCCCAAACCAGATTCATACAACCAAATTCCTCTCTGGGAAACATACTTGGTTGGGTGTTATAACAGACATTACTGATCACCGCAATTTCCTTAAACACATACAGTAGGATTAAATTATCAACACTTTTGAATTCAGACATAACCAAATGCTAATGCTTGGCTGAAGAAATATAAGATGGAGTTATGGGTGCCAGGTTCTGACAGGCAGAAGCCTGGAAGAACTAAGAGACCATCTGATGTGTTTCTCCTCTTCCGCTGTGATGGACAATGTGCCTGATGGTGGAGGCACTGGGACCCTTTATATCCGAATGAAGACAATATGGCTGACCCACCATGGACTTGCTGTATAAGCAAAAGAGTCTTTGCTATTTTAACCCACTGAAAGATTGGATTTATTGCTAATGCCAGAGCACTGTGGTCTGCTTTACACAAATAGAGCCTAATGAACATTTCATACTTAACTTATCCAAACTGAACTTCTGGTCTACCTTTTCCCAAATTTGTGCAACCTTCCCATCTCCGTTGTTTTGACTGTCATTCTTAGTGTTATTCGCCAGACGCCCTGCAACCATCCTTTTCTCCTTTTTCTTGGGCTTCACATTCAATTCATCATCAACTCCTATTGATTCTATAAGCAGAGTATTTACAGAATCTGATCCTTTCCCATCCATTCCTCTGTGGCTACTTTCCCTTGGGTCATTACCATCTCCAGCTTGGTTTGCAGCCATGGTCTTCTGAGATCTCTCCCATTTCTATTCTTGATTCCCCACAGCGTGTTGTCATCAGAGCAGCTAGACTAAATCTTCACATCATGCCACTCCTCTGTTGATTTGCACCAGCCTCCACTTCTCACTTCACTAAAAGCTAAAGTCCTAACAAGGTCTACAAAGCTCCTCTGTGACTGTCCCCAAGGAATCTATAAGTTAATTCCTCCATGTCCACAAAAACTATGTCTAAACCTCTCTTCCTCACCAGGTCCACTTCAGTCATGGTGTTTCTGTCCCAGCTTACCTCTACCATACACTATTCCTTATTTTCTCAATTGTTTGCAATATTTTCCTTCTCATAATTTCTTGTCTTTTATTCCTACTACGTGTTTTCTTTCCACCTCTGGTAGAAGGTAAGATTTATAAGGGCAGCATCTTTGTCATTTTTTGCCAACATAGGCTAAGCACCTGACAGAGAAGGTATTTATTTTTTTTTCTTGAATGAATAAATAAACAACATATATCCACAACTCTCTGTGACTCTCACTGATAGCAAAGATTATTCCATGGACTTAAACATCTCCAGAAAATATCAATGATATTGTGAAAGACTGCATTCAAAAGATCTGACATAATAGAATACCATAAAATTTCATCATCGGCATATGCTATTTGTAATTCTTCTGCCCATCATACCAGCATATAACTAATGTGTTCCCTGGTGCACACTGTGGTATGTGAAGAAATATTAAGAGTTGTTCTCTTGACTTCCACCTGTTAAAAATAACAGTGGAAACAGGTTCTATACCTTCAAAGTGTACTGCATATTGTAAAAAATCTGTTCCTTTCCCTTGATCTTTATAACATACCACAGTGTTCATCTCTACATAAGGCAATCTTTAAGAAATATACCTACCTGTAACAACCAAGTGTGTTGTGCCATTTGCTTTTCCAAATTGGTTTTCTGCTATGCAGGTGTAAGTTCCAACATCAGCTTTAGTCACATTGGCTATTTTAAGTCCTCCATCTTTTAAAAAAGAAATTCTAAAGAAAAAAACAAATTAGACAAATAAGTGTATAATAGTCATTTTTCCTAAATAACAATTTTCAAATAGAACGGTCACCTTAAACTAGGATTTCTATGGCTAGATAAACCAGTCCTTAGCCTCTTTGGGAATAAAGCCAACTAAAATAAAATTTACATACACATACACACAGCTGAGTAAGAGAAAATGCTCTACCAATTTGAACTTTTCTTGACATTTTTATGAAGCATTACTTAACCCCATTATTTAATATTATACCTACTTTCAGGGATGTCTTTATCAAATAAGTGTGAAATGCCTTCTAAAAATATATGGTGTGGTAGATTGTTCATGATGGGCTAACCTTATCAGCTTGGAGAAAAAAGAAAATAGACATGTCATGAATTCCCTTAACTTTGAAACAGTGTATGAGAATTGAGAAACTCTTTCCTTTCATAACGAACTTGGGAGAATCACGTTTGACCCAATATAAATTCAAATTTTACAAAATAACACCTTCATGGCCACTTGTGAGCTATTGCAAAGAATCGGCAATACAAATGAACCTTTCATTAGAGTTGCTGAGCATATGCTTAAAGTACTTAAAGCTTTTATACCTAACTAATTAATTAAGGAGATACAAATGAGTGTCTTACATGTGCTAGGCATTATGAGACTCTCTGGGATTATAGTGTGAACAAGATAGAAAATCTCCACCTTCATAGAATTAACAGTCTATTGAGCAACAGACAATAAATAACCAAGTTCAGATATTTGAGAAGTACTCTGAAGGAAACAAACAGGGTGATATAATAAAGAGTAATACCTATAAGGGGTGTTTCCATGATAGGGTGCCTCAGAAATGCCTCTTAGAAGAAGTATCATTTGAAATGAGAAAGGGTTTCCCTATCATTAGTCAGATCCACAAATCTTAATGGCCCATCTTGTCTACCCATAATTATTGCCCCTTTCCTTGAATTCCTAAAATCTTTACTACTCATACCATACATTTAACATTTAGGATGTCTTTTATCTTGTATGATTCATATCTTTGGTATGTGAGTGTCAAATCTATCCAAAGACAAGGTCAACTTCTTTAAAAAGATTTCCAACCCCTGCATCAGCATGACATGATATATGTAAACCATGATTAATAAGTGTTTCCAACTTTCAGGCTCTACAACAGACAGGGAGGACGCTAAGGGCATCAGACTATAGTGGACGATCTCAACTCAATTTCTAAGTATTATCCTGCTTGATGCAAGATTTGGAGGTGAGTATCAAAAGTGTGATTTGTCCGAGTTTATATATCAAAAATATACAAGATGCATATTTTATATTACACATCTGTATTTTTAATGTATTTTATATTACCTATACATATATAGTCCTTTGATGACCTGTAATTCACTTTCACTCAAATCCTACTTCCATTTTCCAGAGTGAGAAAGTGGTGTAATTAGAGCCAGCACACAGAGACCTGCTCATCATCCCAGGTAGATTATCCATGAATGTTTGTTGCTCATGTGATTATTTTTTTTATCTTAATCAAAAGGTGCTTTTATTTTATTTTATTTTTTTATGTTCCAAGATTCAGTGTTTATGCACCACACCCAGTGCTCCATGCAAGATGTGACAAACAAAAGGGTTTGAGAACAGTGGCCTAGAAAGCTAATCAGGGGACACAGAACATTTCGTTTTAATTTGAGGGGCAAAGTACAAGGGTTACAAATTCCAAGAACTTTCCTAGGTAGCTGTGAAAAAGGTGTAATATCTGATTCCCCTCATGGAACCTTGACCACTTCGATGGGTATGAAATGGCCGCTGATTGATCTCTTTTCTCAAAGAGGTCATCAAAGAAAAATCTCTATACCTTAGCTTCACAGAGAACAAAGATTTCCTTAGAGAGTGTGCTGTAACAGTGGAAAGAGGAGACCCTGCAGAGGTACACATGCAAACCAAACACTCCACACATGGAGACTATTTTGAGAAACACGGGGAGTAACTGAAAGAAATGGAAGTCTGATCATGTAATTCCGCCATTACCCTCAATCCCAGCTTAGACCGCTTCTCTGGCACCACACTGCCTACAGGAGAAGAATGATTACAGGCTAAGGCTGAGATCTATTTTCTCATCAGGACCCCACCTCTCTCTAATTTCCTGAAGCCTCGTGATTCTACCCCCTGTTCGCTTTTCCCCACTCACACATACTTTCTTTCAAATGCTTTTATGCTTCTTCTTGTCCTGGTGCCTTTGTGAACACTGTTCCCTACGTCTGGTTAATGTGCACTTAACCTTCAGATTTTGGCCACTTCCCTGAACCACGGGTCAGATGAGGTGTTCCTGTCAATGATGATACAACTTCTGTGCCTGCTTTATAACATTTGACAACTGGCCAATTACAACATTTGTGTGCTTATTTGACTAATTTTCTCCTCTAGTAAGCTCAGAGACTGTAAGCTCTCCGGAGGTAGGGAGGGTGTCTTGAGAGTGTCTGATTTACGCACCACTAGATTTCTAGAGCTTTGAACCATTCCTGACAGAGTAAATATTCAAAAATTGATGCTTGTTGAATGAACAAAAGATTGTATGTCTCTAGAGAGTCACTACAGCAGAACAGGGATTAGTAGTGAAGACAGATTGCACGGCACTGAGGATTTTAGAAATTATAAGAAAACAAATTCAGAGGGTGTGCAGACTACTACGCACATATATCTGTATCTACATACACACATATATATGCCTATTTATGTGCCATATATAAATATATTTATACGTACGCACATGTATATGCATATGGTTGACCCATGAAACCGAGTTTGAACTGCATGGGTCCACTTATTCACATATTATTTAAATACAGTATTGTATATGTATTATTTTCTTAGTAAAACTTACTTTTCTCTAAAATACTTTATTATAATAATATTGTCTATAATACATACAACATATAAAATATGTATTAATTGACCAAGCTATTGGTAAGGCTTCCAGTCAGTAGTAGGCTCTTAGTCAAGTTTTTGGGGAATCAAAAGTTACATGGGATTTTCTACTTTGCATGGGGTTGGCACGCTTAACCTCCATGTTGTTCAAGGATCAACTGTGTAAATATATATGTGGAAAAAAAGGAAGCAGAGGCAATAGAAGTCATGATGAAGAGAATTTAGAAATTCCTAGGATAAGAGGACAACAAATGTACTTTTACTATGAAGAAAGAAGTTAAGAAACAGGGAGAGACTAAAGATAAAGGTCGGGAGACAGGGAAGGAGGAAGGAAGAGAGTGAGTGAGAGAAACGTTACTGAGAAAAGTCTCTGAGTACAAACAAGGGCAATGCTCCTGACCCATTTTGTTTGCTAATCCTATCTGTAAAAATTTGGGGTCATGATCTTCAAAGAGGATAAGTCTTGACCCATAGCATTGCTCAATAAATTTTACTTACCTTTATTAGTAGAAAAAAAAAAGTTTACTGGAGATTTTAATATGTAAAGAAAGCAAGCTAGGAGATGGTTATCAGAAGGTCTTAAAGATACTTAAATCGTGAGGCAACCTCATCTGGTCTGAGATAGAGGCTGGAGGTGGGAACTGACGACTTCCAAGATGAGCAAGCATGAAACCAAAGTAAAAATATCTCTGGTTGACGGAACAAATATTCACCCCAAGCTCAGATCTTCTGATTTGGATATCACAGAACAGAGACAGGCAACTACAGATACCTTCACATTTTATGAATTAGCCTAACAGTTAACCTTCCACAACAAATACAGAACTATCAGGGATATTGGAAGAATGACAAAACCTTTAGGGCGTGAGGTTTAATAGCTGTAAATGAGCAAACCTATCTTTATGATGATGCCAAGACGGGGAATAGCTTCAAAAACAAGGCTAACAACTTAGGAATCACACAGACCTCAAAACAAACATATTGACTCTCAAAGAATGCCAACTCTGTACATTGTGAAATTTTGAACTAATTGGGTATTTTCTTTCTAAATTGGTTCTTCCAGTAAGATCTAAGAGGCCCACAGGGCATTTCACACAACATAAAAATAAACAATATTCAGTAAATGGATGGAGTAATTGTTTCTCAAAAGAAAACCTTCAAATAACCCATGCTTCCCTACAGAGATCCAAAGTGAAAATTTTATACTACTTCAGTATAAATGAAATTGCTTTCTAAGCTTTCTGGGAACATGTTTTGCTGCAAACGGATAGAGCTGAAAATGTAGATAACAATAAGTGTCTCTAAGTCTTGGGACAAAAAGTTAAACAAAGATTTATGAGATTAACATTCAGAAACGTGGGACTCCAGTTTCCTTTGAAACATGCAGAATTTAAATCACTGTGGCATTTTTGACTCCTTGATCGGTTTTACAATATGCCTTTACATATCTCCTTTTATCAGGCTTTCCTTTCATAGTAAAGGAGGTTAATTATTTTACTTAACTCTGTGCAGTCTATGGTTAGTTTGGGATAAGTAAACTTAATTGCTCTAAGCTGCTCGAACGGTCCGTTCTGTAACGCAGTGATGGCGCTGAATTTATGGCTGTAAAGAAAAGCTGTTTGTTCAGAAAGTTGACTGCTATCTAGGCAACACTGACCTGTACTTTACGACACATAACCATCCATAATAACACAATATGTTTTAGAATGGGAACAGTGTGGTCTATTGTGCATGCAAGGCAGGATTTCTGAATATATTGTTTTACCATTGCCTATGTTCTGAATATTACGGTAATTTATTCAACTTGAATTTTAACAAACACGCCGCAACTCGACATTTTCTCAGGAAGCACATCTCAGTGGAGATGAAATCACATGAGATCGTAATGATTAAACTGCTGTATAGAAAATAACAAGGCTATTTTGGACTTCACTTTCTGAGTACATATTCGAAGAGATGGATGCTTACAATTAGCCGTAAGAGAAAAGTACTCACAATGTATATATTACAGGATAAATAATGGCAGTTAAGAAAAGCAAATATAAATTGATGAAAATGCATGAGAAAAGTGTCAGTGAAAAAGAGCACGGAGTGCATGTTTTCGTTTGCAGCTCCCACTCAACCTCAAACGCTTGGTGAAAAGAACTTCTGCCCCTTGAGTTCAACGATAATGTACACACACTCTTTAGGAAGATTATATTCGAATTTTCATTCTTTTAGCTATACCATTTTGGGCTTTTGTCTTATAAATTCAGCAGTGTTAGGTTAGTGATTTATTGGTTGGCAAATCTCCAAGGAAAAGAGAGGCAGAGCAGAGACGATTCAGCAGTTAATTATCCTATTTTTGAGTAAGCACGAAGCTAATACTATGAGGCATTGTTACTTGATTGGGACACATAGATTACATGGAACAGGCATCTGAGGTCCTAGAGAAATGTACTTTTCCCATATCAATTAACATTTCTTCATATTCATAAGAAAAGAATCAACGACAGTAAAGGACATAATCATTACTTTTATAAAAATCTTTCCAAAAGCATGTCTATCATGACAAATAAATCTGGAGTTCAGTTTCTTTTACAACAGTGATGTGATTGTTTTTTCTTCTAAAATGGACTCAAGTCAATAGAACAAAAGGCCCCTAAGAGGGGATTTCCAATTTGAATTATTATATAAAACTACTCATCTAAGTAATTCATGGGGCTGAGGTAATCCATTTGAAACATTTAAATCCTTATATAATGGAGTATCTGCAAAAATGATAAATATTCCTATGTATGAGGGAGTAAACCAAACAAGACAAAAAACAACTCTCTAATACCTCATGTATTTAAAAGAAAACCTCAAAGGGACTAGTTATAAAGGTTCAAAGTGGCGCCATTTTTGACACTATTCTTTCCTGCTTGAGAGAGACAGAGACTCGTAAGTGAAATCAGTGAGAATCACAATGTCAGTTCTACTACTTATAAACTATATATAAAGCTGATTTAAAACTGCTTAAGTGAGCAGTATGGGTTTTTGATATTTTATCGCTGAATCAGACAGACTTTAGTACACTGGCTCAAGTGTACAACCAGGCCCTTCCTGTAAGGGTGAAGTCTCTTACTGCATGGTAAAGAGAACATCAAAATGCATTCATTCTCTATAGGAAGGCAGACACCAAAGAGAAAGGGAAGGATCCTGATGTGGGGCTCCATCTCAGGACTCTGAGATCCCAACCTGAGCCAAAATCAGAGACAGATGCTTAACCAAATGAGGCACCCAGGAGGCCCTGGGCACCACACTTTGAGTAACAGTATTCTCAACTCTGCCTATTGGATTCTCCCTCTTTCAACTTTTATTTGCGAAAAAAGAACAAAAATGATGTTTAGTTCATTCATTCCAGTACTTGCTCTGAGAATATGGTGCAATCCCTTCTTCCAGGACTTCTAGAGCCACTTAGTTTTCTGTCCATCCCTGAGTCAATTTCTGCAACTTATCTAATAAATCTGAGTAATATCCTTGAATTAGTCCTTAGCTACAGTTACCAAACGCTAAAGGATATGAGCAACCACAAATTGGTGGCATGTCTTTTTTCAATACACATTTGTTACCTTAACAAATATGAAGGGTTCAGAAGCAATCTTCCATAAAGGAGGACAAGGTTTTATCACAAACCAAGAGTGGCCCAAAAAACATCTGTCTGGATACTGTGTTCTTGCATGACAGAATGATTCTGGCCCCATTATCCCAATTCCAACATTATTTTCTATTTTAGATATTCATCCATGTATAAGTGGCCATTTATTTCTGCAGTATACAGAGGGATACAGAGTTCTTTGAATATGGGAGAAGTTTGAGAACTCTGTGCATAACAAATACACAGACACACAAAACAATAGTAACAAATGTGATACAAGTCAAGTTGAATCATCTAAGGTTCTGTGGGCTTCAGGCTGGCAACTCCCACTAGCAATTCAACCCGTCCAATGATAACGAAACTGTGTTCGAAAACTTTTTGTTCTGGATATTCCAGTGTTTGCCTTTTTAGATGTACCTTATTAAGATTTTCCCTCATGATGACTGTGTACATTTGGTGACTAGCTCCTTAAAAATTATCTTGTGCAAAAATAGAGTGGTAATGTAAATAGCGAAAACAAACTGGTGGATGCCAGAGGGGAGGGGTATAGAGGGAAGGGCAAAATGGGGAGAGAGGAGTGGGAGGTTCAGGCTTCCAGTTACAGAAGGTTTAAGTCACAGGGGTAAAAGGCATGGCATAAAGAATATAGTAAATGGCATTGTTACAGCATTGTATGGTGAATGATGGTAGCTACGCTTGCGGCCAGAGTAGGGTAACATACAGAATTGTGGAATTACCATGTTGCACTCCTGAAACTAAGGTAACATTGTGTGCCAACTATTACCTCACTTAAAAAAAGAAAGGGTAGTCATGTCACACCCCTCAAGAATGTAGAGTCATGGGCACATGTTCATTCATAACCTTGGGTGGGTCCCAAAATGTTTTCTGAGAAAAATCTCAGGCCTAACAATCTGCACTTTTCTTGTCCTCCCTCCATGCAGAGGCATGATCATTGTCTATTCACACAGGTTCTGGTGAGCGACCACACCTTTAATCAGATGACATATTTATTATTCATAATATTATAAATAAATATTATAATTTAATATTATTTATAATAATATAATTAAATTGATTCAAACTGATCTAATTAATAATTTATTATTATGTTAGATATCATAATATTATTTATTTATAATGTTTGTCAGATGATATTAGTTCAACTGACTCTATAAGCACTGACTCTCTATTTTCACAGCAGCCCCTTCTGTGGATCCTACATTCCTGACACCAGACATAACCTTCAGACAATTTCTCTTTCAAGCTCACTAAAAACATACACTTGAGAAATAATACGCATGGAAAATTAACTAGAAGAATGTGACCTACCTCTTTCTCAAGAGCTTTAAGTCTTAATACTCGAAGTTATGTTTGGATTGCAAAGAATAAGGAAAAAAAACACCTTAATACTCACTGAGAAGTCATTATATTTAAAAAAAAATTTTCAGATTAATCATTTGAGAGAGAATGAGCATGAATGGTGGGGAGGGTCACAGGGAGAGGGAAAAGCAGACTGCCCGCTGAGCAGGGTGCCCAACTCAGGGCTCCATTCCAGGACCCTGAGATCATGGCCTGAGCCAAAAGGCAGATGCTTAACTGACTGAGCCACCCAAGCGCTCCAAGACGTCATTGTATATATTGTAAGAATGTGGACTGTTCAAAACCCTCAGGTTGTTTTTCAGAGTCCATAGTCTCTTATGGTTCGCCTCCCCTCCCCAATGTCCATAGCCCGCTCCCCCTCTCCCAATCCCACCTCCCCCCAGCAACCCCCAGTTTATTTTGTGAGATTAAGAGTCATTTATGGTTTCTCTCCCTCCCAATCCCATCTTGTTTCATAGATTCTTCTCCTCCATGTCCTCATATGGGGTGGGAGGTTGGGGGAATAGGTGGTGGGTAATGGGGAGGGCACGTTTTGCATGGAGCACTGGGTGTTGTGCAAAAAGAATGAATACTGTTACGCTGAAAAAATAAATAAAATGGAAAAAATTAAAAAAAATTAAAAAAAAAGAATGTGGACTGTTAGTACTACATTACTCAATGTTCTCTTCATGACAATCTATTGGATTTGGATATACATATTTGCATTTTTATGCCTAGGGAGAGCTATATATCTCCTCATCAAATGGTTTCATTTCACCTTATGGGCATCAAGGACTGTGTAAGTGGCAGTATTTTTATCTGCGTATTTTTAGCAGAAAGCTCTGAGCCAAAATTGTGCATCTCAAATACATGAATGGATCCAGTGGGTTATGTTTTGCAAACTTCCCTCAGATACTCATCCAACAAGGATTTACTGAGCATGTACTATGGATCATGCTCTACGAGGCAGTAAGGATTCCCTGATAAGAATTGAAGCTGTCCTAATTAATATAACTTACATTCTAGGCAAGTGGAATGCTGGCATCTTTGATTTCTCCAAAATATTTTTCTCCCCAGTGTGTAAATCATGTGTACTTTGATAAACTGTCTCAAGTTCTTTCAGGAATGAAACATGACATGTGTAAATGAAATAAACTAGGACAAATCAAGTTATTAAAATAAGCCTAGAGTAATAAAGAAATAATAAATAATAAATACAGTAGTGTATCAATATTTTTAAGTACTAGAAAAACATATAATTTATATCAAGCTTTAAAATACTACCATTTTCTCAATTAAGTAAGTACTGTGGAAAATAAAGAGCCTAATAAAATCTTAAAGGTAAAGTTAAACACGCCTATTTCTTTAGTATTTGAATGTAAAAGGTCAGGAAATAATTTTTTTCCCAAACAAGATAGATTTTTACATATTCAATCTCAATTACAGATTTCAGGACTTCATACTCACAAAAGGTCAATCATTCACATCTTCTTTTAGAAACTGCTCTAGCAATGAAATCTTCATTAAGATAGAATTTTAAAATATCACAAATAAATCAGGAAGTGGAAAACAGATCAAAGTGCAAAATAATTATTTTTAAGTTTGTTAGGCAGTAAGAAATTTAACTCAGTGTACCAACTCATTAGAACTTATATAACAGATCATAAATTATAAATAACACCTTCCAGCATCAGAATGTGGGAGGCAGCAACCATCACTACTGAAACACATGTTTATTCCCTTTTTTATGGAAGTGCAATGGCACCTCACTTAATCATCCATTCACCCATCCATCCATCCACCTATCTCTACCTCTATTTCTGTTAAAGGTTCAGGGAGGTCAAGAATTAAGGAACTTCTAAAATTTTTAATAAAAAGCCTCAAGTAGAAATTTATTTAGAAAGCCAATTTTTGTATATTTTCAAGAAACTGTTGTGCTAAATTAAATAAGAAAACTATAGGGGTGCCTGGGTGGCTCAGTCAGTTACACCTGACTGTTGATCTCAGCTCAGGTCTTAATCTCAGGGTTGTGAGTTTGGCCCCACACGGGGCTCCATGCTAGGTATGGAGCCTACTTAAAAAAAGATAAAGAAATTAATAGGTATTTTTAAGAAATGGAAACTGCTCAGAAAAGAATGAAATTCACTTCAATAGGTATTTTTTGAGGACTTAAATTGCACTACGTGTTTTGGAAAATAAGAGTAAGAACTAGCCCCTTCCCTTTGAAGACACAATCTAATGGCTGAGGGCATACCTATAGTTCATGTACAATGAACCATAAAATGTGATCATTTGGTAGGAATTTTTTTATAAGTAAGGTACAAATTTATCCAACTCTATCTTCAAAATACATGGTATCTTTTCTTCTCCATTTCACCCACTGTTACCCTAAATCAAGCCTCCAGTCAATCTTGTCCTGCCATCTACAAATTGCTTCCTAACCAGATTTCCACTCTCTTCCTTTCTTTCTTCAACCCTTCTCTCTGTACTTCAGTCATTGTTCTCTTTTAACCAGGTCGTGCCACACATTTGCATTAAGGCCTCCAATGAGTCTTACTCTATCTAAAATAAAATCCAACATTTTTATCATGGTCTTTAAGGATCCTATCTTTGAGACTTCATATTTAATTCACTGGTTTGCTTATTTTTTTCCCCTTAGGCTTTATATTTTGTTCCTCTCCTGATCTATACACATCACACCTCAGTGCCACTGGTTTCCTCCTCATTCTCAAACCAGTTGATCTCATCCCCATCTCTGGCCTTTGTTCTTGTTGGGGTGTCTTCCTGGAAGGCACATCTCCCAATTCCTGGCATGAGGCATTGCTTCTTGCCATTTGGTTTTCTGCTCCAAAGTTACTTCCTTAATGAGGCCTTAAAAAAATTAAATTGTATATAATTATATATATATTTTTTCTTTATGGCTAAAGAAATTATCTTTTTAAAATTATGTACTCTGCCTCTCCCTTCTGCAACTTCTACAAGGATTTTTTCAACTTATCTGTATTTCCCTTCTGTAAATCCCATGAAGAAGGAACAGGACTGTGTCCTGTTCGTGTGATTTCCTCAGAGCCCAGCGCAATGCATGGCATGTGGGAGGTATGCCAGATTGCACTTCACAAAGGTGGCCACAGTTAGATTTCCCATCCTACCTGCTCCCCTAGAATCTTGCTACTCTCTCATCAAGAGGCAGAGTCTAATTTCCTTCCCTGTGAATCTGGTTAGCTTGGGGATTCCTTAATAACAAGTGTAATGCTAGAAAAGTGGGCTGTTGGGTCTTCTGAGCCTAGGCGACTCACCTTCCATCTTGCTACCTTGAATATTTATTCAGGAACCACATTAGCTGCCTTGTAAACATTTCGAATCCCTAGAGACACCATGCTGTGAGGAAGCATAAATTAGCCCACGTGGAGAAACCACATGGAAAGGGCTTGGGGCTGCCAAAGAGAACACACAGGGAACAGCCAGCTCCTGGCTGCTCCGGCTCTAGCCACTACCCGACTACAGTCATGGGAGACAAGCTGAGCTAATACCTAGTACCAACTCATTAGAACTTATGTAACAGATCATAGATTATGATCTCATGGCTGAGCCTTTTCCCAATTTCTGACCCACAAAACAGTGAAACCTAACAAAGTGACTGTTTTTACACCGCTGGCTTTCACAGTGATTTGCTATGCAACAATAGTTAATGGGAAATGTAGATGTTAAATATTTGAGGAATAAATGAATGTTGAAATGAACAAACAAGTATGGAGCAGAGCCTGAGGCGATCAGGATAGATAAGCAAAAGGCTCTCTGAGAACCCAGGGAAGATGGCCTTCTGCACAAACAGTTATAATGCACCGTGTTAGGTGACACAATTAGATTAAGAAACCACACGGGTAAAGCAGAAGAAAGGGCAATGAATCTCGCTCCACTGGGTTTGGGGGAAGTTCCACCATGAGCGACAATAAGCCGGACCTTGAGGGATGAGTTTGGGTTTTCTAGGTTGAGGAGAAAAGATATCCAGCCAGAGGAAATTATAAGAGCAAAAAAGCCAGGATAAAATAAGAATTCTGTCCGTTTCTCCTTTCTCTTAAAATTTGTTCAAAAGGCAATGGTATGTACCCTTGTCCTCTAAGTTGATAGTGTTAAAAGAGTCAATATCCTTACTTTGAGAGAAAGCATCTGATTTTTCCTATCTTAAACACATTATCAGGAAAAAAAAAAAGCAAAGGTAGTATATGATGATAATACAGGTTTCTACAATAGCATTAATATATATATTTTTTTCTTTCAATTTTCAGTAAAAACAGGGATACAGAACATTGATTGGGCTGTAGGTAAGCATGTGTGGAATTTTGCAGCTTGAGTGAGAAATGCTTTATGACCAAACAGATGGGGTATGGGTGAACACACCCAGGAAGTAAAACAACATATACTCTGAGTATGGGTATGAATTAATTACCCAGTTCTAACAAGGAATGGGCTTCAAGTCAATTCCAATGTCCAGCACATCGAAATTCATTAACCAGCTATGCCCTACCAAAATCATGACACTGACAAAATACTTTTTAAAGTGGCCTTACCTTTAATAATTCATAAAAATCAAACTTGAAATATGAGTTTAAGAACCACATGGTCATTTGCAAAATTTAGCTGATATGATTTTTGAAAGCAACAATTCTGGGATGCCTGGGTGGCTTGAGTCCTACACCTGGCTCCTTGTTCAGCGGAGAGCCTACTTCTCCCTCTGCCTCCTGCTTCCCCTGCTTGTGCTCCCTCTCTCTCTCTCTCTGACAAATAAATAAATCAAATCTTAAAAAAGAATAAGAAGAAAGCAGCAATTTCTTGGTGCCTGGGTGACTCAGTCAATTAAGCATCTGACTTTGGCTCAGATCATGATCTCAGGGTCCTGGGACCGGCTGCACTGCGCTCCATGCTCTGCACGGAGCCTGCTTGTCCCTTTCCTTGCTCTGCCCCTCCCCCACTGGTGTTTTCTCTTTCTCTCTCAGATAAATAAAATCTTTCAAAAAAAGAAAACAGCAATTTCTTTAATAACATTTAGGTAAAATTTATTTCTTTTGGGAGGTTGACATAATGGAAAACTCAGCTAAGAGCTGTAAAAAACAAAAGTCTTTACTCACTTTTCTTTTAAACTCAGTCTTGTTACTCCGAAAGTATCTGAGCAACATGATGAAAACAGTTAATACTAAAAGTAGCATGAGCAGAATATCCAAATCCAGAAGCCACTATAAGAAATGCTTCACACACACACCTATTTTTATCTTCGCAGCTCGAGTCCCCTGAGATAAAGAAATGTGAGAGAAATGGAGCAGGGACAGAGTTGGACATCATTTTTCCAAAGGAAACTCTGTCCTTTCTTGACTTGTCAGGGAAGGTTAGTATTTTTGTCCAACCTTTGCTAAGAGTATGTGCCAAGAAAATACCACCTAACAGACTGGCTAACTTTGCAGTAAGACCCCATTTCACAAATAAGAAAATGAGACTCAGAGGTTAAATAATGGGCCTTGCTCCACCTCCATGGTAAGCAAAGTGTCGCGATCCAACCCACACCTTTCTGATTCTGATGCTTTGTTAAAATTAAGTCAAGAAGGAAATCAAACCTACGTTTGGCTTCATCTGACACAGCAAACCATGTCCACAGTACTTAGTATGCTGCATGCCAATAGGCATAAATGATTCATGTCAATAACGACACAAATACCTACACAGAAACTTAGATGGCTGTGGTTAATGGGAGAAGCTCCCTAAGCATGTGCTGGTGGTTGAAGGGTGGGGGATGGCAAACAGGAAGTGGTTAGGATGGCTTCCTGAGAGCCCTATGCCAACCTGAAAGTCTGGATTGCATTGATTCTTCTCTTGATTATCTTCATTGTTAAATACTAGCTTAATCTTCTCATAGGCTACAGGATATGAGGAGCAAATGCACCCTTTTCTCTTTTCTTTACAGCTGGAAGCATGAGAGAAATGGAGGTGGGGGTTAGGGAACCCAGACAGGGAAGGGGGCTGTTCCCTACTCTCTGAGACTGCTGCATACTTACTGAGGTTTCTCAATCTCCCCTTTGATAAAAATGATCAGCCGATGTTCACGTCCTCTGAGAGAGGGGGATGGTGCTCTCTCTGGAAAAGAACTCAGGTCAGGTCTCCTTATTTTCCTGATCATATAGGGACTTTAGTAAAGACACAGTTAGAATAAATAACCCGATTCATCTCTGTCTATGCCGTCCACCATTTTGTTCAGATGGTGTTTTCCCTACTCTTTTGCTCTGTTAGATTTTATAGATCCTTCAGAACACAGCTCCAGGGTTGCGTCCTGTAAGATGCCTCTCTTTCTGTGGAGCTGCTTTCCCAGGTCCCAAGGCTGGGACAGCATCTTTTCTCTGTGTTTCTTACTCATTTCTGGACATCCCCATTTTAGACAAGGGAGCAGTGTCCAGTTTCCTCAGACCAGTACAGTTTATTTGTGTTGTCTTGAAGGTTAATTGCTAGCCGTTCCCCCTTTCCCTTCAAAATATCTCAATTTATAGAATAAATTATATGATCACCATGATCATATAGTCTACCCCATGGCTACCTTTTGCAAACTGTGAATGTACTAGGACTGGGCTCCTTAAGGGCTCTTGCTGTTTTGTATTCATCTGTGTATTCCCAGTGCTGGGCACGGCTCCCACTGCTGAATAAAGACAAAATAAGTGGACAGGATGAGTATCTTCTCTGTAGAGGGAGCAAGGATGTCAATCTCTATTCAACTAATATCCAAGTCCTAAAAGGGGCAATACTACACACATTAAATAAAATTCTCCTTTGATCTTCTAAGTTCATCGTTTCAAGATTAATTTGGACCTAAAAGTACAGGGATAAAGAATTACCCAAGATCTTAGCTGTTTGCCCAAGGGTAGATTAACTGAAATGCTCTGAGCTTCTATACCTGTTGGGTAGCTGTGCGGTAACAGCTGTTTTGATGGCAGACGGAGGATGACAGGGAAGATAACAGAATCCAGTTCTTTGGGTGAAAGGGGGCAAAAGAAGGCAGACAGAGAAGGGAGCAGCATTTTGAACACTATGAAACCACAACAACAACAAAGCCAGGCTCAACTGTATTAGACAGAGAGGAGCCAAGAAATGTGGGGGGAAATGGGGAAGGAATAAAGACAGAAACTTTGGCAAAGGAATCCTCGCTCTTCATCTAATAGCTTGAGACAAGAGGCAGTGCCATCTAACAGATTTGCTGGATAGTCACATCGCTCCTAGACACATCTTTACAGAGCAAGACTGTAGTGACTCGTGGTAGCAGTGGTGGAAATGCCAAGTGGTTCTTGCTCTGACAGAATTCTTCTGGTTACTGGCAAAAGTTTCAATTCTGCTTCTCAGTGCTGTCATGGAATTAGCTGACGTTTCACAGAAGGCAAAAGGGACCTGTTAGGAGCATTTCTTGAGCCCTTCAATTTCCCTGTGAAGCTACTCATGAATTCGGGATGAAGCTAATGTAAGATGGCATGTGAATTTTTGCTTAAATAATAAAATATAATTTATTTATGGTGTGATTCACCCTTTTTGGTATGCAGTTCTGTTAGTTTTAATAAGTTAATGTGGTCATGCAGCCACTGTTATGGTCAAGATCTAGAACAAATCCCTCACGCCTAAAAGTTCCCCATGTCCTTAAATAGTCAGCCCCTCCAGCCACTCTGGCAACAGTGATCACTATTTTCTGTCCCAAAAGCTGTGCTTTTTTCAGCAGTCATATAAATGGATTGATACAGAATATAATTCTTACTGCATTTTCAAAGCCAGTTTCTTAACTATATGTAAAAAGCATGTTAAGAATTGGTTAATACATTTTAAAAGTATTGTGTGGATTATGGGTATTAATATTTGGAAAAAATCTTTACTATTTCTTTCCTTAAAAAGCATTTAAATTTCTATAATATTAAATGCTGCCGAGAACATCTGAAACAATTTTAATGTGTTTAATTAGAAGTAATGGGCCATTCTTTGATTCTTTCAAATTGAGGCTATTGCAATAAAATATTTACTATTATAAGTAATACCATTCAACTGAAAGCCCCATTTTTAAAAATAATTGGCTAATGCATTGTAAGTACCACTAAGTGATAGAGAAAAGCTAAACATTCTTTAAAATATGCCAACTGGCTATTTCCTCTTGAATACCATGCCTGCTTGCATTCTCTAGAGTCTTTTCCAATTTTACTTTGCTTAAAGGAGAAAAAAAAATCCTATTTCAATTCCAGCCTTTTTTTGAAAATATGTGGATTATAAGCAAATGAATGAATGAATTAAAAAAAAACACTAAAACACTGACAGCTGGAGTACTACCACTGAACATTCAACGGGGCAGGGCATTTCTGTTTATATTAAGAAAACCTGTTTCTTGCAAGGGGGGGAAAAAGCACAACAACTTTTCTCAGCAGTGGATGATACAAATACAAAACAAAAAGAAAAAGCAAACAATAATAGCAACTTTGCTCCACATAGATGCTAGTAATTTCAAAGATTAGAATATTTGCACACTAGGTGACTTAATATTGACCTTTACTTAGTAAATTGATTACTTACAAATTAAGACTGTCTGCCATTTATCTGAGACTATAAAAACAGGCTTCCTATACCCCATAACTTTAGTTTCCATAAGCTTCAGAGATAAGGTGTTGACCCTTTACCATTTAGTGCTACATACCTTCCAATACGATTCTATTCAGTGCCACGGTTTCAGCTAAGATGTCATGCTCAGAACACCTAAATGTCTATCTGTTGCTCAAGCCTTTCTCCTGAATTCCAAAGTCATTTGGTCAACCCCTGTATGCTCATATATTCAGCCGGTTTTCAATAAACATTTCAAATACCAACAATCCCAAATAGCACTTATATTTGTGCTTACTCTGTTCTTTCTGTAATGTTGCTTGTCTCACTGAATAGGTCTACTGTGCTCCCTGATGTCTAAGGTGGAAATTTAGGATTTAGCCTTGACTCTTTGTTTCTTCAGATCATTAATCTAATGAACTCCTGGGTCCTATGAACTTAACCCCTTCTCTAATTCCTCAGTACTTCTCTCCCTTCTCATTGCCATTTCTTTACTTCAGCCTACCATACTCTCTTGTTCAGATCGGTGAATTTTTACTGATTGAAATTCTTGCCTCAAGTCTTTCTGCCACTCCAATCCATGTTCCCCATTGCCCCCATTGTGATCTTCTTCCAAAGAACATACCAAAATTAAATTTGATCTTCTAATTCTGCTACTTTGATTTTACTCTGTTGCTCCTCAGTGCCTGTGGAATAAAGCCTAGGCTTCTTGATCTGGATTCCATGTCCTTCCCAGTAAGATCCCTGCTCACATCTGCAGCCCTGCTGTCTGCATCCACCCTCACAAGGCACCTTACACTTGAAGTAACCTGAAGCTACTCAAGTTCATAAGCCACCCTTTGCTCTGGGCCTTTCCACATCCTCTTCCTCTGCCTGAAGTGTTCTTCTTCAGTAAACTCTAGTCACCTTTCAATTCTTTTTGTACAGATGACATTCCCCAGAAAACCTGCCCGGATCCCTAATCTGTAGATGGGGACTTCTCTGGTAATCACGGAATATACTGTAGTTTCCCAGTCGAATTTTACTGTAACTGCTCTGTGTTGCTAATCTTTATATCCAGGGACTTGTCTGATAAAAAATTAAATATCTGGTGCCTAGCACAGAGTAGGTACTCAAAATATTTTCCAACGAATGAATGAGCACTTGCTTTTGAGACCTCAGGAATCATTACTGATTCCTGATTATAAGATCTTATCTATTCAGAGCAGCTTTTCTAAGACCTCTACTGGGAGGTAATTCCCCTATTACCTTAGCTTGAAATGCTCTCTGGACCTCAAGCAGGAACACTGATTTCTTCAAAACTATTCTGTAATTTAGGTGACTCACTGACTTAGATCCCCACTACTATCGCTGATGCATTAATTACAAAGCTGGTATGGTGCTGATATAAAAACTTACAAACCGGGTTGATTATAATTGTTCAAATGTATTGTGTGATTTACATAGTAGACCTATTTATCAGCTTATACATTTTTAGGACATCTTAAACCCTTAGACTTTTTTCCCCCAATTTAACATTACTTTTTTTCTGATTTAGGCTTTACATAATAAAGAACATGCATTTGTTGGCTTAATCAAGTTTATTTGCCACCAGCATTCCCTACACTAGGGTGGAGAAAGCTTTCCTCGCTACAAGTTTCTCATTCATGGACAAACCAAGTTCATATAAAAAACAAAAACAAACCTAAAAAGCTAACATATTTAAAATCTTGCCATAAATACCCTACCAAAATTTTGTCTTCTCTTACAGTTTCAAATGTGCCAATAAATTCATCTGTTCCCCAAATTTGATTTGAATCTACATGTTTTAAGTTGACTGAACCACCACAATAAATCTATCATTTAAAGTGCTTCCCCAGTTTGGTGTAAGACTGCCGACCAAGTCAAGAGGGACAGACATGGGGCTTTCGCTGCCAAGTGATGGCCAAGACCCACTCTGATTTCACATGAACTTGGAGAAGATTCAAAAGTACAACTTGTGCAATAATTGCCTCTAACAGCCTTTTCCCTAAGCTTCAAGCCTCTAGCTCATTAGTGCTTTTGCTGTCCAAAGAGATAAAAGCAAAATCCAAACCACCAGACTTCGTGCTATGTACTGAATGTTTGGGTCTCCTCAAAATTCATAAGTAAAACCGTAATCCCCAGTGTGATGCTATTAGGAAGTTGGGCCTTTGGGAGTGATTAGGTCATGAGCAGAGGCGGGGTGGGGGGGGTGATTCATGAATGGGATTAGTGCCTTTTTGAGACCCCTGAGAGCCTCCCTTGCATTTAAGTTTGGCCTGGGAACTAATTTCTATCCAGTAGGGCATAAAAGAAATTATTGTATGGAACTTCTGGGAAGTTCCTAAAAAGGGAAAGAAGTATATCCTGATTTCTATCTTCCTCATTCCTGTTACTGGGAGATAACACTGAGAAGTTAAAGCCCAGGGAGTCATCTTGATTCAGGATATGAAGACAGTGGAGCAGCATGATAGAAGGAGTCTGTGTCCCTGAACACTCTGGATTCCAGGCAGTCCTAACAGCCTACCTTTAGAGACATGAATCAGTTAATGAGCCACCCAACTAAAAAGCAAAAAACTTCTATCTTTCTCAGCCACTGTTATTTTCAACATTTTATTAGAAATATATCTTTATTCTTACTCATCAGTGTCTCTGCAAATATCAGACATTAGGCTAAATGCTCACTTTAGAGCAACTATGTAAGGCAGGAATTATGACCTCTTTCATGAATGAGGAAAATAAGACTCAAATGTGTTACATAAGGGACCTAATGGCACCAAGGTAGAAAGTGGCTAAGTCAGAAACCCCAGACGAGATTCCAGAATTTATACTTCTTTTTCCTGTATTACCCCATTACTCTATAATGTGGGAGTAAATCCCTCCTTGTGTGCCTGTAGCTAAAACTCTTAATCTTCTTATCCACTTTCGAAATTAAGATTAAAAACCTCTGCCTCCTATAGGCACTACTGTGAGGACAAGTGGGTTTATTATTGTGGAAAGCACTGAAGTCCTTGGGATTTAACCACTATTTAATGTATGTAAACAGTTAAAACTATTTAAAACTTTTTGAACACAAAAAGTCAGCAGTTATAGAAGACTTCACTTCCAGTAGAGCCACAATTAACCAATGTGTGCCACAAGCCTACCTTTGTTTCAACTGGTTTACAAAATTAAACCCCAAATCACTAATTAACTTCCTGTTCCAGAAATCCATTCTGTGAGGCCCAACATTTAGCTGGATTGTGTTTAACCACTCAGCTCACAACTCTGCCTCGTCATCCTGCTGTGGCTGTCTTTTAATGGAAGTGTCTCCCATTAAATATGGGAGGAACAGCAAGTGGTGCTGTCATACCAACTCACACAAATACCTTGGTAGAGGCTCAACCCACAGAGCTACCCAGGCACCGCAGGTTGTGGTCTCGGGGTCCTGGGATCGGGCCCTGTGAAGGGCTCTCTGTTTGGTGGGGGGCCTGCTTCCCCCACTCCCTCTCTGCCTGCCTCTCTGCCTACTTGGGATCTCTGTCAAATAAATAAATAAAATCTTTTTTTAAAAAAATACCTTGGTGTCTTGGTAATATACAAGCAGTTCAACTTGGTTGTCTGCAATAAGATGCTATAATTTTGAAAAAGGAAATCCACGTTTCTTGGCCTAGGGTTTAATTGTTTGTGTTCCCTCATCTCCAGAAAGAGTAATTTGGACTCCATGACTGCAAAGGGTAAGACCACCTCAAAAATTCTGGACTCCCTATATAAAATGTGGCAGGGAAAATGCTTAGCGGTTATGTCTAGAGTCAGACTCGGATTAAAAGCCTGGCTATGTGACTTGAGGCAAATTATATTATCAAAGTTCTGTTTTTCTCATTAGTAAAATGGAGAGGGTAATATGATCTACAATACATCATAGAGTTCCAGGGATGTTTAAAAGAGATAATGATAATGTAGATGATGTAGACTTCTGCATCAGTTTCCTCCTGCTTCTATAATAAATTACTGTAAGTTTAGTAAGTTGGCCTAAAATAACACAGGTTTATTATTATATAGTTCTGGAAATCAGAAGTCCAGTACAGGTATCACTGGACCAAAATCAAGGTACCGCCTGGGCTATGTTCCTTGGGAGGGTTCCTTCCTTGGGAAGGTTCAGAATTAGTAAATGCTCCTTGAGGTTGCTGATAGAATTCAGTTCACTGTGGCTATGGGGCTAAGATCCTGCTTTCCTTACTGGCTGTCAACTGAGGGCTGTTCCCACCTTAGAAAGTCATCTAAAATCCTTCGCTCGTGGCTCCCTTCCACCATCTTCAAAGCCAGAAATAGCAAATGAAGTCCCTCTGAAGTTTGAAATGTCTCCTGCCTCATCCTTAATTGTCATACAGCTCTGACAAATGCTTCTGCCATCCTCTTTCCCTTACAAGTGTTCAGATGGTTACTGGGAACCTAGCCACATAATCCAGGATCATCTCCCTATCTTAAAGTCATCTGCTTAGTAACTTTAATTTCATCTTCAACTTGAATTGTTTTCATTTGTCATGTATGTAACATAATCATGGGTTTACAGGATAAGGACATGGATGCCTTTGGGGTCAAGACCCTATTTATCACAAGCTCTGAGCATAATACTTGGCACGTCGTTAAGTGCTCAATAAATAATAATAGCTAGTATTTATGTTTACTCATCACCACATAGTGACCTAAGGGCTGTAGGGATATTTATATAGTTCATCTGGCTAACGATCCCCTTAACACACTAATATCTTCATACACATCAAAAATGAGAAAACGACAGGTTTCTCAAACGCCTGGGTGGCACGGTCAGTTAAGGGGTCAGCTCTTGATTTCTGCTCAGGTGGTCATCTCAGGGTCCTTGGATGGAGCCCCAAATCAGGCTCCATGGTCAGTGGGGAGTCTGCTTGAGGATTCTCTCTCCCCATCTCCTGCTGCCCCTCCCCCCACTTGTGTTCTTTCTCTCTAGAACAAATAAATAAATTAATTTAAAAAAAATAAGAAAAGGAGTCAAGGAAATAAAACTTTTCATTGTGTAAGTAAAAGTAAAAGGCAAAATGAATTGAACCCAGGCAGTCTGCGTCTATAGGCAGAACCTGTAAGCCTCATTCTTCCTCCTCATTTTAAATGTTATTATGACAATCAGGAAACCAAGAAAGCCTTTGCTTAAACTAATACCAGGAATGCTAAATTATTTCAGTATAAAGCTACAGCAACATTGGTATTTATTTGGCATATGCTCTCATTATATCTTCTCTTTTTTGTCTAGGATATGGGCTCACCTGGGTCCGGGACTGAAATTTCATCATTCTATTTTGAGTCTAACCAGGTGGCTGAGAAGGGAAATCTTTGCTAAAATAAGGTATTCTGTATGGGAAGAAGACAGATGGTATATCTATCTCTTTTTAGATTTCAAAAATTGGGGTGCCCTGGTGGCACAGTCAGTTAAACACCTGCCTTCAGCTCAGGTCACGATCTCAGGGTCCTGGGATGGAGCCCCACGTTGGGCTCCCTGCTCAGCGGGGAGTCTGCTTCTCCCTCTCCCTCTGCCCCTCTCTTCACTCAGGCTCTTTCTCTATCTCGCTGTCTCTCTCAAATAAATAAATAAAATCTTTAAAAATATAGGTTTCAAAAATTGCTTACTACCTTCAGAGAGTATTACAGAACCAAAAACACTACCGTCTTCATTCTTCAACAACTTGTATTCTACTAGTTTCATACTGAAAATCTAGTTTGACACACCAGGGAAAGTAAGAAGAAAGCAAATCACCATTACTTTGGACAACAAAATACCTTTCATTCTCCTGCACGATCACGTCTCCTTTCTTCCATGAACAGAGTGGTTTGGGGGAGGCTCTAGGTTTACAGTCCAAGCTGACCATGCTGCCCACTTGTACCTGAATCAGCTTTTTCATTGGCATCTTTGAAAAATCTGGAGCAGAAGCTGAAAGGCAAGAAAGATGAGAGAATGATAATTTATTATTTATTAAATAAATTAGAATTTAATATTTTAAAATTCCTGGAAGTTCCAAGGTTGAATTTATAACCACTTTGAAAGTTTCCCAACACACAGATGTCAGTACTTGATTTACTTAATTGACTGGGCACCACTCACAGGATTTTGGGGCATAAAAACTAATTCCTACTACTGTGTTTTCTAGGAAGTTCTAAATCTTGGGATGACTACCTTACATAGGAATTTTTGAAGTTTATTGTGAAGTTTTTTTTTTTTTTAAGACTTTTTAAAAAAAATCACGAGAGACAGAGCAAGAGAGAAAGAGAGAGGCAGAGAGAGAAGCAGACTTCCCATAGAGCAGGGAGCTTGACATGGGACTCCATCCCAGGCCCCTGGGGTCATGACCTGAGCTAAAGGCAGACATCTAACTGACTGAGCCACCCAAGCCCCCAGTTTACTGTGAAGTTTTAAAATAGCTCAATCGGGAGCTATTAGAAAGACATTTATCACAGAAAGTTCTTGAAAGTTAGTTCTATCAGACAACAATAGAGTCAGTCTCTCCTGTGATTTCTGAGACTCAGCTCGTGGCACGGTGTCTGGCACTCAGTAGGTGCTCAGTAAATGTCTGTAGAATGAAGGCTGAATACGGAATTATTATTCTTTTGCATAAAAATTATCAAGATCTATTATAAAATTTTTCATGGTTAGGTTTAACTTCTTTGTTGGAAAAATATATAATAGGAATTACTACATTAATGTTACAGTATCCCATTAAACATAAAAATATGTAGAGAACCTTATATATGCTAATAATGCACACAGTGCTGATCCTGAAACAATACCTGAACATGCAAGATACATAATAATGTATCGTTTGAATGAAATGATACTTTTCCCAGAAAATCAGCCTTCCTTTTATTGCAAATGTGAAAAAAGTACATTTCTCCTAATGTCTAATGCTCTGGAGGAAAATTCCAGTGAATACAATGTATTTTTTTTTTTTTTTTGGTAAGTGGAGATCATATAGCAAATTATATTATGTAGTTACACATTAGATTGTGGATAAAGAAGATATGTTACCCAGAGGTTGTTGGCCATAAAACTTAAGATCTTAAAATAGTAGCTTTGACTAAAAAAAGCCCTTTATATTGAATGAATTATAATACATTTTTTAAACTTTTTAAAAAAGATTTTATGCATTTACTTGAGAGAGAGAGAACAAGCAGGGGGAAATTCAGAGCAAAGCCGTGCTTCTTCCATTAGACCGATTATAGTCATGAAAACTGAATGTGTTGGGGAGCACCATGTAGACCCTGGTGATGGTGATGATGCTTGAGCCCAGGGTCATGTTCTGCTCCGATCCAAATCTGTACTTTCATTACATGAAGCAATAAATTTCACTTCTTTCTCTCTTATGTGTCTCATGCTATGCTATGCTCTCATTATTCTGGTTGATTTTGGGCATTTACCACTTACAAAGTGTTTTTCTGGATAATTGCCCTAAACATGATATAACATTTTCTACCCTTTCATATACTTAAAGTGCAAGAAGAAGAAAATAATTCAGAACTTCAAATATCAGAGCCTGGTATGCCCAATGTTGGATGCTTTGAGCAGGGTCTCTAAAAACAAAAAGCAACTCCTTGTGGAGCAATAAAATATTGTTTTGAATTCTGTTTACTTTTCTGGCCCGGCAACAGAAAACACCAAGTTCACTTACTCTCTTAAAAGGCATTGGTTAGTTAGTTTTTTTTTTTTTTTAAAGATTTTTATTTATTTATTTGACAGACAGAGATCACAAGTAGGCAGAGAGGCAGGCAGAGAGAGAGAGAGGAAGAAGCAGGCTCTCCGCTGAGCAGAGAGCTCAATGTGAGGCTCCATCCCAGGACCCTGATATCATGACCTGAGCCGAAGGCAGCGGCTTAACCCACTGAGCCACCCAGGTGCCCCCATTGGTTAGTTTGTAATATCAGAGTTGGATAAGGATGTTTGAGGTCAACACTGTTTCATTACCATTGCACTATTTCAACCTTTGAGTCTTATTCAGGCCAAAATTGCTGCTTTTCCTTAGAAATCATAAAAAAATTCCCTGATTAAAAATCTTGAATGATATTATTACAAGACTGTAGATCTACAGGAATATAATAGGAGAAGTAAATATTTCTGGTTCCAGTGAAAATGGAGGATTTAAGAAAAAAATATGACAAGAGCAGCTTAGTCTTACCTACAACCTTAAGTTCAGCACTGGAATAGACGAGACCGTGTTTATTTTCTGCGATGCACTGGAACATGCCAGAATCAGTCACGTTTAGGTTCGATATTGTAAGGGCACCATTTTCTATCTGTATTCTCTCCTAGATGATAACAAAAATCTCTTGCATATAAATGTATATATCATTTTAAACAAAAAATGAAAACCACTATTCTTTCAATCATACACAAACCTCCCTCATTTCCTTCAGAGTTTAGGCAATTTGACCTGAAATGGTGACATTTCCTTATTTGAAAATCTTAGACTGATTTAACATAACAGCCACAATTAGAAATATTAATAAATACCCTTCAGTCCAAATGTCTATCAGTAAAATAAATAACAAAGCAAGAGGTAAAATACTGTGGGCATTTAGTTTTCCCTATGGTTAAAGCTGCAGGCTTTAAAAAAAATGTATCAATGCTTCTATCCCGTCAACTGGAAAGGTTTTCACCATTTTTATAATCATGCAAATTAAAGACATTATAAATTCTGTACATCAGAAAAGGTTCCAGAAAATACATTTCTGAGGGGTGTGTAGGTATTATGACAGGTTATATATAGAAATTTGAAGGAACCTAATTGACTTAGTACACAATTTTTTAAAAGAACAGAAATTCCATGGCTTAAGAAAGAAATTGATTGAGAAAATAAGTACTCATGTAAGAAGGTAACCACGTAACAACACATTTTGTCTCCAGAGGCCATACCAAGTTGTCATACATGGAAAAAGAAATTATATTCCACATTTGATTAAAGTCAGGTCTTCTCTAGTTTCAAAAGCAAAAAAAAAAAAAAAGTTATCAGTTTTAGACAAAAATCCTAAAATCATCTTTTTCTGATGAAATTCATTTGTTGGAAACGTTTCCTTCTTGGCGGACTGGGTACTTGATTTTATAGATATCCCCCCTTTACTCCTTTTTAGGTGCAAATGAATGTGTGCAAACTCAAGAGTTGACTTTGGCACTAGGTAGGAGGAAGGCATTTATTCAAAACAAAATGAAGGGAAGAAGGATTAACCAGCCTCATTACCTTACCTCAAGCACAAGGGCTTCTCCATTTTTCAACCATCGGTAGGAGGGTTTGGGCTTACCACTTGCCCGGCATTCCCAAAAAAGATTGTCTTCCACTGCTATTTCTACATCTTTTATGAGCTGGACCCAATGAGGCTTTGCTGCAAGGAAAAAAAAAATCAAACCACCCAGCAAATAAAAAGTAAATACTTTCTACAAATGGATATAAACACTGTGAACAATGGATTAATATGAGCATAGTGGCTAAAATTATATTTAATACCCTATTTACTAAGTGGATATGGGAAACATTTCTAGATTTGAGAATGAATGTTGCAATCTGTCACTTCCTAAGCCAAACTCATTATGCCTTCTCTGTTTTCAAAATTCTGGGCACTGTGTTATGTTCTTTTCATTCTTTCTTTCTTTTTTTTTTTTAAAGAGGGAGAGAGCTGGGGGGGTAGGTGGGAGCAGCAGAGGGAGAGAGAGAGAATCTGAGAATCTTAAGCAGGCTCCATACCCAGCATGGAGCCTGAGGCTGGGCTTGATCTCATGACCTTGAGATATGACCTGAGCCAAAAACAAGAGTCAGAGGATAAATGGGGTGGGCCACCCAGGTGCCCCAGCACTGTATTATATAATTCAGATGTGTATTAGTAGCTGGTAATGCAGGTACACAAAACAGACTGCTTTCCAAGTGCATTTGTGAATCATAAGGTCACAATTGATGACAACTTAATACATGAATGACAGCAGATACTAGTCTTAATTATGCACTAAAAATTAACATCCGTAGAAGGGAAACTTTGAGAGCGGAGGAAAAAAACATTTCCCTCAAGTTAGAAATAACTTTTAATTAAATACAAGCCAATGAGCATCTTATGAACCTCTGTGTGAATTAAAATGAAGGCAGAGAAAGATGGATAAATTGGTTCAATTTGAATCATATGATTTTTTATGAAAAAGAAGTTGCTCATGCAACCTTAAATTATGTATGCAAATCAGCAGCATCAAGTGGATTTATCATTTTCTCTTACATTTTAGAAGATATTTGGAAAATTCTTTTTACAGATGAAAGCAACATACCGCTTACAACTAAAGCCACTCAATAGACACAGTATATTCAGCCAAGTCTCAGCTTGCATTTTAAATCCAAAACTGGGAGGTGAGATGTCTTACTGGTTTCACATTGCATTATGCATGTGATGTCTACTGTGGGATTCACATTTGCATCCTCCATATGGAGAAACAGTTTATCTATTTCTATTTAATTGCAACCATGGGAAGATTTGTCTTTCCATTCCTATCTCATAAAATAGCTTTTTTTTTTTTAATAAAGGAAATTGAAATGAAAATATAGCTATTTAGCTTTTAGAGAAAATGTACTGGTCTAAATTTTACCTTATTATTATTTTTTATATAAATGACGTGCCCAGTCTGAAGTGTAGTTCAGTCCAAAATCACTTCACTCTACTTACATTAAAGCACATTTTCTTCTTTTGGGAAATATCAGCCTTCATGGAATAAGACTGCAAAGAGACTCACACATGAGTTCTTGACCTAAGACTCAAGTTTCTAGCAAAAAATTCCACTGGCTTCTTAATACTACCGTTCTCCTCCTCCAAATGGGAGGATAATTTGCCGGACTGAAGCCAATCCTGAGATCACGATTGCCATGTTAATTGTGATTTCCCATCTTATTCTATCATATGAGATCCAAATATTCTATCAGACCATTTTTTACATGAAATATTAGAATGGATAACCAGAGAAATGCCATGCACTGGTAGAATATACTAGGCAAGCCAGAAATGTAGAGTAACTTTCATGAAACACCCTATCTCATTAATTTCTGATTTCTTGGGTATATAGCATATCACCTACCTAATGGAAAAAAGCAGTAGTCTATCTTATCTAGTCAGTATGCTGGATGATGTTAGTTATCCATTGTGTATCCATTTTCTCCTTTCTTTATTTGTAAAATAATCCCCATTTCTCTTTGAACTATCCTTTCTTCCATCACCTCACACTGTCCATAAAATTTAGGGGAACCTGACGATATTCCCTGTTCTAAACAGAGCCTCTGAAGTTGTTTAAGTCAATTCTCCTTGCTAGTGATTGTTTTAGGACTAAACTGTGGGCAATGAGATTTGAGAAAGGAATTTCAAGATGTTTTGGAGACAGGAAGAATGAACAAGGATTGATATTATGGTCACTGTGGCTGCAGCCATTTTGTGACTCTACCAGAGACTTTCATGCAGAGGAAGGGAAAAGAGAGATAAGGGTAGAATCAAAATGACAGAGAAACTGAGCAGGGCCCTGATTATAAGGTACTTGAACACCAGTTTAGCTTTGAATTTCTTGTCCTAGGAGGCATGTAATTGTTTATCATTTGCTGTTCCACAGAGCTAAAACACTCCTGCTGAAACATCCAGGCACTTGGAATATCTTCTGTTTCCTTATAATGGTCACTTCTTACCCTGGTCAAGTAATGGTTTCTCAGAAAGGCTCCTTTGGAGCTTTCTCCTATGAGAAAAAGGCTGGTTTTGGAGCTGAACGTTCACATGGCTTACGTGCTCACCAACCCACCTCTTCATCATCCCATCAGCATGTAGACTTTGACCCCAGGTAACCTCACCTTGGTGCTATGTATTCTAACGCAATAATGTAACAAGAGGGTTAAAAAAGAATGAATCACGATACTAAACCAGGCCTCCATTTTGTCTCTGACAGATCCTTAAATCTTACAATAGTTGAACAGGTGTCAATCTCGTCATAACTATTGTAAATTTTTTGAGGGAGGTCGTAATATGCCCTATAATTTTAATATTTGTCTTTGCAAATGTTTTCCTCCCTGAAACATTTATGTATGCAAACTGTTTCTATCTCCATTTTCTAAGATAAACGGAATGCAGTGCAATTTGCCTTTCACAAAAGTGGTCAATTCCCACTAGTTTTACAATGTTTCTAATGATTACACTGAAAGTATATATTCATTGAGCATATATCTTTATGTATATTAAAAAAAGGTGACTTGAAAAAAAATTTTGAAAAAAAAAAAGGTAATTTAATTTTCCTATACCAATAGACTATAAATAAAGGTAGCATTATTACCCTTTCTTTATCCAAACAGAACAGTACATCAAATAAATGTGATTATAAATTAAAGGAAGCAAACACAGCAGAGTTACATTATTGGAAGGGAGAGAATTAACACTGAAGAATTCAAAAGCCTAAGTTGATGTGGTTGTCTAATGCAGTAATTAACGAGTTCTCTAGTCAACAGTCTCTTTCGGCTTGGTAAAGATCATAAAGGAAGATACAAAGTCACATTTTCCAGGGGAGAGGACAGATGCTAAGGAGATCTCTCCCTGATATGATCAAGTGTATGACATTACTTGTAGGAAAAAAGTGAAATATTCATTTTCATATGAATCATTTTAAAATGCAAGTAGAATATGTCATGCCTCCGACCTCATTGCAAAATGCTACTGCTTTTTAATTCCTCCTAAATATTCATCATTTTAAAAATGCGAACAGAACAAGTTGCACATTGGCATTCTGCCATAAATTCCCACCACCCAACATTTTATTGAGAGAGCACAATCTAAAAATCCAATTTGCCCAAAATAGATGCTCACCATAGTAAGTGAGCCGCCCCCTGGCGACATTTCTTCCTCGTGAATTCTCAGCAATGCATTCATAGGAACCTGTATCTTCCTGTTGGAAGTTTGGAATTTCAAGCACACCATTGAACTTCCTCAGTTTAATCTTACTGGGAAAGGGGAGTCCATCACTTCTCCTCCAATTAATCTGAGGTACAGGACTAAGAAGAAAATTGTCAGGTTATTGCTATTTTAAACAGATTCCTGGATGCATTTTAGGCTTGACAAATTAAACCTTTTGGAACAAAAAGGCACCAGGTTTCAAATGCAGAACATTTCCACTTGTTACTTACATAAAATTGATACAAGGATTTACCTCAGTTGATATTTTAAGAAAATAAGTTGTGCATTTTCCGGAGTTAATTAATGACGTAGAGAAAAAAGTTGAACACATATCCACTGTATTTTATAATATGACAAACAAACACGCAAAAGAAAAACAACACCAATCTAGCTCATGACATGAGGCAGTTACAGTCATTTTCTGCAAACTGTCTTATATTTTATTTTTCCTTTGGTTCCTAAATGAAAGAAGATTTTAGAAAATAAGGATGAGTCAGTCAAAAACTATCTTGATCTTTTACAGCAAACTATTTCAGCACATTGGAGTAAATGTTATAAAACTTACTTTCCAAGAGCAAAACATTCCAATTTCACAGTTGCACCTTTAGCTGCTGGAAGCGTTTCTGGAAACTGCACTTCTATTTTTGGTTCGTATTCACCCATCACACCTGTAAACCCACAACTCAAGGTTAATAGTTTCAACATTTCCTTTTAGAATTGCCCCCCCCCCCCTTTTTAACATAAAACTTTCTTTTGCTCTATTTTGAACTAGTTGCTCTAATGATTTAAAGTACTCACTAGCAATCCGTTGGGCACCTTTCAAAGCAGAGATGACTGGGCCAAACATGCAACATTACTAAACATCAGGGACCTTGAATTCCATGATTCCTAAATTACTGTCTATAGAGCAATTCCCAGAAAACCATTATACCCTTTACATTGTATAAAATGGGAGGCTTTTTCATTCTGCATTTAATCTGGACATTTCTAGTCAAAGTGAAATATACAATGTATTATGACTTCCTGAAATATCCTAAAGAACAAAAATTATGGGAGGGAATTTACTTAATGGTGCCCTGGTAGCGGAGAAACCAATCTTAAACTTATTAAATGGCACCCCAGAGACAAGAAACAGTAACTTAATAAATGAGAAAGGTCAAATTCAATTATAACTGACTGGAAAGAAATGCTTAGATAATATGTGGTCATGGCATTGTGCTGTATCAGATATGGTTTTATGTAAGTAGGGCAGTTATACAGGCTTACAAATCTGCTTCCTCTGAAGTTCACGTGCTTCCTTGAAATAGCTATGAAGGGGCTGAGGAAACACATTCTTTTTTCCTTTTAGCTTTATTGAGGTATAATTAACAAATAAAGATTATATATAGACTATACAACCTGTTTTTTTTTAAACTGTACAACATGATTATATATATATATATATATATATATGCTGTTAAATGATTATGTCAATCCAATTACCACATCTAGCACTTCACATAGATACCATCTTAATTTCTAAATATTCTGTGGTAAGAACACTTCAGGCTGACTCTCTTAGCAAATTTCAAGTACATAATACAGGATTATTAACTAAGATCATGATGCTGCTGAGAGTGGGGGAAATGGGGAGGGGGTGGTCAAAGAGTACAAACTTTAAGTTATGAAATGAATAAGCTTTGGGAATCTAGTGTATATATATTTTTTTAATTTTTTAAAATTTAAATTCAATTAATTAACATACAATGTATTACTGGCTTCTGAGGTAGAGGTCAGTGAATCATCAGTCTTACATAATACCCAGAGCTCATTAAACTCATGGCCTCCTTAATGTCTATCACCCAGTTATCCCATCCCCCGCCTCCCCCCTCTAGTGTACATTTAAAAATTTTTTGAGATGCTTTATATCCTATAACAAGATAACCAGAGCTTTAAGAACCTCAAGGTGGCTGAAATCAGGACAGGTGACTTCATGACAATGTAACTTGAGCCCCAGACTCAGAAGAACCTCAACCTTGGTTTGGTGATCTCCTATCACCATCTTGAAATTCTTAATAATTTCTGAACAATGGAGTCACCATTTTTATTTTGCTCTCATCCTGAAAACTATAAAGCTGGTCCTGGGTAAGGATTAGGTACAGGGACCTGTGGTTAATGAAATAATCTTCATCACTGTACTCATAAATATTTTTTGTTTCCCCCCAAATGAAATAATTCTTCATGGCACACTTTTCACTTTTCCCCCTTTGTTTTTGCTAGTATCTACAACATTTACACTTAGAGTTGCACCTTGAAAAATTTCCTACCATCAGAACGTAGCATCAGAGGAGTTGGGGAGCCCAGCACTCTGGCATTCATCACCGTACTGGTCACCACACATGTGTAATTACCCACATCGGATGGCTCGACCTTGGCTATGTAGAGATGGCCTGTCTCTTGAGAAACAAATCTCCGACTATCTTCTTCAACAAATGAAGGATATTCATTGAAGATCCAAGCATATGATAGTTCTAGTAAAATTCGGGGGGAAAAGAAATTCTATTAAAGAAAGCTTTCCATATTATACTAAAAAGTACACAAAACTGTCTTTACCACAAAGTACTGCTGAAAGCTTTTATTACAGGTCATGAGAGAAAGAGTTCTGTGAACTGATTCTGCGGTCATTCTGCATTATGGTGGAGGACACTGCTGATTAGCATTCTTGTGGGAGCAATATTATTATCATCATCATTATCACTATTCCAGACATCTCCTGACAAGTCTCTCTGGGTTCAGTCTTTCTCCCTTTTAATTTGTATCTCCACACCCCACATTCTGTGATCTTTCAAATTTACCAATCTTATCATGTCAATTTCTGATAGAACAGTTTTCTGCAGTTCCTTGGTACTCTTGGGAATAATGCAAAATTTCTTAACCTGAATAGGAGACTCTGCAGAGTTGAGCCCCTGCTGAAAGCCTTAGCACCTGGGTGTCTCTGCACACGCTGCGTAGAGCCTACAGTGTCCTTCTTCTCTGTCCACTCTTCTGCTTCCCTCACCCCCTTTCAACACTAAACCCCATTCTGTGGCAGTAACTTTCAGATGGTTTTCAAAGCATGGTTCCAACTGTAAGGAACCACCTCTTCGGAGAAGGCTTCCTTCATCCTTGTCTTCAGGGCAGATTCTCCTATCTAGAACAACTCTAAGCTCGCATCATTCAAGCTCTTACTGCTTTGTATGTAATGGTCTGTTTAGTTATCTGTCCTCCCACCACTTGGTAAACACTGATGTCAACTTTTATCCTGACTGCCCTCCTTCGCCCAATTAGCAAAATGAAATATCCAACGGCACTTAATAGTCCTCAACAAACATTTATTGAGTTAGTTAGGGATACAGTTATGCGACCATCTCCTATGTGAAGTCCATTATGAGATTTCTTGACATTCAGGGTCAAGGTAAACCAACTTTCGCCAAAGGAACTAATGTTCTTCTACTCTGTGATAATGAGGGTAAACAATACCATCCTGCATTGTTCTGGATGCCTGCATTTTTCGGAGACAAGTTGTTATTTAAGCACAATTACCATGGTTGGCTCATTTGAGTCCTTCTTTCCATGGCCCTATTGTCTTTTACAATTTCATCAGCCTTACTCTATTGGTTCATCATGGTAATGCTTTTTCAATAGAATTTTCAGAAAATGTATGTAATGAAATAAATTCAGTGAGTAACAAATTCAAAATACATTGAAGGCATAATTCCAGAGGTGAAGGGTCTTTGCGTTTGGTAAAGTGGGACAGTAAGTCAGTATACAAAAAACAATGAGACAATGTAAAAGGGCTGGGGGAGAGTTACTCTGGATTTCAGAGGAAGGAGAGGTGACATTCTCTCATGGCCAAAGAATAGGTCTTAAAGAACAGAAGAACATTCTGAGAAGCAGGGATAAAAGCACTCCAGATGAAGTGAGGAGCATGTGTGAAGCAAGCAGGGGAGAGACCGCGGTAAGGACCTAGTGGCAAGGAGACAGCATTGACTCCCTTCTGCCTTTAATGCAAATGTGAATGTTTGATGATTCCAAAGTTTAGTAAGTCAATGACAAACTGTGCGCACATTGATAGATGTGGATTTTTAACCTTGAACTGCTCTCCACATCATTCTACTCTATCAGTAGAATGTTTCATGACATTCAGTCAGTGACCTGATAGGTTGTGAAATCTAAAGTTGTTTATTGGACTGTATGAAAAAAAAAAAGTGTCTCAAACGTTCTACTCCATAGTTGTCCTCATGCCAATCTAATGGTGCTTTTCTCTTACAATAGTACCAAATAAACCAGAGTTAGAGAATGCTGGTCAGGGAGGCTAAATTGGCTCTGCAGTTGTTAGAATTGACAGCTGTGGAAATCTTAGCTCCTTAGGCTCTACCTGTTGCCCTAAGAATCCGGTCCCCGTGCCAACATTCCCTAACCCCTGTCACCTTGCTTTAAAGAAAGCAAAGCCATCTCATTCTGCTTTTCAAAGTGTTCTACCCATGAAGCTAATACAATTTCCCCTCTCCTTTTCATTTTTTATTTAAAAATGCCCCTTTGGGGGCACCTGGGTGTCTCAGTGGGTTAAGCCTCTGCCTTTGGCTCAGGTCATGATCCCAGGATCCTGGGATCCAGCCTCACACTGGGCTCTCTGCTCAGCAGGGAGCCTGCTACCCCCGCCCCTGCCTGCCTCTCTGCCTACTTGTGATCTCTCTTTCTGTCAAATAAATAAATAAAATCTTAAAAAAAGAGAAAAGTCCCTTTTGTCCAGTGAGTGTTAAACTTCCACTGCCTCCCACTCAGCTGGGTGTTAAGAACAAGAAGTCAACCTTATTAAACCAGTTTATACTAAAATGAGAATGGCTGGTGGAAAGAACTTAGATTCAGAAAAACCTAACAAATTCATGTAAAAAATACTATATAGCAAGGAGAATGCATGATCAGTAAGTACATGGAACAAATATTACATATGTAATTTTGACTGAAATTTGATAAGGCTCTGTGGAGGCCGAAAAAATTAAGGCCATCCCACCTTAGGTTTAGCTTTAGCATAAGTACAGCCATCTTGGCAAAGCAAAAGCTGGCACCTTGCACCCTCTCTCACCCGCTCCCCTCCCCTCCATAGTATGTGTGATATTCCTCGGCCACCCCTGGCTGCCCTGGGGGAAAAGCAAATAGTTAACCTGCGAAGATCACAATCCTGCAAGGGAGGAGTCTCCCTTGGTTTACAAATGTCCTAGAGATTTACAACAAAGAAGCTATCTTAGCAATAGCACAATTTCCAGAGGCAAATAACTCAGTTCCTCAAGCCCTAAATAAAGTTAATTTCTCCTAACCTAAATCTCACTAACAAGGACACTTGATAGGAGAAATGTGAAACTTTATCTCTAAACCTCCAAGATATTATCAGTGATCATTCCCAAGCATATGGTCCACTGATATACATCTAAAGGGTCTCACAAGAAGATTTTTATTATTGGTAATGAATAACCTTTTCCCCAGACAACAGCTAGCCCCTCAAGGTCCTGGAGACCTGCTTCCAAAATTCCTTAGAGACTTAGATCATCCATAACCCCCTTTGTCCTCACCCATCCCTGAGTCCACCCCTACTCTGCCTTTAAAAACTCTGACTGTAGGGGCGCCTGGGTGGCTCAGTGGGTTAAGCCGCTGCCTTCGGCTCAGGTCATGATCTCAGGGTCCTGGGATCGAGTCCCGCATCGGGCTCTCTGCTCAACAGGGGGCCTGCTTCCCTCTCTCTCTCTCTGCCTGCCTCTCTGCCTACTTGTGATCTCTTTCTGTCAAGTAAATAAATAAAATCTTTAAAAAAAAACAAAAAAAAAACCCAAACTCTGACTGTAATCGGGGTCCAAGTCCCTACTCCGCTGTGTCGGGTATGCTTGGGCCCCAGCTTAAGCTTGTCAAATAAACCCTCATGTGATTGCATCGGTGCTTGGCTCCTTGGTGGTCTCTCAGATGCTGTCTCTCAACAGCTCCACTTGTAGTTTTTTTAATCCCGAATTAATATTGTTAAGATTTAAATACTGAACAATCATGATATTGTCGTACAGATATTGTGGTGGCTTTGCCTACATGACCCTAGTAATGAAGGATTGTTAGGAGAGAAGAAGGTCAAAATTATAATCATTTTAAAGCTGCTCCCAAAAATGAGCATGGAGAAGGGAACATGGATGAATTGTGGCGTGGGTTAGGGTAGACATGGAAGTGTCCCACTGAGGTTTCATTCAGGAGAACTTCCTGTCCAAAACACAGTTAGCTGGGGCCTCCACCTGCTAGCCCATGAGTGCTGAGGCTGCACTTTTCCTGGGGCTGCTTCTAGTTAATGGATGAAGCCCACTGGGGTGTTCGTACTGGCCCATTCCCCCTGGGGCAGGATTTCCCCCATGGGCAACTCTGGCTGGAGACATCCTATCAGATAATGCCTGTTCTCAGAACTTTCTGGTGGTCGGCATTCTTCCTATCCAAGTTTCCCTCTCCTCTCTTTGGTCACAGATATCAGACTTGAATCTCAGACTGAGGTTCCCTCTACCACTTTCTGTTCCTTCCCTGTTTATCTTTTTTCTCCAGGATTTTTTTTTTTTTTTTTTTTAATAACAAGTCTGACCCTCTTATCCTATCTTGAGGTCTGCTTCTCAGAAGACTTGAACTGACAGAATGTGGCTGAAACTGAGTAAGAGACTCTCCTCTTTGTTGGAAATGGCCCCTTCTCTTACACCTGGAGAAAAGAGCCTCTTTTACTGACCTCTTTTTCAGGATCTGTGTAAACCCCTCACCTCACTCTCAGGCTCTTCAAATTTACAAACTCATTCCTAATTGATTCTTAGTATCTACCCTCCAGACAAGCCCAGAGGAAAACAGTGTAAGCCCATCAAAAGACCCCCACCAAAGAAGAAACAATAAGACCATCTTCCCCCCTGGGCTATATTACCTAGCAGAAGCCCTAAAACTATCACTCATAATTTGACAATCCAGTGGAGAATAGCTATTGTTTTGTAGGAATTAGTATTCCTGCATTCTTCTTTAAGAATCTATATAATCTATAATCTATATAATCAGGCAGATTTGGAGGTCTATCATGGAACGGCATACAGGTATCCTTTGTACTACAAAGGGCTTGTATTTGTAAACCAATCCCCAAAGCATATTGCAGATGTGATCATCACACAACCAGGAGGACTGTATACTCCCTGTGTATTATATGGTGTAGAAAGATGTTTTAAAGAGTTTTCAACAACGCTCCCTCTCTCTTTGTATCTTAATTGCATGCTGGGTATACTTTTGAACTAAAAGTGCAATAACATGGCCTAACATTGAAATACAAACCAGAATACCATAATAATCTTCCTCCACTATTTCTCTCAAATAGTATAACCCCACAAATATAGGAGAAAAAAAAGATCTTTGAGGGACAGCACAAAAATCAAACTTTAAGGTTTTATGCTGGGATAAACAGGAAAGAGAGAGGAAAAGCCACTTTAGGGAAGGAAGAGATCATATTGTAAATTAATTCTGAGACTCAGGTAGGTGACCTAAAAGGAAATGCCCAATGGGCAGGTGGGACTTTTAAATACAAGCCTAGGAGAGAGGTTGGGCCTAATAATGGTATGGCAGGGAAAATCATGACCCCCAAAATATGACAACACCCTGATCCCTGATATCTTGAACATGTTACCTGATATGGCAAGAGAGGGTTCACAGATGTGATTAAATTAAGGATATGGAGATGGGAAGATTATCTTGGATTATCAGGGTTGGGGGGAATGTCATTATTAGAGTCCTTGTAAGAAGGAAGCAGGGGGCTCAGAGAAGGAGGGGTGTCAGCCAGAGAGTGTTATTTGAAGATGCTATGCTATTGGTCTGAAGATGGAAGAAGGGGCATGAGTCAAGGAAAACAGGTGGCTTCTAGAATCGGGGAAAGGGAGGAAATGGATTCTCCCCCGGAGTCTTCATAGCCTTCAGCAGCCCTGTCAATATCTGGCACCTTGATTTTAGGTCAGAGACACCTTATTGGACTTCCGGCTTAGAGAATTGTAAAATAATAAATCCATGGTGTTTTAAGCCACTAAGCTTGTGGTAATTTGTCATATCAGCAAGGGGAAACAAACAGAAATAACGATACCGTGTAACAATCAGGTGCTGTTATTAAGTCCAAGTGCAGTGCTAAGTGATAGAGATAAAATTTCTAGAGAAAAACAAATGACCAGAAACAAAAAAATGGAGAAAGCCTGCACTTAGAAAGCTTAAGACTCGTATTTTATATAAAATGACTCTAAGATCAATACAGTGTCAGAGGGTGGGGTATTCCAAAAGAGATGGCAAATCACAGCAACCCCAAAGCAAATGAATTAGTGTTCTACTGTTTTATACAAGGATTCAGATCTTTGAGATGCGCGGGTAGCAGAGTCTGTTAAGCTTCTGACTCTTGGTTTCAGCTCAGGGCATGATCTCAGGGTTTGAGATCTAACCCCACCTCAGGCTCCACTCGGCCCATGGAGTCTACTTGAGATTCTCTCTCTCCCTTTCCCCCACCCCCCACTAAAAAACAAAACAAAACAGAAAACACACAAAGATTCAGACCCTTCACGACTTATGAAAAGAAATCAAATCTGTATTTAAGATGGTATATACAGTCATGACAGTTAAAACAGAAATTGTAGCACCTACCTACCCCTTCTTTACAGACTTTCTCATTGAGATGGAAAGAGACATAACTTTGATGTCTTAGAGAGGAGATCTGCGCTATTTCATTTATTGCCTGTATGACCGTGTTAAAATATACGGCATCATTCTGATTGAAAACATGAGAGAATTATGTGATTTACTGCATTCTGAATAAAGTAAAATAATATCTGCTGTAATACTATCCGAGTTTACTTATCATAAAAATCTGCATTTGCAATAAACATTAATTGTACACTGCAAAGTAAAATATATATCAAATCAGCATTCTTTGGAGATTTTTCAACATCATTTTATGTATGATGATAAATACAAAGCTATAATAAAAATGATAATTTTATATACTCAAATGAGCTAGACTTTACAAAACCTTTCATAACCTGTGGTGTAAATCACAAACACATTACGCCAAAACTACTTGGCCACCGAGCTTTCTATTAACAACTCTACGTTAATATTAGGCATGTGAAATATTTTTTATTAGAGAGCAAAGAGGCTTTAGCAATCAGAGTCATAAATTAAGATAATGAAGTGCTAAAACTGCTTTCTAAAAAAGTAGTATGTGATGAATGACATCGCTCCTCCAGCCACATTCTTTCCCAGGTCACTTAAGTATGAGGCCAGTCAATTTCACAGGAAATATGTCACTCTAGTATTTACCTGGAGATACATTAATACACAGACTACTGACATTTAAGGGTTTATTCCTAGCTTCATTATAAAATTCTACTTTGAGGGAGATTTAATCCTTTATAAAGGCATTTTCCAGAAGAAGCTGTCAAACAAAACTGGTTGAATAAAACTGTAGAAGTAACTTTGGCCATTTTCGCCAGTGCTACCTGGGCAGTTTAACCATCTTAAAAGAAGGCGTAGTCTAAGATTGTGGGAACTTGCTGGATGTCATTCATGATTTGTATCGGTGATTTAGACAACTGGGAAGGACATTTGGCCATGGGGCTTGGAGGGTCTCAGACAGTTCATATTCCAAACTCTAGAGCCATGTAGAAAACTGAAGATAATTTAAGGTTCAAAGAACCAAAGATCAATGGCTAGGACTGAAAAGTCTGTACCCTCAAAGCAGAAGGCCTCTATGAACCTTTCCAACATTCCAGCGTGCTGCCTTTCAAAAGCTGTTTTGTAAGATGTTGCGTTGAGGGCAACATTACATATGTTGCAGCTTTCCTTGTTTAGCCTATAAATGTCTGCCTAGTCTATTTTTACTCTGAGTACTCACAAGTGTGACTTTTGAGGGGAGGGGGGAAAAAAACCTAACCTAAAAATGACATTCCTTCATCCTTTCATACTTCCCGGCTGATTCTAGGTCGGGAGCTGGCAAAGTATAGCCAGGGGGTCAAGTTACAAAGCAGCTCGCTTTGTAAACTACATATTTTGGAACATACTCACACCTCTCCCTTTGTTATTGTCCATCGCTGCTTTTATGCTGCCAAAGCAGAGCCCAGGAGCTGCAACAGAGACTATATGGCCCATAAAGGCTAAAATATTTATCTGGCTAAACTTGTAAGAAGAAAGTTCGATGACTCGTGTTCTAGGTTAGTATTAGCCCTGACCAAGTTATGAGTTTGGCGTTCTTTACTGACCTTACTTTACTTCAACAGCTCTCTTCCTTATAAGGCTGTCATAGTGTCCTAACTACCATGTGAAGCTTCACAGAGCTTAGGCTAGTCCCCTAAATTTTCTGTACTCCCCTCTCTTGCTCTAGTCCTGCCACCATTCTGGAACACATAGGAGCCATTTCCATTGCATAACAGATTCTTCCAAGAGAGAATGCAGTTTCCTAATGTGCTCTGTGACCACCATTTTTGGTTCTATCATTTTCTTTCAGAAACAGGAATATTTCCAGTACAGTACCTGCATCTTGCAGGTGGGTACAATAAATTAGTCCTCAGGAATCAGGAGACATTAATGTTTCTCTCTTTCTCTCTCTCTCTCTCTCACACACACACAAACAACATACCCTCCACAAGGCTCTGTCCTCATTTTTAAAGAAATTTTATTTATTTTATTTTAGAGAGAGAGAGAGAGAAAGGAGACCATGAGCACGAGGAGGGGCAGAGGGAGAGAGAGACTCTTGAACAAACTTCCCACTGAGCATGGAGCCCAATGGAGGACTTGATCTCAGGACCCTGAGATCATGACCTGAGCCAAAACCAAGAGTTGGAAGCTTAAGTGACTGGGACACCCAGGCACCCTAGTCTTCATTTTTAATGCCAGTAAAGCTCTTCTAACAAAAACCTTCATCTCTTTCCTGGTACCATGGCTGCTAAAACGGAAGTAGATGCCAAAGTGAAGTTCTTTCCTCCTTATTTGTTGATGCAGAAATGTGACGGCCCTCACCATTCTTTATTTTTGCTTGGATACATACATCCCTTTTTCTCACAAAGAACTTTTTAATTCCCCCCCCCCCCCAAAACCAACCATCTCCCATCCTTAATTCAACTTGTTTCAGTGGACTGACCCCACCCTTGTCTCCTTGTTCCAAGGAGATCTCAAGATGAGGACATACATATGGGGGCCAACTTCAATGACACTCAAACTCTGATGTTCGGCAATGACATAGGGTAACTGAGAAGGGGAAGGAGCAAAAACATTCAAGACATTTACTGACTTACTCCCTTTGGCCACAGTATTAAGGAAGCATGATATTGTTAAAGAAAGCAGTTTAAATTTTCCGAAGAGAAAAAGAGACCTAATCAGGATGGGCCAGTCATTGTGATGTTTCATGAAGACAAGAACCCTGTCTTGTCACAGACCCAACGTGCAGTTACTATGAACCCCTTGGTTGTAGGTGGACC